>NC_140123.1:155753256-156353256 GCF_964035555.1 Netta rufina | reverse complement strand
TTATGTATCTACTACTCAATTTAGCTCTTTAGAGATTTCTGTAAGTCCACTTCATCATCTCATCCTTTTTTTCCTTTCAGCTTTTCAAATATTGTAAGTAATGGAACACATTTGTCATTGAATTAAGTTTCAGAAAGTTCAAGAGAGAAATCTGAAAAAAAAAAAAAAAAGAAAAGAAAAAATTATTGTGAATGAGGTCTTGATAGAACCCCTTTTGAGGAGACACCTTCAATATACTTTAATGAAAGCAAACTAAATAGGGAAGATCACACAGAATAATTTAACAGCAGTTTCATAGTCTGCAAAATTTATTGAAATAAATACAGAAGAAATTGAAGCTCATCTTGCCGTTCTAACTCCTGAGAAACTGTAGAGATACTCAAACTAGTTTTTATTATACATACACACACATATATATATATATGATATGATAATTATCTTATCATATATATATGTATCATATAACATATATGTGATATTTGTATGTGTATTTATATAAGAAATGTATATTTATGTACATACATGTATAAACTTTTGAAAGATTATTAACTGACAAAAACTAAGAAAGCAAAGATAGCAAATGCTGGATTTGGGGATACTGATTTGATTAGGCTTTGGATCTTTTGAAAAAAATGATATGTGGTTTCTTTAATTTTACAATACACAATAGGACAGATTTGAAATAATAAAGGGGAGCTTTAAGGATAGTGTTTAATGGGATGACTGGGCAGATCCAAAGGCTTGCATTGCAGAAAGGGCATTTCTAAGCCTACTTTCCTGGCTCCTTGCCACTTCCAGTCATCTTTGCATTGGCATTCATTCTCACCTGACACCACATGACCTATCTCAGGGAGCAATATACATAAATATTTCACTTCATGAATTCCTAAGTCTCGTAGCTGCTAACCTATAAAGCTGGATTTAGCTGTAAAAGTAGTATTCAGGATCATAATTTGTCTAAGGTAGATGTAAGCAATTTTGTATATTTGGGGAATGAGCTTGGAGGTGTGGGGGTGTTATAAAAACAGTAGATAAAAATTCCTTCAATGTTCCTTTTCATAATCATAGAGTACTGTGTCTATGATCTGAAATACACCACAGGCTGCTGTTAGAGAAGCTAGAGCAGTGATGAAAATAGGTAGTCATAAAGAAAAGACTGTAAGAAACAGAAGAGGTTCTTTGCTGAGCCTCAGTTCAACTTGGGGAATGAAAAGAAATGAAAAGAATGAAAGAATAAAAAGAAATCAAGTCCATTTGGACTTTTTTTCTTTCAGTGTGAATGAAGTTTGCATATGTCTCATGTCATCAAATGTAGAATTGGTTTAGCCCTGCTCTGTGTTTAAAAGTCCACAAGGAGGTAATCATAACAGTCTTCTTTAGCCCAGGGAGTATCAGAAAGGTAGCATGAAATCATAGAATCATAGAATGGCTCAGGTTGGAAGGGACCTTAAAGATTATCTGACTTAAAAACCTCTGCCACAGGCAGGGATGCCATCCACTAGATCACATTGGTCAAAGCCCCATCCAGCTTGGACTTGAATGCCTCCAGAGATGGAGCATCCTTAACTTCTCTTGGCAATCTTTTCCAGTGTGTCACCGCCCTTACAGTGAAGAATTTCTTCCTAATGTCTAGTATAAATCTATCCTCTTTTAGTTTAAGACCACTTCTCCTTGTCTTATTATCTACCTGCGTAAAGATTCTCTGTTATTTTTATAAGACCCCTTTAAATATTGAAAGGTCACATTAAGGTTTCCCTGGAGCCTTCTCTTCTCCAGGCTGAACATCCTTAGCTCTCTCAGCCTTTCTTAATAGAAGAGGTGTTCTCTGATCGTCTTTGTGGCCCTCCTCTGGACTCTCTCTGGACTCTCTCTAACATTCTTTTGCTGGGGATACCAAATCTGGATGTAGTACTTCAGGTGGGTTCTCAAAAAGGCAGACTAGAGGGGGACAATCCCCTTCCTCAACCTGCTGGTTACACCTGTTTTGATGCAGCCCAGGATGCAGTTGGCCTTCTGGGCTGCAAGCTCACACTGCTAATCTTATCATTTACTTGTCTGCATCTTGTTCCCTTTATTCAATTTACCTTATTATCACTGGTCTAAGTATAGTGCACTTTGTTCTAGTGCACTTTGTTCTTGTTCTGGCAGCCCAGACTCAGCCTCACAATGCTTTGTGTTTATTTCTTCACTTAGCAGGATATCAACAAACCCGAGGAGAGAGAAATAGTATACATTGGCCTTTCAACAAGAGCTGAACAGAATTTCAACAACAAAAATAGTACCTACAACCCGTGGAATTCCCCTCACTTCTTTTAATGTTGAAAGCTCATAAATAACTGGGGTGCTTCTAAAAGACGGTTACAAAAAATTCTAATGGAAGAAATTAGATAAACTAAATTTATATTAGCTGTAATAGCACATCTAATTTTGCCATTTTGAAGCCTACATTTTAAATGAGCTATACATAATTCTGATTCTTCTGTATTATTGCAAGTGATGGAATTTTAGATACATTCTGTCCATTTAGATACATTTAGATACATTCTGAGCCCCGTAGATTTCATATAGTATAACCAATGCTTAAATAAGCACAAACACTTAAATACATATAGGAGCTCTACAGGTAATTATATTTTTGCAATGTAGCAAAATTTTTGTGCTGGCTAAAAAAAGCAGTGGCATCTTCACTTCTCATATAGTGAGAACTAGCCACTGCTCAAAATCCAGATGTAGCATTTACTATATTGATATTCCTAAACTTTGCATGTGGCTTACTAACATTGAGGAATTTGAAAATGCCTATCTTCCTATTTCCCATATTGTGGTCTAAAGAATACCTACCACTGGATATGTCAGTGTTTGTTTTGGCTGTGCAATTCTTCATGGATCTGCCATTCCTGTGTCACAGCTGCTTCCTCAGTAGCAGTTGCAATATACACATCAAAGCATATTTTCCCAGTAAAGCAAATTGTTAATGTTATTGTTGCTCATCTTGGAAAATATTTTGGCAGACACCTAGCTCTCTTTTGTTCTCAAACCCTCACTGTGTCAGGCCATCACAAATACAGACCTGATATGATGTGCGTATCACGGCATTTTGTATATACTACAAATTTGTTAATGTTACTCACTGAAATTCTAAAACTTTTTTTGCATAATATCCACTAGCAACCTTATGACTTTGAATATACAATGGAGAAAGGATGATCTGTCTGACAGGAAGGCAGATTTAATGTGTGGATGTAGTTTATAGGGAATGTATGCCTCCAGGGGAGGGAAATAATTTCAGAGGTAAGACAGTACAAAAAGGCAGGGGCAGATGCAGTCTTCATCTGAATGGAGACTGCAGCTGTTTCACCTGACTATAGGTTAAGTTATTGCAAGTGTAAGCATGGTATAGGGCAGAGCTTATAAGCAAACACAGTAGCTTTTGGTCAACTCTGATGAAAATCTGTACTTGGAATTTGCAAAGGAGATTTTGCAAAACATGATCTGCCACTGGCACAATGACAGAGAATGTCATTTTTATTGTTTTGTTTTGTTTTCAGGATAATCTGCTATAACTATTGCTTTTATCAAGTCAGTAAGGTGGATAATTCCTCTCACAATTAATTCCTTTTTATTTCTTTATGTCTATTATTACTGCAACTTTATGATTTAGTGCATTTTTCTTGGCTTATATTGTTATGTCATATAAATTCTGCATTATTACTTCCACTTATCAGATGATATAATTATTAATTTCAGTTCTTCTTGGTCCTTCTTGTGAGTTGCTTTTATTCCTTTGATTTAAGTATTATGGATTATTTATTTATTTATCTATTTTGGTTGGATTGGGTTTCTCTCTTTTTATGTTTCTTAAATACTGGTCCTTGTTTAGGTACCCGTGTCCAAGTGGTACAGCTATTAGAAAAAACACAGTTTCCCATGGGATTTTCACTGAAGTTTGACATTTAAAGTCAACAAGAATTATGTTTTGAATGACTTATTCACAATAAAAAAATTATCTTACAGATTTTTTTTAAATAGGCATAAATGTCATGTTATTTATCTATGACAGAAAAGTACTATCTCATACCAATTCAAAAGTATTTAATAAAATTGTCATAAAGCACTCATATAGTGTAAAATGACTGAGCAAACAAATTTCTACCATAGATCATTGGCAGAATCATTGCTCTAACCATAGACCGTTATAATGAATGCAATTTTGTAGCATTCAGTAGCAAACTGAGGTGAAGGCATTCCTCTGGAGGAGGGGCAAAGGAACTAGTTATACTTTTAAGTGCAAAAATGATAATTGATATAAGCCATAATTCTCAACAGTTGTTGCTAATTAAAATGTTTCATAAAGACTTCCTGATAGTATGGAAATCTTTCTGAATCAAAACTTTATACATTTAAAAGGGAATTGCAAAATATACATAAACTGATAATAAGAGAAATGTGTTGTACCAAGCTAGATGTTTTAAATAACTTTTGTTTAAATAATTTTCTTATTTTAAATATCTGAAATATTTCAGTTAGAACATCAAAATTATCTTGAATATGCACGTGTTTGAAAAATGTCACATGAATATCTAGATGCCTAATCTTCTCTTTTATTTTTAATAAATGCCTATTTGCATTTCTGTAGAGGAGGAAGCTATATCATAGAACAAAAATAGATACGGAAACAGATGGTAAAGAGAAATTTAAGTTATGTATTTTGAAAGAATTATTTTGCTTTTTAAAGTTGCATGGTGTTCTTTCCAAATGTTCCTGCAGTATCAGGAATAATCTGATTATATATATTTTTTTATTATTGTCATATTTTTATTACTGTCTTGCCAAGAAACTTTTTAGCTAGACATTGCCCTTACTTTTGTGTGATACAAAAGAAAGAGCAAGAATCTGGCACCTCATATATGGAATTTACATCCCCTACATGCTATGAACATCAACTGTATAACATTAAATTAATATTTCTGAAATAAATGCATTTTTTATGTTTGGGTTTTTTTTTTGCCTTTTTTTTTTTTTTTTTATGGATAGGTGAAGGGGAATGGGAATGTAGTTAGTTAACAGACTGTCTTGAATCCCTAAGGATTTGGAATATTTCCAGCTTTAATGGGTGGTGAGAGAGTAGATACTTCCTCATTGCTGCCCTTAGGAAATTCAGAAGCATGTAATCTACTTAGACAGGAGGCATACTGAGTATAGGATTTGACCTTCGTTAGTTTCTGAATAACTCTTGAGAAGGTGATAGAAAGGTGAGTAAAAAAGTGGATTAAATATGGATGGTCTGATTAAACTTAGTGTGAACTTTTAATATGATCCATTTGTTCCCCAAAAGGTTGAAAGACTCTTGAACTCATTTTTCATATGGGCTGTGTATTCTCTATAGCTTTAGTGTTTAAACTTACACAGTCAAACATCCATTTTGATCAAACTGTTGATCAAAACTGTTTGATCAAACTGCTTTTACTTGTTGCAAATCTCACAGAGACAAAATATATTATCTTTTTTTTTTCTTCCCAGTGATTATCCATTGCTTCATGTATGCTTTCTACATATATGGTAATATGCTGATATTTTGAAAAATGAATAATAAAAGCAGTATTATATTATAATTTCTAAATATAAACTGATAAACTACTTAGCTCTTATCTAACCTTTAAGAGAAGTTCTCAAATGACAAGTACAGCATGCCCTATGCTATGAAGACATGAGGTATTTGCAGTTGTTTGTATAGAAGATGTGTCCCTGTAATATCGGCCTCTCCATACTTTCAAAAAAGTAAATATAATTAAAAGCCATCAGATTGTTTTTAGTTATGGCTTGGAACTGAGGCACAGAGGTAACAAGGTTCATTATCGAGTGCTTAAAGAAGGCATGTCATCTTGCACATGGAGGAAGCATGACAAGGGTGCAGAAGACCATAGCACATTTGCCCAAATACAGATGGGCAGATTTGCACGCACCAGCAACATACTCAAAGACCCTTGAACACATCAGATTATTAAAGACTTTTGTGGTAGTTGTTTCGTGTTTTCTCAGGATGTTTTATGCCTCTGTTGTGCCCTTTCCAAAAGACAGCAAGTGTCTCAGTGACTACTCTCACTTGGCCACAAGGTCTTTCCCCACTGCCCAACGTGACAGGCAGCAAACGAGGCACAGAATACCTTGGCAAGGAGCTGGGAGTATGCAGCTGGAGAGGAAAGGGAGAGCCTGCTGAGAGGTGTGGGCAGCATAGCCTTGCCTGGGCCTGTCTGACGCTGCTAACTCCTTCTTAGAGGACTGCAGATCATTCTGGACTCCAGAAGGGCACTGAGATGGGAGACATAAAAACTATAGGCAAAAACTCAACTGCAGGTACTCAGTAAGAAGCAAGAGGGTTGTTTCTAAAATCTTTTTATTTCAATTCCGCCACATACATGTAGTTGCTTTTGGTTTCATTGGGAAAAAAAAAAAAAGAGAGAGAATTACTCTAGGTGGTATCTTGACAAAATATAGGTGGTTTTGTTTGTTTGTTTGTTTTTGTTTGTTTATTTTTTGTAGAAGTTTATAAATCTTATTCTGGGGAGCTCATGATAACAGTATACCTACCAGAGAGCTCATGCCACCTGAGAACCCCATCAAAGCAACCAGTCAATGACAAATTATTGTCTGATTTGTTTGCTTGTTTTCATTGCAAATGTTATCTATGCTATGTTATTTGGCTTTCTGGGTCTTAGGTATATTGAAATGTATTTGTAAAAGTACAGCATCAAAAAGAAAAAACAATAGAAGAAGAGATGCTAAATACAGAATTGAATTCATTTTCTACAGTGAAACAGGCTACATTAGTTATATATATCATCTGCTAGCATCCTAGAAACTATCCTTCTGACATGAAGAATTACAGTTTAAATGCCACTTGCAGATGCCATGATGAAAGAAATAAAGGTAATATTATTATTATGAGAAGTATAATAATATTCCAACCCAAAAAGATAGATGTAACTTCAATACCAACAAAACTAAGCTATTTCATGCAGATGGCTTTCCAGCATGAATTCTTTGGTAGTAAATTTATAAAAGCAAAGGATTAATGTGTTTCCTTGTGAGTTACTTATGTTCACCTGCAGATTTTTTATTCAATATAAATTATTTCAGTGACTGGGAGGAGACAGTTAATAGAAGTTTGGATTATCAATTTGGATTTTACTAACACAAAAACTTTTGTCTAGGAAATTGGTCATACTGAGTTAAAAGTAGTAAAGCATTAAACAGTAGTGCTAGCAATGGGTTCACAAATATGTCTTGGCTGCGAAATTTCTAGCTGTTGACTAGCTGTTTTATTTTTGAGTTACTCAGTTTGACTAGCTCCGTGGGATGAATATGTTAAAAAAAAAAAAAAAAAAAAAAAAAAAAGGAATGTCAATAAAATTCCATTTTATTTTCAAGTGAAAGTATACAAAGAATTTAATGTGGTGAAGGGAGAGAACTATTTTATCTCTGTTTTTTTTTTTTTTTTTTTATCCCAACAAAGAAAAAAAAATCTTTTACTGTCAATGATATTTTAGGAACATCATATTAAGCTGCTATCAATATCATACATAAATGATCTATCATACATAAATGATCTAGCCCCAGCATAATATTTACTGAAATTAGTAAAAGTAGGAGGAATTCCTTTATTTGATTGGTTTGATTGCTTGTAAAGCTATATATTTCATATGTAGTAAGAGTGTTAAAACTTTCATGAAGGCAAAGAATTATGTTTTTGATATGTATGTTTTTGTGCCAGTCATCACTTGCATTAGTCAATATTAGAAGAGTTGCTTTAAGCTGTCTCATATGTTTACTTTGTGCAACATAAATGTGTGTTTTTGTTTTGTCTGTACATTGCTGGAATGTATTACCTTTCTTCCCCTAGGCCTGAATAATAAATTAATGAAGCGTACATGTATATCTGATATGCAACAATCAGCTTGTGCTGACACAATCAAGGCTTTGTGTGAGGTCTATGATATGATTAATATGTTTTTTTGGGGGGATGATAATGAAGAGAAGCAAAATATAGAAGGTATGAAACTAGAAATCAAAACAAACAAAAAGGACTGTAGTTTTGATCATTCTTAGAAAAGGAAGGACTTTTGACCATTCTGAAGTTTAAATGCTCATCTTTTCCAGAAAGGACTTTGGAGGGAAAAAAAAAAAAAAGACATGCTGTTATCATCAAGGCTTTAAAATCATGGTTAGATAGACAGAACATTTCAGTGATCAATTCAAAGAAATAGAATTCAAACCAGAACTGAAATCTTTAAAGATTATTGGTGTTGATGTAAACAAACATTTTCAAAAAGAGAAGTTGCCCAGCTAGTTTTGAAGCTACTAGAAGATGTTTCTGAAACTGTTTTTCAAGAAAGCCAAATATTTAAACTGGAAAAACATCTTAGCTGCTACAGACTCATTAATTGATGTGTCATTCAAAAATAATCGTTCTTTTGCTTTTGTTAAACAAATGCAGAATGCAAAGACCAAGGAATAAGTAAATATGAGAAGTTTGCCCTTTTGTTTAAATGACCATCTAAAACTAGATCTTGTTGTTGAATATTGTCATTTCTATTATTACATATCAGAAGAAAAAAAAAATCGCTTTCCATGATCAACATTTATTCAAGGAGTGACAAACTGGATTACCTCTTCCTTACTATTGAAATTACTTCCTGGATTTCCTTATAAATGACATTAACATACTAAACAGCATTTTTTTAGGTCCCATGTTTAAGTTACCTGTAATAAGTCTAATACTATCCGAACCATTCCTGTTACCCTTCTCTTGGACAATAAACCAGAATGTGATTGGATTACTCTCACCTGTATTTAGCTATCTGAAAATTAAATGTTTAGTGACAAATTTCTTGTAGTTAGTGAAAGAGAGGAATAGCTTCATTTGAGGATTCATCCAAAAGATCATAAACGATTTAGAATATGGAGACTTATTGGAAATCTACTCTCCTCTCACGTCAAGGAGGAGCTTTGATGATATATATATATATATATATACACACACACATATATTGAAATCTTAACTTCCAGATGTCTAAGTGTGAAGAATTCCACTTACATAGAGAATCTGGTCTCCTATTTCAATAAAGAAAGCACTGTTTAATGAAGGATGGGTCCTAGTATTAGCATCTCCTTGCATCCTGAAAGCAGGTCTTTAATAATTGTTATGGTGTCCCTGGCAAGCTAAAGCCTCATTTTTGTTTGGCATAACTTGGATTAACTATCATTAAAGAATTAGAGAATAAATTTTACTTGAAAGGTCCATGGTAGGCAACAATGGTTTACCTCTTTATAGTGGAAGATAATAAAGAACACTTAGAACACTTTCTAACACTATTCTAACACTAAGATATTAAAATTCCATGGTACTGTATGAATAAGATTATAAGATTCACTAATTCTCTTTGAATTAAAAAGCAAAAGCAAAAAAACATAGTAAGGCTACTGAAAAAAAAAAAAAAAAAGTGGATAATATATGTTGTGACAAACACATGGAAAAAAAATTTGCACTTTACAGGGCTGTTTTGATTCAAGAATTACAGAATGTTTTTGCTTCTTTTCTCCAAAAGGTGACAATATAATTAGATGTATATTATATATACTTATACATTCACACACACATATATATGTAAAAGTACATATGTATGTACAAGCTACTTGAGTTCTTTGTGTACCTTCATGTGTATGCATTTTCCATTCCTTCAGCACTACTATGAGTTGTGGACTTCAGCATGTTAAACAGACCAGCAGAGAAAAATTCTTCCCAAGAAAACTCAATGTAAAGTCTGAGTAGACAAGTGTAATGTAACTGAAAAAAAATAGTCAGTGGGACATGCATGTAAAAACATGTATAATACAAGTACTTATCAGTACACAAATGCAATGGAGTATCTAAGTTTTTTTTTTTATTGTTGTTATTTATTTATTTATTTATTTCTGAAGGCTTACTAGTATCTAAAAGAGAAAGTAAGCTTCTGCATAACTCAAATGATCTCTTGCACACTGAAAATACTGAGCAGGAGATGATACTTCAGTCAGCCAAAAACAAGAATGAGAAAAATAGGAGGAATTTCCATGTGCAAACAAATTACATAAGTCTCTCAGAAGAGTGCTCGAAGACTGACTCTTAAATGTATGTATTGGTTATGAAAAACAATGGGATGGGAAATACCTGTTCTGAACTTACTGCCTTAAAGTCCTAGCCTAGTATTTCTTACATTTTTACTTCTATTTCATTTTTATTTTTTTCTGACAGTACTTTTATAAGTTGAAATTCAATGACTGCTAGTATACTTTTATTTCTATGTATATTGTTTATGTATAAGTGGTGAGCATAGTTTGAGACACTTACTTTTGATAATTTGCTTTCCATTATTTTATTCTTAATATACTGAGCTATTTGACAGTCACTGCTGACTTACATTGCAATTGTCTATTTATATGTTTCATATAACTATTAATCTCTCAACAGACAAAAATATTTTTATAGCATCCTGTATACTGTGAACCTAAAAGAATTTACAGGTATTGACTTTTTAGCATGTGACATACTTAACAGTAATGCTATTTAATCTGATATTGTAACTCAAATAGTTTTTTCTTTATGCATTTTGCCATTTTCTATGTCTGTGACATATTCTTATTTTCATAATCTAGGAAAAATATATTAATCTTCTGAACACCAGTTTTAAAAACTAATTGTGGTAAAATGCTGGTCTGTAAGAAGGAGCTATTGAAGTGGGAAAATGATGTCATCACTCAGAGTAATCTAACAAAACACAAATTTTATGGAAGGATGTTCCAAGGCCTGGAGCAATTGGACAGAGCTCTGCTGTGTTGTAGCAATAAAAAAGTCACTTTTGTACGTCTTATTTGTATTTATTTGCAGTCTCCTGCATTTTGAGGATTCTTGCCTTGTGGTCAGTGGCACCTAGAACTGAGTCAATTCATGGTTCAGTTTTTTGGATTACAGTTTTTCTCCCATGTCATGTAATAAACAAGAAAAAAGAAACAAGTTGAATTGCTTTAATAATCATAAGGTATAACCCTAACTAACCCAAGTAAAACTCCATTCCTACTAAGTCTCAAAAAAATAGAAATGTCTTGTGAATATTTAGTCATAGGTAGAAAAAAAAATGTGGTATTGAGCCCTTAGAATACTGTCAATATTTTCATTATCATTTTCAGGCTTTCCCCATCAGACTGGGTTAAATCTCATTCATTAAAATGAACTGGAAGTGATACCAGAAAATCTAAAGATATGCATTTTTGCTCAGAGAATTTATTGTTTTATCATTCTAGGCAAGAAGCCAAATCACCAGATCTGGGTAAGCGGAAATTATTCATGTAGAGGCTAGAAGATAGGAATATCCTGGACATCACACCCTCCTCTCCTTTCAGCTACATCTCTTACATTGGCAGTGGCCTTGTGTCATTGAACAGTCTATGGCAGTCCAAACAAAAAAGTTATCTCTAAAGTAAAATTTCTGCATTTTTGTCATCTGAATCACACTCTAGGCTCTGCTGATTATATTGATACAACAACAATTATAATGGGATCTTAGATATTTGAATTTAGATGTTTGTATCTGTAAAGTGGTACCAGTTGATAAGGTCAGGTTAATACCACATTCATTGAAATTCATAAATAGAATGTATCTTAAAGCTTTTAAATTTTTCTTGCATTCATATAAGTTATATTTTGAAAAAGAATCTGTATTGCTTGAAAATGCAGATGTGGCAGAACTACAGATCTATCTTACCATCAAGTTCTGTTATCTTTTCTCATTTTCAGCAGTATTTCAAAGTCCACTTATCCTCAGTATCTATTTGGAAGCATGATTCTTCCCTACAGAATATCCCTGGGTGATATTAAGAGCTCCTAAATTGTGCAGTGTTTGTGTGATGAGAACAGATATGCAGAACTGAAAGTTACTCTGCTGTAGATCTGTATGTTACTCTAGGACAGTCTGGAAATTTAATGCAGATTGCCACACTTTGACACTTATTGATAGTTAACACTTGTTAAGTGTACAAAAAATAAATATGATGAAATACATTTTTGGGAGATGCACATTTACCTGGGCTGGCATTAATATTAGAGAAGAACATGAAATAGGCATATTTTTCTGATTCCAAAAGTATTTCTTCATGTAATTTAAACAATATTGTTTTGTACAGGAAAATAGGAATTTTTCAATGTTGTAGGCATATCAGGATTATAGCTGTTATTCATGTAGTCTCTGCCATTTTGACCTGGTTTGGGTTGGGATAGAGGTTTTTGGTTTTGTTTTGTTTTTGTTTGTTTGTTTGTTTTTTTCATAGGGGTGTGTGCTGAGTTTGGGGTTTAGGATGAGAATAATGCTGATAACACACTGATGTTTTAGTTGTTGCCAAGCAGTGCTTACAATAAGTCAAGTTCTTTTCAGTTTCTTGTGCTGGCCTGCCAGTGAGGAGGCTGCGGTTGCACAAGGAGCTGGGAGAGAACACAGCCAGGACACCTGACTCAAACCGGCCAAAGAGAGATGTATCATACCATATGGTGTACTGCTGATCTATAAAACTGGGATGGTTGGCCAGGTATGGGACAGCTGCTCAGAGAGGGGCTGGGGATTGGTCAGCAGGTTATGAGCATAAAAAGGAGCGTGGCCAGCAGTTCAAGCCTCTACTCTGCCCTGGTCAGGCCTCACCTGGAGTGCTGTGTCCAGTTCTGGGCTCCCCAGTACAAAAAAAGACAGGGATCTTCTGGAAAGAGTCCAACGGAGGGCCACAAAAATGATACAGGGCCTGGAGCATCTTCCCTATGAGGAAAGACTGAGAGACCTGGGTCTGTTCAGCCTTGAGAAGAGAGGGGATATTATCAATGTTTACAAATATCTTAAGTGTGGGAGACAGTGGGATTTGGCCAACCTCTTTTCAGTGGTTTGTGGGGTTAGGACAAGGGGCAATGGTCAAAAAATGGAGCACAGAAAATTCCACACCAACATGTGGAAAAACTTCTTCATGTGACGGAGCACATGTGACAGGCTGCCCAGGGAGGTTGTAGAGTCTCCTCCTCTGGAGATATTCAAGGCCCGTCTGGATGCCTACCTGGGCAGCCTGCTCTAAGGAACTTGCTTTGGCAGGGGCGTTGGACATGATGATCTCTGGAGGTCCCTTCCAACCTCTACAATTCTGTGATTCTAAGAGCAATTTCATTGTGCTTAATTTGTTTATATATATTATTATTATTATTAATTATTATTATTTTCTCTTCCTTTACTGTCCTATCAAACTGTTTTTATCTCAGCCCATGAATTTTACTCTATATTTTTAGATATTTTCCATGGAGGAAGTGGAAGGAGTGAATGGCAGTGTGGTGTGGTGCTTAGCTGAGTTAAACCGTAACAAAATTACAAAATTAAATTCTATTTAAATTTGGTCTTTTTTTTTTTTTTTTTTTTTTTTTTTTTTTTTAGATCTCCCAGCAAGGAGATGGCTTCAAATGAAAGAGAGATTGTGGTGTGGGTTTGCCAGGAAGAGAAGATTGTATGTGGCCTGACAAAACGCACAACTTGTGCAGAAGTGATTCAAGCACTACTTGAGGAACATCAAGCAACATTCGGAGAGAAAAAGGTCCTCTTTGGAAAACCCAGTGATTACTGTATTGTAGAAAAATGGAGAGGCTCTGAGCGAGTCCTTCCTCCGTTGACAAAGATTCTGAGACTTTGGAAGGCCTGGGGGGAAGAGCAGCCCAATTTGCACTTCGTGTTAGTAAAGTCTGATGCTTTCCTCTCATTTCCATTGTGGAAAACAGCTGAAGCTAAGGTAGTACAAAATGTAGAAAAGCAGTGGGAACTCAGCCCAGCCAATTACATGAAGATGTTGCCAATAGACAAGCAAAAGAAAATTGTCAGGAAGACTTTCCGGAAACTGGCCAAACTTAAACAGGACAGTGTTCAGCAAGACAGAGATAATATGGAGACACTGATTCATCTGATTATATCTCAAGATCATACCATTCATCAGCAAGTCCTTAGAATGAAGGAACTAGATATGGAAATTGAAAAATGTGAAGCACAATTCCATTTAGACCGTGTTGCCAATGATGGAGAAAATTATGTGCAGAACTCATATTTAACCATCAATCCAAGTGAGGCTGAGCAGCAAGGGAGTAGGCCAGATGATCAAAAAGAGATGCACGAATATTTCAGCAAAAGTGAGGGAATTTTACAGGTTGAAGAGAGACTGAAACATCACAAACAATTAATAGAGAAGCTGTGTGCTGAAATTGAGAAAGAAGTATATGGTATATGTTCAGAAAAAAATGGAGATGATATTCACACAGAAGGAGCTTCTAATGCTCAACTGGAAAACTCAAATTTGGAAAGTGTAAAGTATGAGCTGGAAAAAAGTATGAAAGATGGTCTGAGAATCAATTCATACCTGAGCTGCATTCAGAAAGAGCTTACCTACAGGGACTCATTGCTTCAAAAGAAGGAAAAAGAGTATGAACTTCTTACAGAAGAATTTAATTTACTACATATTAAAGACAACATCGAAACTAGGCTTCCATTGAATGAAGAGCCACCCAAGGGCAGTGGCAATTCCAGTAACAGCATTGCAGTTCCTGACTTTGTTCACAGAGTGACTAATCTGGACATAAATGATACAGACTCTGACACTGGAATCAGCTCTACACACAGTCAGGACTCTGAAATTACTTCCGGGGACATGGTACTGTTATCAACATAGTTGAAAACAGTCATGCATTTTTGAAAAGTCACATTTTGAGGGATACATAGAAGAATAGGTAAACTTTATTGTCTTGAGAGTCCAGCCCCTTAAGATGTTGCAACTGTGGCACCACTCTAGCAAAGTAAACAGTGTCTATGTGCTTAAAAGTATACTTGTGATTAAATGCACAGGCAGTCTCATGGGTTCACTGCTAATAGGTGCAAAGTTGTTGGCTTTGCTAAATTGGGACGTACTGTTTAGACCTTGTAATATTCAGTGAAACAGCAGCATTCTGACTAGCTTGAACCAAAAGCCTGGAGCTTTGATATCCCACAACCTTTTATTTCACATCTACATCTCTCTAACTTTTAAGGAATGTGAATTATATATTAGACCCAACTAAATGGAGAGATTGATTTTCTGCTCTGTTACATAAGCTTTATTCAACTGGAGTTTCCCTGGAATATAATATAATCAAGCATGTAGTCTGTTAAAAATTAGTTTTTATGATGCTGCAAGACAAAAAAATGCAATTGCATTTATGCTATATATTTAAACTTAGTGCTGAGTTAACAGGATGGTAGGTTCAAAACCACCTATGTCCCAATTTAAAAATGACCTTACACACATAGGTAGTTAATTTCCATTGTCTTTCAGCAGGGTCTAACTGCTACTAAGATCTTTAAAACTCTTGCTCCTCTGCTGTTACCCTGCAGTTGCCATGGTGACGGTATATGGACACACAGTTTTGCCAGCGGGCATGTCAGAACTGCCTACCTCCTGTTTCTGTGAGGTGATCAAATCCCAAGCTCACACCTAGCCCCAGGGGCATTTTCAGGAAGGCTTTCTCCTGCTTATCTCACCAGTAGGATCCAAAGTCTTTGGCCTCCTCAGATCATGACTACCATATCATACACAAAACAAGAGACAGGCAGGGGCCAGACATTTTTGGCTCTGGCTACTGGTTCCCAAGTGCCAGGTAGTTCTTCTTCTCAAATAGCAGATAGGTTGTCCAATCCTGTCCAGTACTGATTTGGAGCAGCAATATGGCCCTTTTGTTATCTCCTTGGTAAGAACTTTAGAATACAACTAAAACTGATCCAATTTAAACATTGGGCCATGAGTGAGGGAGAGGAGAGTGTCAAATTATTTCACTTGGGAAGTAGTCATTAAGATCACTTGTAAATTCAGAATTAAAGTGTATGTCTTCTCAGTTACCAAACAAGATTTCTAACTCTGAGCTAGAACCTTGCTAACAGAGAGAACATGAATAATTTCTGGGTTGCACACCGAGGATTGCCATGTTTCTATTTTGCAGATCGATCTGTTTAAGGCTTTTGAAAACATAATGTAAATCTGATTAAATGAATTGAATGGAGAAAGAGTTACAACATTTCTAAAGTTTAGCTCCAACAAAGTTCCAACAGATCCTGGAATTAAAAGCCTTCAAAGTAAATGAAAGGACAATACCTGGATGGAATAAATATACTTTCAGGAGCACTGCTTTCCTTTCCTATATTTTTCTTCTCTTAAATGTCTGTCAACCATCTGTATTCTAAAATGACGGACGTGCTAGGACTGCTGGTTAACATATATTTGACACAGAAGAAAAAAAAAAAAAAAAGAAGAAAAAAAAGTCTAAAAAATCAGTTTTCATGTTGCTTTTTTTAAAAAAAAAAAAAAAAAAAGAAAAAAAAATTTGGATCCTGGATATTATAGAGTTTTTATTCCAGGAATATGTGCTAGTTACCTTAATATATTTTGTGTTGTGTTTTTATCATACAATGTTATTTGAATACTTCAGTAATAATGTCATATGTAGACTCATCAGCTCCTGATGGAAATATATCAAATATCTCTGTAATAATTTATTAATGCAAGTCAGCATCTTTTGAAATCAGTGGTATCGCTCTGACAAGTGCAGAACTCTGAATGTTGAGAGTAGGCTCATGTATTCTCTGAGTTCTTGTGAATGTAGGTAATAGTTATTTCTACTGAGTCTTTTTTTTTTTTAATACTTAGGGGATAAAAATTCAAGCAGAATAATATTCATACCTATGCAGGCCAGTACAAGACCTGTGTGGGAAATAATTTCCACTCACACTCTACCAGAGTTAGTTTACGTATAGGAACTTGTACTGGTTTTTGGCCATGATCTTTATCCACAATATATGTTTTGACACTATATCCCCTGCAACACGTAGATCTTTAGAGTATTATTGTGTTTTAAAAGAAAATAGGAAAAATAGGTTGAGAGAGTATTTCTTAATAAAATAATATAACACAATTCACAATATTTTGAAGCTTATAATTTGATATTTCATAAAAAAAATTCTTTCTGAATTTAAATGAATGTACAAGATAATTAAATACTGTATGAACTCTTTGCTGTTTATCTGCTTATACACTTTTTGTGCACTCATTTAACGTATTTTCAGGTTGCTAAAAGTAGAATTTATCATCCCTTATGCTCCTTACTTAATCATTTTTACTTTGCCTTAACTGTCTACATTTTTTTTTTAATTATTCCCAGAAGGAAATGCAAACCCAAATATTTTGTCTCATTTTCTGACATTCTTTTAAGTCAGTTCTCTTTCCATCTTAACATTTGAGGTTTATTTTATAAAAAATTCCACAGAGTATGTTATACTTATGGATAAAGTTCAAAAAAAGTCTTACATAAGAGGAGAGAAAAACTCTACCCAGGGAGAGAAAACAGGAAACGTCAAGGAGTAGTGAAAGGAAATTCAGTACTTTACACTCATCTGTACAATGGGGTTTTGAAAGAAAAATAAATTTTAGAAAGAAAAAAAAAAAAACACAGAGTGAAAGGAATAACAAAGTGAGTAGGGTCAGAGTCAGCCTGATTGTTTCGGGATGTTCCTGATATGAATCTAGGCAGAGATCTTCAGTGACTGTCACCTGGGCTAATAATACTGAAATGAAACAGTACTGACACTTGGCTAATACAAAGTGTACTGGCTCCTACATACCTAAATAGTAACACATAACATAATATTATATTTGTAACCAATATAACTATGAAAATTTCCATGGAACAAAGTCCTCAATCTCATGTTTCTTCACAACTTACTATATACTTTTACAAATTTGATGAAAGCAAATGAGTCAATTTAATTACCTACTTAAGTTCCTTAATGATGACTCTTTCATTTACAAGGCAAATATAAAATACAATTATCATTTTATTATACATAAATTTACAGTATTTAATATCCACTTATATGCTTAAAAATTACAGTGTTATTACATATATATATATATATATTTTTTTTTTTTTTTCTCCCCTGGAAAACTGAGCAATCCCCAAAAACTTCTATTACTTCAGACTAATAGATAACATCTTTATCTTCAGATTGTACATTCAGGGATTTTTCTACTGGCTGCCTTATGTTCCATACATACATACAGATTGCTGACAAAGGATATTCTATTATATGATACTGACAGATTGAAACTCTCATGTCTGTGAATTTCAACTTGCAGCTTTAGGCTGCTAAGATTAATAGGCTCTTCATTTCTCTACATGCCCAGAATCATCATTTGTTAGTTTTTGCATATTTCCAACTGTGCAAAGACATAAACAGATGTAATGTAACAAATCATTATTACAAAATCATATCATTTCTACTTCTGATTGCTTAATTGTGTTCATTGCTTTGGAGAGACAGAAATCTAGATTTATGAACCTAATTCAGCAATGTACTGATGTATTTAACTTTAAGCAAATAGTAATTTGAATTACTTTGTGTGTGATGCATGTTGTATTTTCTTTAGTAATATGTGAGCATTCCTTGCTAACTTTTTAATATACTCAACTGTTCATTCTGTTTAAATATACATATTTTTTTTTCCATTTTCATCTCATGAAACTTTTTTTTTAATAAAATATCTTTGCTAATGATGAATATGTTCATTAATAGTGCAAGTGGTACATGCACATAAGAACAGAAGTCTAATCCAAAGGACTTTTTTCTAAACCTACCTTAGACCATCTTTTCTGGTCTTGCAAGTTAAGTAAGCTTGCAGTTGCATGCTCAGCATGATTATATGCATAATATTTTCTTTTCCTAGAGCTGTGGTGTTTATCCTTCTGGGTATTTTACTACAGTATTTGAAAAGCATCTAAATTATTTGACATTTTATAAAATCTGAAATGTGTTCAAATGAATGTAGTTTATTTTTTAGGATTCTATTTTGTTTGTGACACAACATTTCATAAAATGTAATAGTATCATTCCAAAGTTATTTTGTTGTCACTTTTTTAAAATTTATTTTAACAAGCAACCCAGAGTATGTTACACTATAACAAAGTCTTATAGTCTGTTCTCAAACAGAACTTTCCATGACTGAAATGATTGTCTTACAAAGAGTGGTTTGCTGGGATGGAAAATACACACAGAAATAGTTTCTTTCTAATACTTAACAGATATTTCATTTTTATGTCCTACATCAAGCAGAGATTTTCAGAGAGATGCTTGCAGACTGAATTTCTGGAATCAAATTTACGGCTGCCTTTCATGTCCAATAGATCAGGTCCAGCTAGAATCCAGTCACTTTTTTTTTTTTTTTTTTTTTTTTTTTCCCGTAAGAGCTCTTTGTAATGTTTGACTAGCCTTCAGGTTTCACCCAGGAAACATTTCCAAATAAGAACATGTAGTTAGGTTTGGGCAGTATTTTGCTTTTTCTGAATTATGAATTAGGTGCATTAGGTACATTTTATGATACATAGTAGATTTCTATCTTATTCAACTGGAATTTGAAGTTTTTCATATCAATGATTCATTCAAAAACCAACTGATCATTCCATTTTCAAAAACATGTACTGTAAGAATGACAGAAACTCTTGACTGTGCTAGCTTTGTCAGCTGAATCCCCAGTAAAGGTGAGAAATGTAGTCTTTCTGCATGTAAATGCAGGTTTTGGCTTATGCAATAACTGTATGCGTATTTTGCTTGACTAGCCTGTTGGTTGAGATTTTAATTCATGTAAATATTTGAAAACTTAATTTGTGATCTTCAGTCCATTCATTGGTAAGCATTTTTCAGGAAATAATATTTTTGAGGGGAGAGGAAGATTACTTTAAGAATAACTCTTGTTAGGATCCAGTTAAGAAAGAATAAAAGCAAAAAGCCCAGTTCCTACAAAAAGTTTGCTGGCAGCCAGAAGCTCCATTTGATCCTATGAAGGCTGGAGGGAGCTTATAGTATTAACTGAAGAAAGTCAAACAGTTAGTTCAATTATTTTCTGTGGTATTTTTTTTTTTTTTCATTCTGCAATGCATAGAAGTAGAAAAGTACACAAGGGCTTCTGAGCGCTTCACCAATGCAGTCTTGCGAATAATAAGTCAGTAAGTCAGTTACAAGGAAAAGGGAGTTATTTACATGAGAAAGTAGTTAGGCATAATATTAGACAGGGATCTTTTGATTTAGAGAGCTTTTGTCACTCATGACCTACAAGTAGTACATCTTCTGTATTAAACTCTAGTGACAAGAAATTTTATATATATGTATATGTATATGCAGTGTTCACTGTAATTTAAATTCTTTTGCAGGTTGTCACAGACTATGTGAACATAAAGCTTGTTTTGCCATTTTCCCCATTTCTGATTCAACTCATCTTCACACTTTACCTAAATATCAGTCTTACCTTTTTTGCAGCTCTGTGCAATTTCCATTATGTTCATATTTGTACTTTTTTTTTTTTTTTGAGTTATTCAGTTGGTTAGATCAGATTTTTATTTTTTTTTAGAATTTTTCCAACATAAAATATCTTGCTTTTATTTTATATTCATTCTTATCTGCTTTATTTCTGACTTCTATCACATCAGATCTGCTTTATTTCTGACTTCTGAGTGCATGTATTTGTTTTAAACTGCAGATTAAGTAGCTACACTGCAGTTACTTTATATTTTATTTTGCTCAAACATTCATAAAATAGGTATATAGACTTCCTTTGAGAGGAGGTTCACCAAGTATTTTAGTATAATAGTTTGCATACAGTAAATTGCCCTTACCTTCATTCTGTTTTATATATGAAAAAGTTTAAATGGATCAGAAGGTTCTTTTATGTAACATAAGTCTTAATTGAAGTATTTCTTAAATTATTTATAGTTGCACTGGATTCTGCTAACAAAATTATGAACTGGTACTATTTATTTTCTGGTCTTGTCATGTCAAAAAGAGCCAGGTCAATCATAAACCCAGGGCTGTACTGCACAGTCACACATTTCCAGAACAGCAGATTAGCAATACATGGATTTGATAATGTTCACTCAGGTCATGAATGGTGTTACTGATTGTGACCCCAAGAAGCAGAACTTTCCTTGTAACATTCACCATTTTGAGGGCTGCATATATTTGCCTTTGAGGGCTACAATTTTTTGATTATTATTTTACTATGCAAACAGTTTTGTTCTGTAAATTTGAACACTCCCTTTCTGTGGGAGAACTTTGTATTAACAAGCAGGTATTCAGTTGTTTTTCATTTCTTAACAAAGGTCCAGTGATATAAATAAATTTTAGATCAAGTGTTTTGAAGAAAAATTGTACAATTCTTTTCTGTAAAGACTAACCACTTTCATATCATTGCTGTTTTCAGCATTCTTTTCCAAGACATATTTTGTGTATTTGGTTTCGACGTCTAAAATTACAGGCCAAGAGTGTTTGTAGTTAAGTCAATATTTGAGCTATGCAACATAGGCATTTAGGGAAAGACCAAGTCCTGTGCTTGTGTAACTGTTTAATTGCTGTAAAATTCCATGAGTTTCAGGAAAGATATATATGATATAATGAGATATATATATATAATGATATAAGATATATTGCTTATATATGACTATGTAGGGGAAGCAAAGCCATTTCACAGCTTCTGCTGTAAGATGAGTGTTCCTCAACAATCCCTTTGTAAGGATGGCAAGAGAACGTGTTATGAACTGTGTTCTTCTGATAATCTAACTTCTTGAGTTTTGTGATTACACGGGACTCTCTACTTTCAGGAGTGAGGAAGGGAATAAATTTATTGATTTTGCAGAACTGCCTGAAAACAAGACCCTCACCCCCCCCCCTTTTTTTTTTTTCTTTAAATACGAGAAGCTAGTTCAGAACCAATAATTTTTATGATCATTAAGCTAATGTCATGGTGAAGAGGTCTTGTTAAAGTCTTTTAGTTATTGGTTTGGTAATGCTGTAGTTTTAAATCATGAATTGGCCTCAAAAAAACTCTTCACATCTGAATTTACAGAATGACAATAGAACTGCAGAGTAGTATGCAAGAAATGTGGCCATCAAGTAAGTCGATTAATATCCTTATATTCCTTATCAGGAATTCCTTATTACTTTTTGTTGTTGTTGTTTGTTTCATTTTGTTTCATTTTGTTTTTAGGCTATGACACTCCCCAAGTAGCATTGTGATTCACGATCAGTGCAAACAGCTATAGACACAGATTCAGTTTATTAGTGCAGCTACTACAGTACTGAGACAGATTTTTTATCAATGCTTTTAGAAACGGATGTATGAAAAATGCATGATTTTATGAAGTACAGAAAAGATTGTCACTGAGAATGGAAAACCACCAACTAATAAAGAGTATAGGGAAACTTCATCTGTAGGATTTTATTTATTTATTTATTTTTGTATGGGAGAGGTTGCTGTTTTATTTTTTAACACACCAAAGTATTGAAATGTACTGAAAATGGGCTTGTTATGACTCATGCATTTGTATATGTCTTTCTCCCATTTCAAGTTTCCTTGCTACAGCACTAATATTTCTCGCATTTAATGTGCTGGGACTCTCCTACTCCGTGATCCCATGTGCCTAATGCTGTCAAGGCAGACTTAGATATGACCAGTTGCATCTGGTAGTTGAGGTCCCAGTGTGAGTTTTGCAGAAGTGGGTAGTTTATGCTTGGCAGATACTTAGCTCACAAGGCAGATAATCATGAATCTCAGAACTGAACTGTGCTGCCATAATTTTTCTCCTAACACTTTTCTTCTAACAGTAGAGAACAACATTAGGAAACAACATTAACATACAATTGACTGTTACCTCACAGATAGACATACTGGATAATTTCTGCCTTATTTTTTCTGTGTCCTGGGACAGCTTTTGAGAGGTCTGAGAAATGAATAAATTTAAGTGTGGTTTACCATGAAATTGGATAAAAGTAAAGTAAGAGTTGAAGTGGAGCCAACAAAACAAAAACAAAAACAAATCAAAACAAAAAAAATATTTATAAAAGCCAGCAGAGCAAAGATGTACACACAGATATAAAGTAGAATATTTTGTCCCTTGTTGTGGGTGTGACAAACTCTTTAGCCATCCTCATTCATATCATATGACAACCCCAGATTTGTTTCTGGTTGAAAATAAAAATTAGAAACACCTGTTATGCAGTGATAGTAATCATCCATTTCCAAAGAGAAGGAAACTCATCATCTCTAGGACTCCATAAATTGAGACAGGATGTTTTTATGCTTTAGAAAAGTACAAATTATTGAGCTTGACAGCATTCACTTACATAGGAGGGGAAAATGATATGTTCCACTACAAGAATTATTGGTGTTTTTTTATGGCCTGTGTTAGGCAAAGACCAAACCGGATTATCCTTACGTCTTAAAATAGGCCCTTAAATTTTACAGCTTCTCAGAAAAAAAAATAATATATGTATATATATAAATTTAAAAAAATAATAATCAAAAAATGATGAAGAGAAAGAGGAGGCCTGAAAAAAATGGCCTAAAATATTTACCTTGTAATAAAAGTACCACTGTTTCTAGAACTGGCAAATCTACTTGTTCTGGAATTTTCATGTCCCTGGACTTTGCATATATTTCAGCCTAACTGAAAACTTCTTATACACACACACAGGAAACTTGAAAAAGAGCCCCCCCCACCACATCTGAAAACAAACAAACAAACAAACAAACAACAACAACAACAAAAAAAAACTACATCAAAACAAAACAAAAAACAACCCACAAGCTGGGAGTTCTTTACTGCTCTCCTGTCTGGCAGTTAAAAGAAGTATTGCCTTCACTCCTACACAATGTACATCTCTGATGTCAAGACATGTAGAGATTCAACTGTCAGCACAATGACAAACAGTCAAAGAAATAGTCTCTTACAAGTGAGAAACTAGGCTCATAATGACTGAGTCATTCAAAGTTGTGAAACTTCTGTCAGAGCCAGGAAATAAACAAAATTAGGTTTGGATCTGTCTAGATAGTAATGTTACAGCTTTCCTTCCTATCTAGATTCTCCTGTTCTGGAACACTTTACCTTTGTAAGAGAAGCAGGAAGGTTCTGAGGAGCTAGGTCAGAGGTTGGACTCGATGATCTTGAGGTCTCTTCCAACTTAGAAATTCTGTGATTCTGTGATTCTGCACGCAGTAAATCATTTCTACTTCCTCCTGCTGAAATTGTAATACTACCACAGGGCTAAAAGAGTCAAACTGCTGTGTGCGTGACACCTGAGGAAAGGTGAGAAGAAGATGGGGAAAATGAATGAATGCAAAGGGAAGTTAAACCACCATATTAAACAAAACAAAACAAAACAAAAAAAGATGAAGTTTCAACTTTTTTCTTTATTAGTGCAAAAGAATGGAAATACCATAGCCCAAAGGTATTACTTCTGTCTTTAGTGTTTAGCTAAATGCCTTTTAGGGATGCATTATAAATTTCCAAATTGCTTCAAATTTAATTGTTAATTTTCTATCCACTTTCTGTATAGGTTTGTGACAGTTTTGCTTCATGCGGCAATATGAAGTAAAATTCTAACAAATCAGTTCTGGTCTTATTTTATTAGGGTTATAATCTGAGCTGGTTTTTGCTATTTAAACTTTGTCATGTAGATGCACTCAATTCTCTTTAACTTACTGCTGTAAAACTATACCTTCAAAACTGACTTCTGTATTTTTTTTCCTTTATATATTCAATATAAATCATGAAGCACTGTAATATCATGAAGTACTGTAATTATGTTAGTCTTACACTAACAGTTAAATAGCTTAGTAAATTCTCAGGGGTTTTCATCTTTTTCAGAATGCTTCTAGAACTTGACATGCAATGGACCCTTCTGATGAACCCACCCTAGAAAACTGTAGAAAAAGAGTTCTTCCATCTGTTCTCCATTTCTTCCTCTGTTGTTACTTTCCTTCCAGTTATCTCTGCATTACAAGCTATGCAGGTTATGGCTGAAAAGCTATCTAAGGTACATTCCAGAAGAAAAGCCTCTGAAAATGGATCCTTGATAAACAAAATGACAGATCAGAAACCTTAATGGGTAGGATATCTGAACTAATGGCTGGGTGTGGCTGAAAACTTGGAAAAATGGTAGAGGATAAGAAATCTGGAGTGTCTGATTAAGTCCCTGTACAGAACCATGAAATTGTAACACCCCATGTTAAAATGCTTTAATACCCCATGCTTTAAGATCACTGATGGGGCTATTGGTGATGCAAAATAGTCACTAAAAAGAACAGACTAGGAAGGGTCAATCTTTCTTTCAAAATCTTTACAAAAATGTTGTATTCTATGACAGAAGTTTCAACACTTGATTTATTCAATATAATGGCAGTTCATTAAAACAAATATTCAGTATAATTGCATTTACCCCGCTTGACAAAACTAAGATGAAGGATCTCATTTAAGGTGTGATCAAACTAAGCAGAAATACTTCAGTGTGTTCTCCAGCTTCTAGTTTCAGCAAAGGCATCAGTTAATAAAATTCAGATGGTCCTGTATGAGGCATCATCTAATTGCCACACTCCATCTGTTCTAATGGGAATTGGATAATTTACAATACAACAAAGTTGACAGCCTATTGGTACAAATGTGCTTTTCTGATAGCAGCCTCTGGAAAGTAATTTTTCAAATAGTCTTTTATTAAATAAAGTTATTTGAAAACAGCCTGTTTCCCTGAAAAACTGTGTTGATCTCTGAATATACACACCCATGCTGAGTAGCAAATTACATGTGAAAGCATAAGAACATCTGCAATTTAAACTCTATTTATCCCTTAAAAGAATAACTATTTCACATGGAGTTGCATGACTTTCCTTTCTAGTAAGTTAAGTACACCTTTCCTCAGCTAACTTGGCAAATGATACAATGTTCTTGGGAACAGACAAGTAGAGGGAAAAAAAAAAAAAAAAGAGCTGGAATTACTGTTTTGATAGTCTCTCAAAGCCTCAATGCACTTGAAAATCCAACTGTACAGCTGTACAGTGAGGCCTGCAAAAGACTTGAGGCGTTAAAAATTGGGAAGAATTGTTTAAGGGTTGGGAAGGCAGAAATAGTAATCTGACTTCACATAATTGGCAAGGAACTTGGTACACTTAGTTCTCAGATAGGTAGGGCTGAATATTATGCTGCATCCTAAAGCAATTTCAGAGCTGTTGCAGCAAATACAGTGATGATGAATGTAATATGTTACAAGCATCAAAAAGCAATTATTTTGTTATTCTTTGTGGAAGTTTCATGTGTTTTGCAGTGTACAACACAATGCTGTCCCAGCTCAGGATGCTAATAATCCAAAACAAGTAATTTGTGAGATTGTTGTGTCATTCATAGGTTGATGCTTTGGGTCACCTACAAATGAAAAATTCTGGTAACTTTTTTCTTCTTACTTCTGTTGTTGTTGTTAGTAGTGAGTTCCCTGTATCCGTATAGATTTTTCTAATAAAGGTCAGATATTTGCATTTGACTTAGAAATGTAAAACTTTGCAGGAATATTAACACTGAAGTCATTGATAGCCAAATATTCCTGCCAGGCAAAAGAATTAAGGAACATAAGGTGTTTTATAAATACATCAATGGGAGGAAGTGCTAGAGAGAAAACAGATCCAGGAATAAATATTCAGAAGTGGTTATGGCATGCAGACTTCTAAGAAAAAAGGTTTTACAGAAGCGAAAGAAGTAAAAACAGTAACTTGGATGATGACAAATACTTATTCATAGTTTAACCGCTTCCTGATCTCTTCAGTTACTATTCACTTTAGAAATATTCATTGTGTAGAAGGAAAATGTCTAATAAATACTTCATATATGACAAGCTGTGCTATTAGAATGCTCACAGTCTTATAGTTGTTGTCAAGCTACAAAAGAGAGAAAATCATGCTGTTTTCATACTTCATATTAGCCAAGATACTGATTAGTACATCAAGATTTTCAATCCACTATCTGTATACAGATGACTGGTCTACAGTTTCCACTGCCTGCTTGCTCAGATCCTAATGCCACATTACTAAGCAGCATTGTAAGTCTCAGTAGAGAATTAAAATATCATTTTTTTAAAAGCCATTTTTATTTTTTATTTTTTTTAAAGCCATGTCTGAATGAAATCATTAACTAATAAATTAATTAAATTGCTTGGTTAGCATCTACTGTAATTCATATTGCTTCACCTGCATCACATATGCAAAGATCCTTTGGCTAATCTCTCCAAATAACAAACCAGAGGATTTACAAGTATATAACTGTTAATTTCAGAAGCAAGAGCACACTGGGACTCATTGCAGTAGTGTGCAAAGTTTGCAGAACCTAGACCAGTTATTATCCAGGCATCCAGCACAGCAGTTTGACTTTGGTCAGGAATGGATTTTGAACAGCAAAGAAGAAATGCGAAGGAGAGGCATGGGAAGATGTGTCCATCAGTGATGAAGTTCCTTCCATCCTCTCTTGCTACCAAAAGGGTGTGGGAGAGGAAAGGTGAATGATTGTGTTGCACATGGATTTATTTATTTTAAAATGGGCTCCCTCTGCTCACAAGAGGCTGGGAGACAGTAACAGAGGTTTCTGTGCATGGTAGCTAAGAGTGTCCCTGCTTCAAAGGAAGAAGGGATGCTCCCATGCAGTTTTTTGTTTGTTTGTTTGTTTTCCTAGGCCTCAAGCTAGCATTTCTCCATGCTAGCTTGGAGAAAGTCCAGTATCTGAACTGTGGCTTGCCACAGGCCCTGGGAAAGCTGTGCACTGAATATCAATTATGTATGAAGTGAAATGATGATCATTGCTTCCTCATGCCAAAGATGTTATTGCACAAAGTTTTTACCAATGGTCATTTTCCAAAAATAATAGCTGGATTTTTATCAAGCATGTGAAAGTTATACAACAGCCTCTGTTATATTTGTGAAATGGCTTAGTTTCATGCTGCAAAAGACATGCTGTGTATGTGAGTTACAAATAGCACATGGGATTCACTTTGAATTGTCTGTCTTATGATACCTCATCTTGGGCATACTCAGGAGTTTCCTGCTGTGGCAACAAATGACATAGGGTCTGCCACCACTTCCAAGTATAATAGTTTCTCATGGCTTTTGTTATTACCATAGGATCATGTCTTGAAATAGTTTCAAAGAAAAAGCAAGAGACAAAGCTACCAGTGTTAGTGTCATTGCCATTTGTATCTGTGACTTGGCTCTATTAAATGGTGACTCTAGGGAATGTATTTTGAAAGTTTTCCTTCTCATATATCATGTAAACTGAAAAGCCACATTGTTCAAGCATCTTTTAAGACAGCTGATTCTTTTGTATTTATGTACTGGGGAAGCCATTTGACCTTCAGGAGCGTGGGGATAGATTCATGAACATATTTTTACATGTGTCAAAATGATG
The DNA here is from genome assembly GCF_964035555.1 of Netta rufina. Lineage (NCBI taxonomy): Eukaryota > Metazoa > Chordata > Aves > Anseriformes > Anatidae > Netta > Netta rufina. Next base: position 156,324,872 of record NC_140123.1, on the reverse strand, counting down.
TGTAGGTGTATGTTCGGGAGGAGGGATGAGAAAAAAAGGTAAATTGGTAAATATCAGAATGCTCACATTTCAATATAACATGCAGCAGCACTTTAATTACAGATGATTATTTCAATAGTAGCTTTTAGGAAAGCAAAGCTCTTATAATATTTTTTTTTTTTTATCATGAGTTCTTACAGCACCTTATGAAATATATTAATAACACTATTTTCAAGGTGAAGCAAGGCAGAAAAAGATAATGGAGTTGGCCAACATCACTTAGCCTGTCAATTAATGGCCAAGTTGGGATTTTTAATGAGATCACTGAATCCTAAAGTCATTCTCTATCCATTATTTTGGACAAGTTCCTATTCAAGTGAGTGAAAAGATCCAGAGTAGTAGTTATTGCTGGCACTAGAGGTTTTTAAGTTTGCCTTTTTTCCCATATGACTTTTTCCTTCTAATCTAGAGAAACAGATAATGGCAAATAGGACAACAAAATTTGTCTGGGATTTCCAGGATTATATAAAATAATATGTAATCTCTAGAGAAACCCAGAATTTCAGACATAAATGTTTCATTTGTTTGTTTTTTAAATTAAATTTTATTGTGCATTTTCAGCAGAAAACTTATGTTAAATGATAATATATAGCACTTATATGAAAAATAAATTACAGTGTTTCCTTCTCCCTCTGTCCATATGCAGGTACAATATGTGGAAACAAATTTGTAACTTTAAGAGACATCTTCACTTGTATAATGGAAATATTTCTTCAGTCATCACAGTCATCAACATCTGGGATATTCAAATAGCTTCCTTTTTTTTTTTTTTTTCATATTTGTGTTAGTAATACAAAGAACATTTCTGCATGGATTTTACAGAAGCTGTTTTTTTTTTTTTTTTTTTTTTCCCCAATAAAATTACTTTAAAAACATATTATTTAACTTCAATATCAAGCACTCAAATGTAGGGGTTAGTTTTCACAAAATGAATTCACTTCCTCTGACTTCAGGCATTATAATGTGGAGGCACCGATCACATTTACATATGCTATTTTTCAGCAGGACCTTCCTTTGTTCAGTGCAGGAAAAATACTTATTACATAATGGACCACTGGCTCAGGTATTATTCTCTTCTTGTTCCCTGAATGGCTTTCTGCTCTGTGCATTGCACAGTATTCAGACATTAAAAAGACTTAATAATTCCCCTCTGGAGTTCACTGTGCAATCACTGTGGAGTTCATCTATGCAATCAAAGATTCGCAAAAGATTCACAAAGACTCACAAATTTTATGTTCAAACCACTCTGGTAAGAGGAGAAGCTGAAGTAGAAAGAGCTTAAGGTCAAACATACCTGTTAATATTGCGTGTTTAACAAGAGTTCTTTAAAACTTCACTCATGCTATGATTGTACAGCCCTCAATGACATAATGACAGGTACAAGTCCAAAATCCTGGCTTTTGTTGATTTTGTTTGCATTTCACTGAGTCCTTGGGATGCCCCTAAATTAGATCTCAAGTTCTCAGATGAAGAAGAGTTTCTGCTGGTCTGGAGCAATGCAGCTATACCACTGAAGACACAGCATGTGATACCTAGCACAAACTCTAGGGACCAGGTGGGATGATACTGTTTGCCAGGATGAGAGTAGACCCACCAGTTTTCTTCCTATGGAATCTGACTGTTTAGATAGCAATGAGTGCAAAATCAGTAGTTGTCCTTGAAAAGTTCATTTCATTATCATGTCCTAACCCCAGATTAGGATCTTTGATCTTTCAGCCAACTCTGCCTAGATCTTTTGCTTACTTTGAGCTCCCCAAGGCTTTTGAAGTAAACAGAAATATTACACATCCAACCAAATCAAACCTCAATGCTACCCCACCAAATCTCTTAAGTATTTTTGCTCTGATTATTAATTAGATTTATTTTTTTTTAAAGAAAATAGAATTAGAAAGTGAACAGAAATAAAAAGGCCACATTTCCTTTTTCACCATATCCCTGAAGGCCCGTTCTAGCCAGCTGCCAGTCAATCATCCAAAAAAAATGACATAGTCCATGTTGTCCCTAGGGATTTTCTCTTTCCATTGTCTTAGAGGTATGTTTGTCCATTCCTTTATCTTTATAGTGACATGTGTTTCCAGTTTCTTGCTCTCATTCCTCTTCTTTTTTTCCTCTGTCCTTCTCTAAAAGTCTTTGTGAGACTTTCCTACATGTACATAATCTCTTTCCCAAGGGGAGAAGGAATCTCTTACCTTCTTGAATAATTGACCTGACCCTTTCACTCTCTAAGAGGGAACATAGCATGAAAGTCATAAGCATATAAATCAGACACATATTTTTCACAGTTATGTAGGATTTTCTGGCTATAATCCCAGATTTCAGTTCTCTGTTAATTTTCTGAGGTCTCCTTTTTGGTTTGCAAATAATATTTTGCAGTTGTTTACAGTGACAGTGGTAGCAGTGCTCTCTCTCTCTTAAATACGTAACTACTATTCCTCTATAGAAGTGTTTAGTGAACAGCAGGAATATTGTAGTCAGAAAGGGACAATTGCTTAGATCTGACCCTAAATCTGACACTCCCCAGGTGAATTAATACCTATTTAATCAGAGAATTCAGAAGGCATGTGAGATTTTTTTTTGAAAGAAGAAATGGGGAAAACTGAAATTCTGTGATGTGGTTTCATATTGACACCTGTATAGATCATTGAATTTGGAATATTTATATCCCTCATTTAACACAATAGAATAAAAGAGAGGATTTATGATTATGTAAACTAATGAAGTCAAGGGAAAGATTAGTAAATTTTTATCCTCTGCATGGACAAACAGTAGAGGAAAATGAGTAATTTTGCTGGTGGCTTTTATGGCTATTTGCCCCCAGGAGGAATGAACAATGAGGTTATAGAGCTAAGGGCTCTGCTCTGAGCTCCAGAGAAGATGATGCTGCAATAGTGCAAGCTGTTCCAGCATTATAGCCTCCTGTTCCAGTTTCTCTAATTTATTGTCCATATATCCCAGTTCTGCATCTTTCCCACTCATGGCTTCTTGTCCTAGTCATACTATCCTCTCCATAATGACCTATGCCCAGTTTCTCAGCTTGGTCCTTTTCTAACATGTATCTCTAGATTCTCTGTCATAGGTTTCCTTGTCCTAGATTACTACTGCCAATGCCAGGCCAAATTTCCTCTTCCAGATGATCCCAGTCCCATTCACATTTCCTGTTTTCCCTATCCTAGACTTCTTGCCTAGTCAGTCCTTGCTCTCAAAAAGAGCTGAATTGTTTTGTTTGGAGTTTTCCAGAAGAGTTCAGCCTGAGGCAACTATGAAGCAGATGGAATTCCACCCTAAATGGTTAAAGTCTGGCAAAGTTTTATGTAACATAAAAGAAAGTATTTAATAATAAGCAGTGGTACTAGCCAAATCTTTATAAATCCTAATCTGGTTCCCTTTGAAGTCCATGGTAAAAGTCCCAGTGGGACCATTAATGTTAAAACTTTGTAATATAAGCAAGCATGCACATGCTAAAAATGCTTTCGTGGATTGGATGACAATTACAAATGAGAATATACTTCTAGTCACAATGATCATGAATATACTATATGCATTTGCTACTTTGACTTCAATTTTAAGAATGTACACCATGAAATATATGAAATTTCTTTTTGAAATTTCTCTTTGGTCACATGTGCTGGACTTCCAATCTTGTGGAAAATAAAGAAAATTGAAAAAGTGGTTGTTTATGTACATAACACTCTATATGGCTTTCTAATACACTTTTAAGAGCACTGTTCTTTGTTGTGGTTGTATTGGGCAGTGGTATTTCAATTTGTAAGCATTTTAAGCATATGCTCAAAGTAGCATGGGAGAGAGGAACATGATCCTTTACTTTTGTTTTGATTTTCTAATCCAAAGACTATGAAGAACCCTTTCATGCTTTTCTATGGAGTATAATGCTTTTGAAATTCTCATACAGAGTAACTTATAGTGTAGTAGCTGTTGGCAATATGGCCAGGATACAAGACCTCACAGAAATAACAAATATGAAAAAAATAATTGATGAAGCTGGAAAAAAAGTAGGTGGTGGCAACACATTGCACGATTGTGACACACAGGCTGTTCAGAGTTCACAAAAATAAAGGTAGATTTGTGTGGGTCATGTGGATTATGTAGATGGAGAGTGTCCTTTTTAAGATTGTACTGTGAAGCCTCTCAAATCCTACAACCCTCTGTACACACCATATTTTCCAATCTATAACTCAGAGTCCACAGAAAATAACAGTCAAAATTTCCCTCTTTTTAAGACAGGGATGAAATCTCTAGCTGTGCTGTCTATGGATTTTGAGCTATCTTTGCCTAAAAAAAAATCATCCTGTGAGCTATATTGCTTTAGGCGGTTTTAGTACTTTCTAATGTTAAAAAAAAATAAAAAATAAAAAATAAAAAGAAGAAAAAAATACTTTACAATCACATGTATCTTAGTTTTCACTTTTTTATGTTTGTATGTTAATATGCCATAAACAAGGTCATTGTGAGAAATAAATTATGTGGGCATGGAAATAGCAAATATGGTATCTATTTTTTTTTTTTTTTTACTTTTTTTTTTTTTTTTTCCTGTTAGGAAACTCACTTTCTCCAATGCCCTTTGGGTTTGATAAACTGCCTTTATTTTTCATTCCAAATTCCACAGTGATTTTTCTGAATATCATAATTTTAAAAAAGTAGTAAAAAAGAGTCACTTTTTTTTTACTACTCACTCCTGATCTCTTCCAAGATGAATTTGAAGTTTGAATGTCTTGTTTCTGACCTGACTGTTATATTTTGTTGTGGTTTAATGCAGCAGACATCTTAGCACCACACTCTCTCACAGTGCTCTCTCACTCTCCCAAGGTGGAATGAGGGAGAGAACCAGAAAGGTAAAAGTGTGAGAACTCATGGGTTGAGAGTAAAACAGTTCACTAGGTAAAGCAAAAGCAAATCAAGCAATCCATATGCTACTTCCCATCAGAAGTTAGGTGTTCAGCCACCTCCAGGAAAGCAGTGCTCATGACATGTATCGGTTTCTTGAGAAGACAAACGGCATCACTCTCAGTGTCCTCCCCTTCCTCCTTTACCCCAGCTTTTTTGCTGAGCATGAAGACATTCATTTGGTCAGTTTGGGCCAGCTGTTGTGGCTGTGTCCACTCTCGTGGTGCATCCCCAGATCTTGGTGCATCCCTAGCCTCCTCACTGACAGGGCAGCACAAGAAGCAGAAAAGTCCTTGGCTCTGTGCAAGCACTGCTGAGTAACAACTAAAAATATCGATGGTGTTATCACCAGTTATCATCAAAAATCCAAAACACAGCATTGTATGAGCCTCTACAAAGAAAATTAACTCTTTCCCAGACAAAACTATGACACATCTGAAAACTCATTAGTAAGGTTAGTCTTATTCATATTGGTGCAATTAAAACCAAAATAGGGTCCAAATCATTTGCTGTTTGTTGTAGCGTCTCAGTTTCTCATTAATCAGAACACAATCCCCTCCAGAACTCTCCCCAGTACAATGTTGGTTGATTTCATTCTGCCAAGTAAAATTGTTTCCAGGTTACATTGACTTACTTACATTAGACAAATTATGAATTGATTTTCTCATTCTGGATTCTGAGGCATCAGGATACAAATTGAATCACCACTTACCTTCTATAAAATTGCCCAGATAATTTCTGATGTTTTCACATATTTCTTTAGGATACACAAATTTCCTTGTTGCTTATTTAAAGGACTCTTTATTTTACATTGGCCTTCTGTTTAAAGGCCATGATCTGTTTTTTCACTGCCAGCACTTTCACAGTTGCTCTCCTGTTCTATTCAGAATATTTTCCTAGCTGTGTAGTAGCTTTTGTCATAAGGTCCAAAAGTTATACAATATGCAGGACTATAGTTTCTTCTATGGAAATGTCCTATTAAATTCAGAAGTGCTAACTTTCAAAATTGTTCCCAACAGTGCTACCACTGTTGAGACAGTAGTGCCTTTTTTGGGGATGATTTTACAGCCGTCATTTGCATCTGCAATAGAATTAAATGGAGTAGTTCAAATAACCTAGAGCCATACCAGTTCACTTCTATAAGCTGATCCTCATGTGATTCCCTCACTTCTCTCTCCACCCATTTCTTTTGCCTAAAAGATTTTTCCCAGATATCACTATCTTCACACACTGCCAGGATCCTGCAACTATCTCTTCCTACACGGGTTCATGAGGGGTAGGTCCTGAACAACAAATTTGATTTCCTTTTATGATAAGATTACCTGTCTAGTCAATCAAAGGAAATCAGCTGATGTGATCTTTTTGGACATCAGCAAGGCTTTTGGCACAATTTCCCATAGGATCCTACTGGACAAAATGTCCAGCATACAACTTAACAAAAACATCATCTGATGGGTGAGCAATTAGCTGACAGGCAGGGCTCAAAGGGTTGTGGTAAACGGGGCCACATCTGGCTGGCAGATGGTCACTAGTGGAGTCCCTCAAGGCTCCATTTTAGGGCCAGTCCTCTTCAATGTTTTTAGAAATGATTTGGATGTAGGATTAGAAGGTGTTCTGAGCAAATTTGCCGACGACACCAAACTTGGAGGAGTTGTGGACTATGTTCAGGGTGGAAAGGCCTTGCAGAGAGATCTGGGCAGATTGAAGAGTTGGGTGATCACCAACAGCATGAAGATTAACAAAAGCAAGTGCGGGGTCCTGCACCTGGGACGGGGCCACCCTGGCTACACGTACCGACTGAGTGACGAGATGCTGGAGAACAGCCCCGCAGAGAGGCATCCGGGGGTGGTGGTTGACAGCAAGTTGAACATGAGCCAGCAGTGTGCCCTGGCAGCCAGGAGGGCCAACCATATCGTGGGGTGCATCAAGCTCGGCATCGCTAGTCGATTGAGGGAGGTGATTGTCTCGCTCTACTCTGCGCTGGTCTGGCCTCACCTCAATTACTGCGTGCAGTTCTGGGCACCACAGTACAAAAAGAACATTAAACTGTTGGAGAGTGTCCAGAGGAGGGCGACGAAGATGGTGAAGGGCCTAGAGGGGAAGATGTATGAGGAGCAGCTGAGGGCACTGGGCCTGTTCAGCCTGGAGAAGGGGAGGCTGAGGGGGGACCTCATCGCAGCGTACAACTTCCTCACGAGGGGGAGTGGAGAGGCAGGCGACCTATTCTCTGTAAATACCAGTGATAGGACCCGCGGGAATGTTGTTAAGCTGGGGCAGGGGAAGTTTAGGCTGCACATCAAGAAGAGGTTCTTCACCGAGAGGAGGGTGGTTGCACACTGGAACAGGCTGCCCAGGGACGTAGTCACTGCACCAAGCCTGTCTGAATTTAAAAAGCAATTGGCCTGTGCACTTAGTCACATGGTCTAAACTTTTGGGCAGACCTGTGCAGTGCCAGGAGTTGGACTTGATGATCCTTATCGGTCCCTTCCAACTCGGGATAGTCTATGATTCTACAACTTGGGATAGTCTATGATTCTATGATTCTTCATAGTAAGAGAACTCCTACCTTATGTTTTTATGTTGCAGAGATAATGTTGACTTCTGATTCAGTGATTCATAATAAAAACAGATACTGTTCTTCTCTGCAGTACAGCATGCAGGGAAAACATACATGTAAATGTGGCTTATACCTTCTATGGATAGCCCTGCTAAGTAACAAATAAAGCTAGAAGATTAATTCTCATACCTCTTGCAAGTGGAACATTCTTAATTATGTCATATTCTAACAACATAGCAAGGAGAACACATAATAAAACCACATGCAAGCATATAGGAATGTATCTCACTTGCTAGTCATCCTAATTTGGAGGACTTTTATTGCAGTGCCATTAAGCAGAGAGTACATGGTCTGTTACGCATACTGGAGAGATATCTTCCCTTCGGCCTGCTGTACTTAAACATTAATAGAGGACTGCTGTAATTGGATGATGCCAAGAAGGGTTCTGAATGAACCTTTTCTATGAACAAAAGCCGGCCCAGCATCATGCATACAGACAGCTGAAAGAGAAAATAGAAATTATTAGAAATTAGAAATTATTAGAAATTTTAGGAAAAAAAAAAAAAAAAAAAAAAAAAAAGAGAAATGGTATGGTAAAGAGAAATGGTATTTTCTTTTAGAAAGAGAAATTAATACAATATAAATTTTCCACTAAATTACTACATACACTAAAACCTAATAAAAATATAGAGTATTTATTGCTTGTGAGCACAGGAAACAAGGGAATTTTACAGATCACAGCAAAATCATGCAGCTGAGACTTTTAAGGCATCGGTGAAAGGAAAAATTTTTCAAGTGTTTATGGCCCATCTCCTGAAATTGTTAACCTAGAGAAAACAGATATATCTGAATATTTTCAATATTTTCTCTATGGGAAGTCAATATGTATTTAGATTTCAACATGTGCTTGAACATGTTCCTTGTTGGAGATGCTTTCTGGTGGGGGAAAAAGACTCACCAAAAAAAAAAAAAAAAAAGAAAAAAAAAAGTCAAACAAACAAAAGAACCTGTTTCCATCAGTTATCTGAGATTTAATATACTTTTAAACTTTAAGTTTGTAAATTGGGAAGCTACTTTAATAATATCACTCTGAAAATGCACCATGTGGAGAGGGGTTCAAAATTCTTTTTGGAAGCCTGACTGATCTTTGTTATTTCTCAGGAAGGAAAAGGAATAGAAACTGAAGAACAAGTATATAACAAAACAGAAATATTTTTAATGGTGAAGACATAATATGGGCAGAAAAGCAAGGCAAGGAAAAAATAAACAAGTTTAACATTCTTCAATAAGAAAAGGTGAAGAATTTACAGTTATATTCTGTCTTCAGAAATTGAGTTCTTTTCTTTCTGTGGATCCCTTGTCCTGCTTCCTGTTGCAGGTTCTAATCGTTTTGTTGTTGTTGTTGTTTTGTTTGCTTGTTTGTTTGATTGATTTTTTTTTTTAATGTTCTATAAGCCTGCCAATATGGTGTCAGATAAAAATAAAATAAATAAATAAATAAAATAAATAAACAAAACCATTGATCCTTTCATTTAATTAAAAAAAAATAAAAATAAATAAAAGTCAGCAATGAAATTTTGCTAGTTTGAATCAAGTTATTTCATGTTAATATATACAGTATTTCACCAGCCCTGCATGTTACATTTTGCTGGTGCAGTGCAATTTCTGAAGTTGAAAGGGAGAGGAATATATTAAATGAAATGTCATGAATTCATATTTGCTAACAGAGCAGTAAAATGAAGAAAAATCTGAATTAGGAAGAAAACTATTACAAAATGAAAACAGAATTCTATATGAAGTGAATTCTTGCAAAGTTATTTATAATAAAATTGGAAATGGTAGTATGCATTTAAATTGTTCAATAGCTATCTCATTGGCCAAAACAACCCAGTCTAACAGATATTTTTCATAATATGTATATCTTTAATTACCCTCATTATTTTTTGTTTGACTGTAGTATTGGATGTGAATAATTATACTGCTTATACATAAAATTTCTTATTTGAGATTTATAGAAATTTTGTGGTTCCATAAAGTATGCAGTATCTACTTAAAACCAGTGTCATGTGATATTTTTTTTCTAAGTTGTTATGGCCAGGCCACAAATTTAAGTTCTGATTGCAGGAAAGAAGGAAAGAAGGCGAGAAGGCAGGCAAGAAGGCAAGAGGGAAGGAAGGCAGGAGGGAAGGAAGGCAGGAGGGAAGGAAGGCAGGAAGGCAGGAAGGCAGGAAGGCAGGAAGGAAAGAAGAAAAAACAAAACAAAACAAAACAAAACAAAAAAACAGTTTTTAGAATCATGTTTTCATCTGTATCAAGTGGAAAACTTCCTGGAAAGTTAGTCAGATTATATTCAGACCACTCTGGAAGTTTTTTACCCTTCCTGTGACATTCCAGTATTAGAATGGGAAGTAGAACATGCAGTTTCTTAATAGAGCATTTATTTTATTTTACTACTTGAGAGAAAGAGAGAGATGAGGAGGCTCAGGGAAAATGCCCAGGGATGGGGAGCTGCAAGGAGGTGCCCAGCCAGCCCTGAGCTCTGCAGCCTTTGCAGACACTTCTTGAAGACTAACATTCCCAGGAATCCCTGAGGAAATCTGCCAAAATGACTGTCACAAAACCTGTGTCCAGCCTTAATGGCTCTCTGAAACATTTTGATCAGATTTCATCCGAGATACAAGGGAAAGAAGTTTCCTTTGATTAACAATGACTGGATTTTACGTAATCTAAAGCAGGAAACTCCATCCCTTATCTCATTGTCCATGTAAACAGGGAAAACAGGGAAGCAGTTTATGTTATCTGCAACTTATGGTGCTAACTTGCTTTCAACAGTATTGTAACTAAAATCTTCACAGAAATCTTCAAACACTCAGCAGTCGTAAGGAAAATAGTACTGTTATAACAGTATAAAATTCAACCAAAAAAAAAAAAAAAAGCTGAATTCTGCCCTGTTTTACAATTATTTTGACCTCTGCAAACATGAGTGTTTAGAAATTATACCCAGTGGACTAGTTGTGCTTATTAATTTCATTTTGTGTAGTATTTATTTTTAAATATATTTTCTTCTTACAAACTGTAGCTTACCCCCAATTCTTGTGAAAAGTTTTCCAAATCAGAAAGCTCTTACATACTGTGATATTGTTGTATTTCACCAAGTTTTATGGTTTCCCATCCAAGTTCTTTTTCAAGTTTCAATGCAGTATGAACTAGAAAACATCATTTCTAGGTGCTACAATCTTAGTAAGCGTGTAAGCTAAATGCTTTTGTCATTAGCTTTCATTAGCAATATAACCTAAATTAATTTTAAATAGGAAAACTTAATTAAAACTATTTTAAATAGATATTTTATTAATAATATGTTGTATAGAAAGTATCTCCAAATTAAACAAATAACCAGTATAAAGGGTAGAGAAAATTTAGTATATTCACAGCATGTTACTATTGCAGGGTCCATATTATAGTGGGTTGAACATATAATATTTATTTTTCATAGTTACTAGAGAAATAATCCATTTGAAATCCAGACTACTAAGAAGTGACACTGAGAAGATAACAGGTGAAAACTAGTGGGAACAAAACATGTCAAAGACTCATGAAATAGAATACAGGTCAATATCAATGCTGGTGAGAAATTGTTTGGAGTAACTGAACAATAAAGCATTTGTATAACACTGTATCATAATTCTCAAGTGAACAGCAATGGAAGGTGCAAATTCATTTTCTACACTCAGTAAGCGAAATGAACAAGAGAGGTTTTATTCTGCACTATTTGGGTTGGGAAAAACAAAAACAAACAAACAAACAAAAAAAAAACAAACAGAAGAAGCTTTATGGTCCACATTTTCAAAAATAAACAGAATAAATACAAATTATGATCTAAACTAGATTTAGATTGAAAAATACAATACATATAGCATGTGGAGTACCACGGGAAAAGAAGTACCTAGCATTAGCAAATAGATTTTGGTTTGGATTCCAGTTGTGGACTATTTTCATAGAAAAATGCCCACATAGATTTGAGGAGGTAGCCATGTGAAAACTTAAAATAAGGTATGTTAAAATAAGGTATACTAATCATTCTAAAGGGGAAGGCCTTGTTAATTCCTTAATACAAGTACAGAAAAGCTATTTTACTGTCTGAGAACAGAGGAATTCTTCAGTTTGTGCTAAAGAGAATTGGATTAATGAGATTAATGGTCCATGGGTACGTGATAAATTCCTGTTGCCAGAGGCTGCATAGGCTTCAGCACTTGCATTCCTGAGCTGGGTGCTCCTGGCCTGAGGCCCAGCAAGCCAGCAGGGCCCAGCTTGACCTACCTCCTGCCACGGAAAGCACATTCAAATCAAACCCTCTCTGCTGCAGCGCAACTGAGAACACCAGGAGACAAAATAAATGTGCTTCAGTTTAGGCTTAGAGAGCTCTGAAGGGTAAATGGGGAAGGGACAGTTAGTCACTTTGGTCTCACCTCTGACAGTGAAGTCATGTTGACTTTGCCCTACTCCCGGCTGTTCTTTAATAGCTTTCACATGTCCTTATCCACAGTTCAGGTGCAGGCGTGAATCATTGCTGGTGCCCCGAGGCTGTTCTCTGAAACTTTGCCAGGAGTGAATTTGCTTTGGTGTCTCAGAATTTGTTCCTGTCACAGAGGCTGATCTAGGATTTAAATGCAGCATGCAAGTTGACAGCAGCCCCTTTTGTCCCTTGGCTTCTGTGTTCAAGACAAAACTCACAGTCTGTACAGAGCTTGGCAGAATGCTAACATTTTCGGTCTGTTTTTCCATTCTGTTATATTTCCATTTTCTAAAAATATCCTCTTAATAAATAATATATATATATATATATATATATATATATATATATCAGTCACAAGTTATCATGGATAAACTGGAATAGGATAGCTGTTGCATTACTAAATTATCAATCATTCATCATTTTGAAATGGAGTCTGAACAAAATGAATCCTAATATTCTACTTTTACACTTTTTTTTTTTTTTAGTCATCATTGTTCAGAGATGGTAGACATTATTTTATTGAGTTTGATGCATGATACTCCAAATTATCTGCAAACTAACACCTAATTTTATTCCATTAAATCCTCTGGGTTTGTCACTCAGTTGTATTTTATGACCATACCTGTCTAGTCACCTTCAGATGATGAGTTGCCTGTCTAGTCTGCAGAAGACAGGACATAGGCAGTCTGCAGTATAGCATTAATGATCTGCCTGTCCATTGAAAGCAGAAAGGAGAGTACTGCTGGTCTTTTCTTAGATGGTAATCTATCTTCTGTTACAGCAAAGTAGTAATAGAAAGGAACAGAACTAAAAAATATTCCTGGAAGCCCATAGGCCTTAACTTGGCAAAAGCAATTAAAAAATAAATAATAATAATAAAAAAATCACCTACTTTATTTGATTTCTCAGGAGTTGTAACACTACTCAGAACTGGGTCTAATAGAGTTCCCTTGTGAATTATGATGTTTCGGCTCTATAAAGCATATCTTGATTAGCATATGTTTCTTCTAAAAATATATTTTGAACCCCCACCCCCCAGGACTTGCCATTTGTTTGCAAGCCATACTAGTGTTTCAACCTTGCATCGTTGATTTTAGGACAAAACCTTCACTTTTTACTATTGTGGGAGGAGGTCTAGCTTTCTCTGAAAATCTTAGCTCCAGTGAAAACTTAGTCTGCTCCAGAACACAGCAGAAACTAAGAGCTTTCTCAAAGTGAAAGTGACGTAGAAGTCTGAGCTAGCTTTGAATTTAGAGATAGTCTAGTTGAGAAACTCCTGAGGAGCAGAAAATTTAATCAAAATTCTCAGGTTTTATTTACTTTTATTTTTTTAAAGATGTTATTTTCTCTGACATCCAGGATAATCAGGAGATTATAAAGTCACAGGGGTGATAAGGTCAGCCTGAGTCGTAGAAAGAGTACCAGAAAGGTACACTGCCAGATCTCATTCTTTGATGTGGGCATTGCCTGAACTTCATCCCTATCTGTACAGCAAACTCAAACAGATATTGCGGCATACTGTGCCCCTAACATGGCATTCTCGTTTGGGGATTTCATGGCATAAAGGATAGTCCTGTGTTGTGACTTCCATCCTTGGAGGCTGTACAGGCCTCAAAAGAGTGGCTACCTAGGGTTCTTTTCAGATAGTTCTTCAGTGTGATTTCAACTGGTCCAGAGCCACCATGTTCTGGCCAGCTTCTTGGCAGCTGGTCCGTTTGCAGGACCAGTACAATGTAGTTGCTTAGGAGGTTCCCCAGAAAAGGAAGTTCTCAGTTGTTGCTGCCACTGAAAAATGCATACAACACAACGTAACATTTTATATTTCCCTTTCCCAGTATGACATGCCCTTGTTCCTCAGCCAAGTCACTGTGAGGCAAGAATGTAAACACAGAAGACGTCCTCTCTTGACATGACTCATCTTAATTTAGAGCTAATCTAACTAGCTTTTCATACTGTCTGATGCATCTTCATACCATGGAAAATGAAAAATTACTTACACTGCAGGTAGATTAGTACTTCAGGACTTGCCTTGTCTAAAAATAAATTTTATTTATGCAGTTAAAATAAAGCATTTAGAAGTAACCAAGCCCTAACAAACAAAATCTATCTGACAGCAGTGCTTCTTTACAGTCTTTGAAAGATTATACTAATTACTTTATGTTTCTTGAGACATTAACTTCCAATATAATTTAAAATCTAAACTTTTTTTTTCATTATTTTTTTCATTATTCACGAAGTAAAGATGACATAGAAGTCTTAAATAATTTTTGAATTCTTAAATAATTCTTGTTTTCCATATCAGTGAAAATAAACCAAAGACTTTTGTCTAAAGCCTAATTTGCAGGCTTAGACAATCAATTTAATAGCAGTTCAATTGCCTCTCTGGGATGTGAGGAAGGGAATTAAAAGTTTGTATTTAATTTATGAAGAACACAGGATCAGCATAGATCAACAGAAAATTTCAGATTGTATACTTGTCATAGAAAATGTGATAGAGCTTCATAGCTCTTTGTGATATTCATAATGAATTATAAGAAAGTAAGTTTATATATATATTTTTAAAAGGACTTTAGACTACATGAAAGTCATCAGAAAAACACAAACAAAACAAAACGACAACAACAAAAAAAACCTGTTCTATCTGAAATTGTGACTAATAATATGTCTTTACCTAAAAAAAATGTGATGGCATCTACTTCTAGATCATGTTCCTATTATTAAAATCTCAAGAGGCCTCATTTGCAAATTTCAGTTATGCAAATACAACTGTTTAGTGAAGCTGGGAAGCATTCCTGTGACATTGTACACAGAAGAAAAAATAATGGATTGTTTTATCGCAGCTGGCGAAGTGAAACTCATCCTTTGAAAAAAAAATTGCAAAATGAATTACTTAAATCAATTCAGAACTATGTAGTCAGCTGAGATAGCTAAAACCAGGGTAAAATATAAGCTAGGTCCCCGATGGCATGGCACTGCCTGGTATTTGGAACCTTGTGCTGAATGCTATTCAACCGTTTGGAGTCAAAATAATAAAGTTTATTACAGACAAAAGAACACTGTTTAATCAACACTATTTTACTGTTGAAAATTTATTCTTTGCAGTTGTCCTAGAGGTGATGTGGATGTGTACTATAACCAATAAATTCCCTTTCTACTGGTTCATGGAAGTCACCCTAACATTTCCCAATACACCTCCTAAAGAAGCAATGCCTGAAAAAATCTTACATTTCACGAGAACTACTATAAAGGCCTCAATCTCACATTTTGTAAGGTAGTCCTTCCAGAGTTTTTTTGGACCTTTTCTTTAGTGTGTTTTACCATTTCTTTCCATCAGGAGGATAAGGAAATTGCAATACAGATGAATGACCTCAGGAGCAGATAACTCCATTGTTTTGAACTGCTGATACTAAGAGAGAAAACAGTATTTTGCTGTTTGAAAAATTTCCAACCAATTCAATCAGGAGGTTGATGTGTGGCATGCTTCTGATAGCTAAAACGGGGCCTGGGCATTTTTGAGTTTAAAATGAAAGTTACCTATATGAAAGCTAAAAGCTGTCCAGTTTATCAGGTGTGTTCACAGTATGCCAAGTTGAATCAATATTTTTGCCGGGGAATGCCATGATCTGGACAATTCTCTGATACCATGTTAATATCTGTTGATATCATGTGAATATGGGCTCATTGTAACATGTGAATCCTGGCAGAAATAGATGAAAATTAGTATTCTTGTTTCACTATAATTTTCTGAGGTTGAGACTGATAAAATGCTTGGTAAGCCATCCTTCAGCATTTTTCCCTGGCCACAGCTTCCACAAAATTCTAGGCTCTGTGACCCAAAGCAAGTCCACTTCTTGTAGTGATGATTCCTGTTTCACCACACAAGGACAGATTTCCAGGAAAGGGACTCAGGCTATGATTTAAGAATAAGACTATGTGTTGGTGTGGTGGTTTTACCGTGCTGGGCAGCTAAACCCCACAACCGCTCTCTCACTCCCCCTCCTTTAGATAAGGAGGGGGAGAAGTAAAGCAAAGAACAACTCACGGGTTGAGATAAGGATAATTTAATTAAAGGGAAATAATTATAATAATTAAATAAAGACTACCATGAACTAAACAATTTAACTGAGGGGAAATAAAAGGGAAAGGGGAAAAAGGGAGGAAAACAAACAAACAAAATAAATGAAAGCGATATGGAAGTGCAGAGGAAAGAAATTACTCTCTACTTCCCACAAATGAGCGATGATTGACCACGTCCTTGAAGCAAGGCCTCAACGCACGCAGCCGGTGTTCGAGAGGAGGACCGACGTCTTCTCAACGAGAGCCCACCCCTCCCCTCTTCTTCCTGTTTCCACCTTTTATTGCTGAGTGTGACACCACATGGTATGGAATATCCCTTTGATTGGTTTAGGTCAGCTGCCCTAGTGATGTTTCTCTCCTCACTTTTTTGCCCACCCCCTAGGAGGGTTAGAGAAAGGCCCAATGCTGTGCCACTGCTGCTCAGCAGTAGACACAACACTGGTGTGATAACACTGCTGTTCCAGCTACAAGTACAGAGTACGGCACTGAATGGGCTGCTGCCGGGAAAGTTAACATTCCAGCCAGACCCAGTACAGTTGGTCAGCACCTTTTGCCAACCTGCTGCTCTTTCAATTGCCTTGCCTTGCTTCTCCATGTTAGTGCTATCTGTAATCAGCAGAAGGAAAGGTTCCTTTAACTGTCAGCTTTCCAAAATTTATTCCCTGATAGTTCAGCTCCAGCAAGACAACGCTGCTGGACAACAACAATAATGAAACTGCTCTGCCTTTCTCCAGCAGGGACCAATAGGCATAGTTGTGGTGTACCTTTCCTGCAGCCACAGCTGCCAAAGAAAACTGGTCCTAGCAGCCCCTGCCACTATTTCCACAGGGAACAGATTATATGATATGGATATGATATGGGGAAAAAATCAGTTCTGTAAATGCTCAAACTGAAAATTCTTTCCATTACAGAGAACAGCTACAGCAAGAAGAAAAGCTATTTTTCTGGCCTTACATTGGTATAAACAAATAAATAAATGAAATCACCCCAAATCCTCTTGGATATTTCTCTCACATCAAAGCATTTCCAGTTACATACTAGGCTAGATCACTTCTCAGTTAGGATGGGAATTAGTGGATGGTGCAGCCACTTTCACAAACCTCATCTTCTTTATAAAGGTACTTTAAGCACTGTAACATTCTTAATCACCACTCAGAGATGGCTACAAAAACCCAGAAAGGATGACTCTGTCTCTGTTCTTCACCTGCTTATCTGTACTTGTCAAACAACTTTTGCTGAAATCTCAAGTGCAGATTACTGTAGAATTAAACATGTAACTGCAGCTAACTTCTAGATCCCATCATTCTTCAAAGGTTTAGGTAGATTTTCAGGTTACTTGTGGGACATTTTCTCCAAAATTGTTTTACTAGAAGTCATACTTTGACAACATCTGTAATTCTAGCCTATGCATGTTATTATATAGTGGAAAATGTTGGCTGTTGATTTCAGAGTGAAGATGGCTATAGATATGCTATTCTGTAGCCTTCTACAGCTCTTTAGAAAATATTGTGCTTTCTGTCTATGACTCCACAAATTATGTAGAGAGCTTCTGGCCTTCCTTGCAACCTACCATCTTCCCTGCAAACTAAATAGGATTCTGAAATGATGAACAAATAGTAATTTTTATACAGAAAGCATCCTGTTATGTTACCTGACAATGCTGAAGTAGCTTCAACTGCAAAAGAAGTTTTGAAGCCAACATAAGCAAGCCCAGAAATAAAAGGAGATGGTGCACCTTCAACAGGAATGTACCTAAGAGCAGTATAAAATTGTGAAAGGGGAAAGTGACTCATAATGGAGGTCACTAGTGAGTCCAAACAGTAAGGACTTTGTTGATGAAAGTAGTAGGAGTAACGACTATGGAAGCAACTCAATTTCAGGAACCACTGTGATTATTCTAATCAAACTGGAAACACCGGAGGAAGCTTTCCTGTCCTCTCTTTAGCTGCAGATTCCCACAACCATTTGCTGCCTTGTTGACTTTCTTCTGAAGAGGCCTGCTCAATCTCACCACAACCTCCAGACTCCACCTAAGAAGTTCAGGGATGATCATGCATATGAGAAAGAGGGGCAGGAAGGAAAGAAGAGAAGACACCCGCAAGTATCCTTCCAATATCTGCATTAAAAATCATCACTTTTGAAAATATTGCCATGCAAGTTACTGTTTTTCTCTGATTTGCAAAGTGTTTTGGCCATTTTCTGAGCTAAATCAGCAATTTGTAATACTGCACTAAAGAGGACATCCACAACTCATTTTCCATTTGTCTGCCTGTCAGTTTTACATGTTTTATCTAGCTGGTAAGATTGCCACTGACTCATTACTGTGTGCAGCTTGTATGTTAAACTAGATCCTTGCCAAACTTTTCCCACCCTGATGCTATCTTGTGGTATTTTATATTAATTGGAATTTTAGACTAAGTGAAAGCCTGAGGCATTTAACTAACAAAATGAGATTAGCATAGGTTGAGCCTGTTATTGAGAAGTACTAAAATAAAAGCTTTAAAACTCAGGTGTGTAAGATTCCTCTTTTTTTTTTTTTTCCCCAGAATGTAGGTGTGCTGACTCTTTAAAAGTAATTAAAACTTTACCTTCTGTTATATCTGGCAAAACTTTGTAAACTTTGTCACTCCATGATCCTTTTTGCTGTTAGATATATTATTTCTACATGATGTTTTCTGATATATTCTATGTGTTCTATAAATTATATGTTTATTCCACTAATTATGTGTTCTCCTTTCCATCTCATCCAATTATAAAGCTGTTTCAGAAGGTTCCTGTTGGACTAAGCCTTGCAAACAAAGCAGACACAGTCTAAACATCTTTGCTAGTACATTTACAAATACTTACTATGAGTCTGTAAGTGAAATCCCAATTCAGAAGTCCACATTACTTAATTTATACAAACTCTTCAGCATTCTGGTGGCTATCTCTCACCTTTAATTATAACTGTCATAGAAATATTGAATTATTAAATGTTCCAGACAGACCAAAAAAATAAATAATCTGTTGATCTGTTGCACAATGATCATAGCTATTGCATGATGATCATAACTTTCTCTTGGGTTGTAGAAAGGCAAAGAGAATTCCTCTCCAACAAATGGACAAATAAAGACCAATTATTTAAAAAAAGATCCCTGGCAGAGGCAAATATATTTTCAAAGTCTTCACAGTGATTTTTTCACAGTCGAAAGATTGTGAAATGTCTACTGTGGGATTTTGAGGAAGAAGTTGCAGTTCTGTTCCAGCTTGGTCACCATGTCTTCCTTTTCACACTCAGGGAATCACTAGAGGGACTGATATTTTTGATTTGGTCTTTATATCTATTTGCTAAATGGAAGCCAAGAAGCAAGAAGTTGTCCAATGCACTGGTGAATTATATGTACAAGGAAAATTGATGTAAAATGGGTGTCTTGAAAGGAGAGGAATAGAGTCGAACAGGCCTGCTGTCAAAGTAGTGTTTAACCTTGGAGTTGTTGGTGTTTACTTTAGACTCAAGAGAATACTGCAGACATGAGTGAGTCTCTGATTCATTTACACTCAACACTGCAGTACTGTGCTCTTTATGTATCATTTGCTTTTTCTTTCTGTTGATTGCAAATGTGAACTTTAGACTGAAAAAAAAAAAAAAAAAAGGAAAGTGAGATTCAATAATTAGATTACCAGGTTACATTATTGAATTATGGTGAATAAAAACATTAAAAGTTTTAACTTCCATCTCCTGATTTCCCCATAATATTTGAACAGTTATACTTAAAAAAAATATATTTATATATATATATCAATTACAAGAAAATTTATTACAAATATAGTCAAAGGAAAGCACTAGTTGTTACAATTTAATATTTCAGCATTTTCTAAGATACCTGTATCCAAGCACTTTTATATTCATATTTCCTATATATACACCAAATTCAGATTGATTGAAGAACCAGGGTAACTGAGAGTGGCAAGCTCCCTAAAGGGATCTTGGCCTTTTGATACCCAAAGGCCCTGCATCAACCATCTTTTTGGAGCTGTGGCAGCCTTAGAGCCCCAAGTTTTCTCTTATAGGACACGTCAGTGTGCTTCTCCTGTGCATATAACATGGTTCAGGATCCGGATATTTATGATCTCACTCTTTTATATGTCTGTCAAACTATTAGACTTATTGGCACCTAGTATCATAATGTTGATACACCTGTGTGCTTCTTTTATACAGTTCTTTATGTGGGCCTATGTTTGTTGGTGAAATCAGCAGAGGTGATATAGCAATACACAAAAATGCTACCGTTAATACTAATGCTTGTTTCTCTGCTTCACTGAAATGTTTTCTGATAAAGTTTGAATTCCAGAATCCTGTAAGTGTGTCCCAAGGCAAATTATAGAGAGAAGTACAATTTTGCTTTCATCATTTTCATTTGAAAGTATACTGTATATTGTGGTTGTAGACGATATGTATCAATGTTTAACAAGAATATTTTGTGGGCATGCCGTACTTCTGAGGAAATTAAAAAGATGGGGAAAACTAGGCCAAGTACTATAAAAAAAGCTCAAGACCTGCTTAATTATATGTAGTAAACACATTCTTAATTCTCAGATCTGCCTATGCTGAAATGTGTTTGAAGCTGTTACACTTTGAGTTAAACTATTTGATCACCCCAATCTAAACCTTTCTGATAAAATATCTAAAACATGCATCTTCTATTACCTAGTGTAGCAAGATATTAGTACAGCAATACAGTAACATCATGCATTCTTTTATCTTAGACATATTTGTACTACTACTGATGGCTAAAATAATTTTAATCAAACTTTTAGAACAAAATCTGCCACTTTGGCAAATCACCTTCAGTACTGTTTTGTCTTTTCATCGAACAAAAACTAAACACTTAAATAGAATATTACAGTGAAGTAGAAAATAATGGTTTTGGCTTTTTATTATTATTTATTTATTTAATTATTTATTTCCCAGAGAAAAGAAACCCCAATAATCCCAAGGTTGTCTTTCCTCCCCTAGCTGCAGTAGTAAGTTAAAAGACAAACTTGATTCAAAGTTCTCCCATTTAGGTTATGTTTGTCAAAAGCATGCTTTTTTTTTTTTTTTTTTCTTTCTTTCTTTCTTAATGAATAAAAGGAGTTGTAAAGAATCCTTTTTACCCATAAATTTTAGTCTGTTTTACTCTGGTGTGCAAGTTTTAGTTGAGTCTCAAGTTAAAGTATTGCAAATATAAATGATTATGCTAATTGTGTTATTCAGCAAGTTCCTATTTAAAACATTACAAATGCAAATTTAATAATACAAGTAATGGTGTATTGAATGGTGTAAATGAATTATTATGAAAAATCAATAAATTATTAAATAATTGTTATGCAAAATCAAGTGCCAAATATTTGAGCTGATCAGTTTGTGAACAGACAAGTATTATAAAAATTGAGAAATACTTTTTTACAATTTAGTGAATAGGTGAAATTAAGATAAATTACCAAATGACCATATGGACAAAGATAGTTTTAATGTATTTTGCTTTATAGTAACTAAAATAACAGTAATTTATAAAGAATTATTCATATTTTTTTTCCTAGTCAGAACTCAGAGTTTCTAGGAACAAAACTAAGCCCTGTATTCATATAAAATATAATAACAATAATAAAATAAACAGGAGCTTTTGCGATTACCATGAAGGAAACTTACTACATGGTAATTTTACTTTAAAAAATCACATGACAACAATACATGCTATATAGTTGGTCTGATTGTTAACAGTTCTTAGTAGGGTCTGTTTGTCCTAACATAACATGTAAGTTGAAAGCAAAGCAACATTTCTATTGAGCTGAAATAGTGATCACAGTTCCTATTCTTAGAAATTAAGATCCAAAATTTAAATAGTTAGCAATCCTCAACATCAATTCAGCATATTTATTTTTCTCCATTTTCCCAAGTGAAAAAGAAAATTTTATCTGAGAACAACTGCAGATGGTATTTTGAGATTTATTCCCTTCCCTTCCCTTCCCTTCCCTTCCCTTCCCTTCCCTTCCCTTCCCTTCCCTTCCCTTCCCTTCCCTTCCCTTCCCTTCCCTTCCCTTCCCTTCCCTTCCCTTCCCTTCCCTTCCCTTCCCTTCCCTTCCCTTCCCTTCCCTTCCCTTCCCTTCCCTTCCCTTCCCCTTCCCCTTCCCCGTCCCCGTCCCCTTCCCCTTCCCTTTCCCCTTTCCCCTTTCCCCTTTCCCCTTTCCCCTTTCCCCTTTCCCCTTTCCCCTTTCCCCTTTCCCCTTTCCCCTTTCCCCTTTCCCCTTTCCCCTTTCCCCTTTTCCCTTTACCCTTTACCCTTTACCCTTTACCCTTTACCCCTCTCCCTTCAGACAAATAATTTCTTTCTCTTTTTTTCATCTTTCCTCAACATACCTAGAATTAAGTGTGGCTGGGTGGGGGGTGGGGAGTTGCAAGTACTTCAAATATGTCTGAACTGACCAGCTGTAGCACTGGAATCCCTTAGATAACTGTTCAATCTTGTGAACTCTTGGCAAGTCAGTCAAAATTGATCAGTTGTCTGCTTCACAAATTAAAGCAAAATATTTGACCTTACATACAGTTCTGTTTATGGTTGCTGTCAGATATACTCATCACAGTCTCAGCTATGCATTGATGGAACAAGAGTTGCATTTGCATTTCAGAGGGAAGGCATAGTGGGGAGAAGTGTGCAAGGTATTTATGAGTTGGACTTGATGACCCTTATGGGTCCCTTCCAACTCGGGATATTCTATGATTCTATAAGGTCACAGTCTCAGAATAAAGTTCTGACAAAGGCCAGTCCAGTGTGGGTATAATAATATGTATACCCTGAAATTTTAAAACTAGCATGCTTTCACCACAGGCCCAATTTAAGATACTTGAAAACACTTGTTTAACACAAGAGATAAGATCATTTGATGTAAGCTAGAAAACAAATATACTGTGAAAATGCTTGTCAAATATATATGATCTAGGAATAATTCATCATGCAACAAAGTGTGTGTGGGGGGGGGGTGGAGAGGGGGAAGTAAACCCTTATTGTTGTGATCTTGTAAATAAGCATATATAAAAAGATTCTTGTACTACATTTTGAATATACTATGTATTTTGGTCCTGTATATGGCAGACACACCTACTACTGTTCATCAATGATCTTCTGGTGTCAGTGAGAAGCATCTGACCCTGACAACTTTTTGTTTGGTTAATTTATATTCAAATTCCTATTTGTGTGACAGGACCCTTTCACAAACATTTAAACTCCTGCATTTCATTGCTTATGCCTCCACTTACTGTAATTTAAAAGTGTTCCTTTAACACCACTATATGCTACAGCTAGATACATAACTTTTGTGTCTGGACACAGTCATCTTTTCAGAACACCAAACCTCACTGGCACTTAAGGTGATGCATGAAGTTACAACATAAAACTTGTGTTAGAAAATATAGGTTTAAAAAAGAGAATACTCACAGAATCACAGAATCACAGAATTCCTAGGTTGGAAGAGACCTCAAGATCATCGAGTCCAACCTCTGACCTAACACAGTCCCCACTAAACCATATCCCTAAGCTCTACATCTAAACCAAACCAAACAGTTCAGTCTTGCACATGGTTTCCACCTGTTCTTTTAATGAATGAAATCAGTAAAATACATTCTTCTGACTGGCTGTCCATACATAATCAGCAATTACACATTTTATTTATATATATATATATTTTTTTTTTGGTCAGCTTTTTACTGACCTTAAATGTGTGGGGTGGGGGTGGGAGTGTTGTATCAAGTTAAAATGTTGCCAGCTTCCAGTGAAAACCAAGCTGGAGGTATTGAGGAGGTGGAAAACACTGTAATAGAGTTTCTAATTATTTATGCAGTTCTGTATGTATCATTGCATGGACAGGTCCATCTTCTGTGGCATTTTTAATAGCAGAAACTCCTTGAGGTTTCTATGATCTTCTTTGTCCTCGTTGTTAGCTAACCAAATCCTACCATTTATATAGATGCTCCTGAAACCATGTAGATCCTTGTCTATAAGTCTTATATTTATCTTGAGTTACTGAGTTACATGGAGTCTTGTTCTTTTTGAACTTTCATTTTAATCCTTCAGTCCTCTGTTTCCATTTTTTGGTGAGATCATATTTAATGATTACTCTCAAAAGAAGAGTTCTATTCATAGATGTAAAGCACATCCTGTCCTAGAGGAAACATTTCCTTGCAATAAAAAGGCAGTCCAGGAACAAAGCCAGTTTGATCCTCTGTGTTCAGAATAAGTGTGATGTGGACAAATGTTCACTTGGAACAAGTGGACTAAGAAAAGCAAATTTAAAGCAAATTTATTTCAGTCTTCAGATTGCAATAACTTTTTTTTTTTTTGTAATGTGAAACAAAGATCTGGAGGTGAAAAGTCTGCTACAATTACCTAATCTTTTCAGCTCTTTCACTTCATATCTTCTCTTTGAACTCGTTCTTGGACAGAAATCTCAAAGTGCCTACATATTTGCATTCTTTTTGCAAAGTGCCTATATATTTGCAGCCAAGAGGACAAACTACATTTTGGGATTCATTAATCACAGTATAACCAGCTGGTCAAAAGAGATAATTCTCCCATTATATTTAGCATTGCTGTGACCTCACCTTGAATATTGTGTACAGTTCTTGCTTTCACAATATGAAAAGATAGTAAGGTCCATGAAAACATCCAGAGAAGGGCAACAAAACTGGGAAAAGAGATGGAAGGCCTGTCCTATGAGAAGAGGTTGAGAACACTTTGGTTGTCTACTCTGGAGAAGAGAAGGCTTAGAGGTGGCCTTCTCTTCCTGAGGAGGGGGAAGAGAAAGGAAGGTGCTGATCTCTTCTCCCTAGTAATCAATGACAGGACACATGGGTACATCACAAAGCTGCATCAGGGGACGTTCAGACTGCACTAGAAAACAAATCATTGTGCAAGAGTGGTCAAACACTGGAACAGGCTAGAGAGGTTGTTGATGCCTGATGCCTGTCAATATTCAAGCAGCATTTGGACAATGCCCTCAATAATACGCTTTAACTTTTGGTTAGCTTTAAAGTGGTCAGGCAGTTGGACTAGGTGATATTTGAGGGTTCTCCCCTCCCCTCCCCTCCCTTCCCCTCCCCTCCCCTCCCCTCTTCTCTAGAAAAGGAACCCCCCCCCAAAAAAAAAACAAAACAAATATATATACACATATTTCATTCATTGTAGTGTTATATATATATCAAAGAAAATTAAATTAAGCTTACACTCTGACCTGACTTGTTGCTTAACAACTGTTACATATAATTAAGTAGGTTTATTCCTGCTTCTTCAGGTGAGTTGATTGGCATTTCTTTCTTATTTTGTCTAGTGTAAATATTTGTTTATACCATAACACTGTAATTATTTTGGAGGCACATACAGAGTAATAACACACATAAAATTAAAATGTAAAATTTCCAGATGGTCAGAATTAGGTCTGTGTTTGTGCATAAGTCAGTATTGGCAAGTGTCACCTCTGAACCTTTCTAGGTCATTGAATTGATGCTCAAAGCCAAACAATTTATTGGGGGATTAAGTTACAGAAACTGAAACTGATTACAGGTCACATTCAATGATTATTTTCAAAATTGTCATTTTTTAACTTTAACAATTATTGTATCAGTGATAAGTTTATCTTGAACAAACTTGCATAATACCTGCAATACAAACTTACCACTTTAACAGCACAGAACATTTTGGTATTTTGGTTAAACAAAAGTATACAGGTGTTGTTGATTTCATACAACTTAGCAAATATAGATATGTATTAAGCAGAGGATGCAAACATAAACAATTTTTTGCTTAATGTAGAGAAGAAACAATCTCCCTGTTTCCAGCAACAGTAAAACCAACATTTAATTTCTAATGGTTTCGTAATACTTCTTATCATCTTGCAAGGAAAGGTTTTTGCATATGGTTCAGATCCAGTATGTCTTGAAGAAGGGCAGGTTTCAGACCCTCTAGGCTGCTGAACATTGTAATATGAATCAGTTTAGACTCCCAGCTTTCGTGGAAAGGTCCACATCCAAAGTGAACAAAACCATCACAAAGGCTTACTTGCTGTGGCAAAAGTAACCTGGTACTTCCTGAAGCACTCAGAAGGGGTCCCTACCTCACAACTCCAGCAACTGACCTTGAAAACTCAGACATCCCAGAACACTGCCTGCACTTAATTTATCAGAGAGGGACTGGTTTCTAGTCTTTTTACTCAAGCTGTGTGTCTATGCACAAAGTAATTCAATTCTTATTTAGTTTTTATTTGTTTTGTCAAACAGAAATGAAGCCTCTCTGCTGTAGAGACAGTCTTCGGTCATAACTCCAGCTCCTTCTTGAAATTCAGCTTCTTATTTATGTAAAATCTATCTGTAATTCCTTTTAGAATGTTTGTTACATAAACCCAATTACCTGTTAAAGATTTACTCAGTTTCAGATTAGTTGTGCTGTGTGTGCAGAGGCTGGAGATACTTTTGTATGCTTCCTGCTGGGGTACAGCTGCTTGTAGACAGCCAGGTAATGTTGCACAACTGTGAATAAAACAGTTTGATGACTACTTCAACCCTGAAGAAATGCAGATGGTTGCCTACCAGGTGGAGCTCAAGGTAAGTCTTATAGAAGCCCATTTAGATCTTTTCACGTAGTATTTCAATTACTGTGGCTCCTGTAAGCACAATAGACAACTGAATTGCTCTATATGTAACCATCTCCAGTCTGTCATAGCTAGATATGAGCTACAGCTTGCAAGCCCACCAGCCTCACTCTACACAGCCACACAAATACTCTGCAGTTCCAGTGGCACAGAAGTTCCCTTGATGTGAGATAGAGAAGTTCCCACTTCAGGCACTAACAATATATACCAGCTTCCTATGTTAAGTCATCCACAGCTTTCACACTGTTGTCTTCAAAACTAACAGGGATTTTACAATCTGAAATACAACACTCCACACCAAATTGATATGTCATATAAAAATGGTATGGGTACACACTGTGCTTGCTGCTGGTCTGTGGCTTTGTGCTAATTGTAAGACTGATTTTTTATGATTTAATATTTCATGTGCTGCAACATGAAAATTTGTTGAGAATTGTCAGTAGCAGACAGGCAGACATTCTTGGCTAATCTTTTACAGCTGGCACAAAAGAGACATATGTTCTATGATCTTTGAGAAGGTTTCACTTTTATTTCCCCTTAATCTAAAACTATAATTTTAGATTGAGAGCATTTGGTTACACAGAAAAACAACCCTTAGAAAGCACATTTTTCTTTTAATTTATTTGAGAAACATAAAGAACATTTTATTTTTACTTTTACTTTTTATCCATGTATAAAAATCTATTATTATTATTATTATTATTATTATTATTATTATTATTATTTTTATTAATCATATAAAAAAAGAAAAAAGCCAACACCAAATTCTATGGGTGAATCTTACTCTAAATAATTTCAGATGTCAGAAGGAGTGACAACACCTGTACTTCAACTAAAACAAAACTGAACAATTAGGAAGTGAGTTTTGATGTGGTAAATGAAGCTTCAGTTATTGTGGGCACAGACTCCCATATTTTCTTTATCAGCAGATGCTGATGTTACAAAACCATAAGTAGCAATTGAGCACAGATGGTTATCTCTGTTCAGCACAAAAGCTCAGAAGGGAATAGGCACTTAAATAGAGAGACCTCAGTCACCTCTTTCAGTAAGTTTCCAGTTCTGACTTTCAAACAATATGAATATGTCTCCTACATTTTTCAAGTCGCATGCAATCTGCACATCCAGAAAGGTAACCTCAGCTGCCATCAGTGGAGAATGGGCAATAAATGACACCTGACCTCACCTGGCTGAAGCACAGATTTGTGGCAGCAGTGTACTGCTGCAAGTGTATCTGTCTTGGGTCTGAATTATAACGACACACACTCACATGTTTGGCACAGCTTTCTCCCTCCTCTCTAGGAATCAGATCACAGACCAGCAACTCTGGTAGAGTTTCAGAGGTAGAGGACAGCAGAGTGTATACATACATATAAATATATAATTTACTCTTTTTCACTGTTTTCTTATGAACAATGCTGGCTGGCTGGCTGAAGAAAGGAAATGCTTTAAATAAATGTCAAATTTCTGAGCTTGAGATAAATTCAAAAAGATTTTTTCTTTCTGTAATTTAATTTACTGACTGTGAAGCAAAGGGTACAAAAGGAATATGATAAATAAGATGAGTGGGTAAATTTATCTTCCTAGTACTCCAGGACAAGCAATGAGAAGTAGAGTAAATGCTGTCCAAATTAAACTTAGCTAAACTTCATATACACTTAATTATAATACTGACCAGGTTCCCTCTGATCCTGTCCATTAATGAGGAAATAAAAGTAGTCAGAGCTAAAGAGGAAAGTTCAAAGAAGTTCTGTGATCTTCAGAAACCATTTGTGACTCTCTGCCTGCTCTTTGCAGTCCCACAGAATCACTGTCCTTTAGGGATCATAAGTACCTGGAATCATTAGATGCTGACCTCTTCCTTGGCATGTTGTACAAAGCAACACTTCTCTTCTGTGGATCTCTCCAGGTTCCAGCACAGCTTCTGCTCCAATGGAGGATGCGTATAACTGGTGAATATAATTTCTATGGCTTGGTGCTGAATTGTAAGAACAAGACAGGCAATGTGTACTGATGATTTTGATGAAGTCCAGGTGTTAATTCACCCAACAAAAAAATCTTAACAAATTCATGCATTCATGGAGTGGGATATATTATAAAATTACCTGTGAAAATTCCAGGCTATCTCTAGTTTACTCATGGTACATGGTTCAGTATATCTTAAAATGGATATAGTCAGGAAATGCACAAATGTGTAAAGTGTCTACACCCTTTCTGATTAATGTTTCAATAGCTCTGAAATAATGGAAGTTGGGCTTACCGTTTGCTGAATTAAATTTTGTCCAGCTTTTTCTTTATGTCAGACTTTTTATGTTATCTCTTTAAATGTTCTCTTTTTAAAGCTCTTGGTTACAACAGATGAAAAAAAGTAAAAATCCCTATATGTGAACAGATTGGCAAGTATAAAGTACACATTATGCAAAATGATGGTGGGTGTGTTGTTGGTGTGGCTGTCTCTCTCTGCCTGCTTGAGAAAATTAGTCATGCTGAAACACTGGTACAGTTCTATGTAATTGCTATTCATGTAATCAAACTAATGCCAGAAACTGGGATAGATGAATATGCTGTGGAAGAGATTTGAATTGAGTATAAAAACTGAAGGGGAGTTATCTCTATAACAATAATTTCTAGTGTCCATGATAATGTTGGAAGATTTATCTATGAAAGACCATATGTTAACATTACTTGACTGACATTTAAAACAGGAGGAGCTGCTTGTGTTTCTTGAACAAGATGCTTGCAAACCAGTTATAAAGTGGGCAGTGCTGTGTGGTGACTCATAAATTAATGAAAGGTCTTTGTGATATCTTTTAAGATTAACACTTTAAATACTGAATAACACTAATGTTCTTTTCTCATTATTTAAATAGGTCACTGTTTGGTGGAAAGTAGAACAGAGAACTATGTAAGGCATGGCAAGCTTTGTGGTGCACCATCTCACTGTCCAAATGCTGATCGTGAGGTGCCTGTATCTTACCTACCCACAGATTTTGTGGTTCCGTAGTCATATTATTTTAAACATTACTAGTAAAAAGCCTCAGCCTAATTAGATAATCCACATTAGCCAGAGAATATTGTTTTATTTGTTAAAACTGCTGTATCTGTAGAGGACTGGAGGACCTGCATAAGGTATACAGAGTATTCAATGACTTCCTTCAACTGAGGGATTTTAAGGCTACACCTCTTCCTTTTTCAGGAGTAGCTTTACCACCAGGCTGTATGTTTTTGTGTTGGGAGCATTCACCTGGGAAGGCTGTGGCTATTCTAAGTAACAATATTTTCTTGTGCTAGAAACATTCCCAAAAATAGCTTCTATATCTCCCACTGCCTAAGCACACTGTGCCTTGAGACACTGTGTTGAAATGCCTTGGGAATAAATAAATAAATAAATAAATAAAGAGCAAGAATGGCCAGTCTCATTTCTGAGAGAGAGCAATAAAGAACTATTTTTTGAAAGACAAACTTTGAGCCTGATGTTTCTGAGAATAAACAGACATCTCAAAACATCTCTACCACTCCTGTATACGAACGTAGATTTAAGTAATGCAAGGGTTTTTGGTGATCCCAGTTGAAAGAAGCTAACTTATATTCCTTCTTTGTCCACTCTTTGTGGCCTGAGAATTATGAAATTCTAATTCTAAAGCACTTGATTTTCCACTTACTGTATGCAAATGTGAAATTTCCAATATGGGACTCTGGATTTCATTCTTTTCTTTCAGATTTTGGATCTTCATAGTATCATAGAATCATTAAGGTTGGAAAAGACCTCAGAGATTATCAAGTCCAGCTGTCCCCCTACCAGCAATATTACACACTAAACCATGTCTCTAAGTACCACATCCAACCTGTCCTTAAACACACCCAGAGACAGTGACTCTACCACTTCCCTGGGCAACGCATTCTGATGCCTGACCACTCTTTCTGAGAAGAAATTTCTCCTAATTTCCAACCTAAACCTTCCCTGATGCAACTTGAGGCCATCCTCTTTTGTCCTATCACTATTTATCTGCAAGAAGTGGCTGACCCCCAGCTCCCCACAACTTCCTTTCAGGTAGTTGGAGAGAGCAATAAGGTCTCCCCTGAGCCTTCTCTTCTCCAGACTAAACAACCCCAGTTCCCTCAGCTGTTCCTTATAAGACTTGTGTTCCAGCTTCATAGCCTTTCTCTGGAAATGGCTACGGCCTTGATGTCTTTCTTGTAGTCAGGGGCTCAAAACTGAATACAGTACTCGAGGTGCGGCCTCACCAGAGCTGAGTACAGGGGGAAGATCCCTTCCCTGGTCCCGCTAGCTACACTATTCTTGATACAAGACAGGATGCTGTTGGCCTTGACCACTTAGGCACACTGCTGGCTCATGTTCATGTGAGTGTCAAGCAACACCCCCAGACCCTTTTTCCTCTCCATAGTTTTCCAGCCACATGTTAAGAGTGTCAGAAGCAAATGGCTCTGCTGATATTGTAGAATCTTAATATGTAGAGGTACCTAAAGTAGTTTCCAGACCCATCAAATGGGGCTTTAATATTTTATTTTTATTAACTCGGTGTGAATAATGCACGTTATCACACATAAACCAAGTCAAAACATTTGATTATGGGTATCCTTTTAGCCTGCGGTAAACATATGATAATACAATTTGACTGGCTTTTGACTAACTTATTTTATGACTTAAGAACACATTTGCAGATAGAGTGAAATCAGACATAATTTGATTACAGATCTGCCCATGAAAGCTGATGAACTGCAGCACTGACCAGTTTCAACCTAAGAGAAAATCTAGTATGTTAGTTCTAAAAGGTATGGAAAGTGTACTATTATTTCCATGTGTTCCATGTGAAGGAGATGAAATGAAAAACAAACAAACAAACAAACAAACAAACAAACAAAACAGTTGCTTATGCCTTGGGTTTGTGTCTTTTATATATCCCCTCTTCATATGAAGGACTTAGCTTGTTAGTAGAGAATTTTCCATTTTGTTGCCTCCAGCCCTTATTGCTGAACTTTTCAGTAGCACTTAGAGTTGATTTTATCCTCCCTTCAGCTGCTACCTATCTAGTTTGGAATTTTCCTGCAGACATTCTTTATAGCAATTATCTCTCAAAATATCTGGTGGGAATACCTGAAGTACTTGCTGAAGGTAAAGCAAGACATTTGAGGTGACTTAATTGGTCAAAATACAAAATCCCTAGAACACTTTGTTGGCTGTGGCTGAAGGAGGTTTTCATTATTTGCAGATAAACAGAAACAGATGTCTGCTATAAGATGTTTAAAAAACTCTTTATAAAGCTCTTTAAAAAACTTCGCCAATGGAAAGTGATATTAAATAAAGAGAGTTGAGAAAGTTTATTCTCCTCAAGAAACAGGCTGCTCTTGACTTGTACTGGCGCACGCTTCGTTGGGTTAGAAACTGGCTGGATAGCCGGGCCCAAAGAGTCGTGGTAAATGGAGTCAAGTCCAGCTGGAGGCCAGTCAACAGTGGTGTTCCCCAGGGCTCGGTGCTGGGGCCGGTCCTCTTTAATATCTTCATCAGTGATCTGGACGAGGGCATTGACTGCACCCTTAGTAAGTTTGCAGACAACACCAAGCTCTGCGTGTGTGTCGATCTGTTTGAGGGTAGGAAGGCTCTGCAGGAAGATCTGGATAGGCTGCACCGATGGGCTGAGGCCAACTGCATGAAGTTCAACAAGGCCAAGTGCCGGGTCCTGCACCTGGGGCACAATAACCCCAAGCAGAGCTACAGACTGGGAGAGGAGTGGTTGGAAAACTGCCAGGCAGAGAAGGACCTGGGAGTGATGGTTGATAGTTGGCTGAATATGAGCCAGCAGTGTGCTCAGGTGGCCAAGAAGGCCAACAGCATCCTGGCTTGCATAAGAAACAGTGTGGCCAGCAGGGCTAGGGAGGTGATCGTCCCCCTGTACTTGGCTCTGGTGAGGCCGCACCTCAAGTACTGTGTTCAGTTTTGGGCCCCTCGCTACAAGAAGGACATCGAGGTGCTTGAGCGGGTCCAGAGAAGGGCGACGAAGCTGGTGAGAGGTCTGGAGAACAAGTCCTACGAGGAGCAGCTGAGGGAGCTGGGCTTGTTCAGCCTGGAGAAAAGGAGACTCAGGGGTGACCTTACCACTCTTTACAGATACCTTAAAGAAGGCTGTAGAGAGGTGGGGGTTGGTCTATTCTCCCACGTGCCTGGTGACACGATGAGGGGGAATGGGCTTAAGTTGCACCAGGGGAGTTTTAGGTTGGATGTTAGGAAGAACTTCTTTACTGAAAGGGTTGTTAGACATTGGAACAGGCTGCCCAGGGAAGTGGTGAAGTCACCATCCCTGGAAGTCTTTAAAAGACATTTAAATGTAGAGCTTAGGGATATGGTTTAGTGGGGACTGTTAGCGTTAGGTCAGAGGTTGGACTCGATGATCTTGAGGTCTCTTCCAACCTAGAAATTCTGTGATTCTGTGATACTCCAAAACATTTTTACTGTTGTTGACTTTATTGATCACCACTAATAGCAATGCTGCTGTTCAAATTAAAGAAAATATGGTTGACCTCAAAACTTCAGACATTTAGTGAAAGGTTTCAATGGTGGTTAGAAGAGATGAAATGAACACTCTAAATTACAAGGTGAGCTGAAGTACGTTGGAAATAGCTGTCTCAGGGACTGAAATGTTCCACTCTGGAAAGGTTTTACTTTCCAAAGTAGAAAGAGTTAGTTCTACCTTTGCAGAGTTAGAAAGATGTCTCAAGCAAAGAATATTTAGTTTTTCCTGGAGAGAATGTCTGTGTGTGTGTCTGGGGAGGTGGGGGGAGGGGGCTGTACCATGCGCACTTCATCTCTTTAAAGGTTACTTGAGTATTATTGCTTTGATAATCTAAAATAAAGAAACACCAACATATAGTAACACTAACTATTTATTATAACACCATTTGGAAATAGGTAACCTAATGAATTCATTGGAAAGACTAAATCTTGAGATTTTTTTTTTAAATAAATATAAGTGACAAGAATGGAGGGGAGGTAGCCCAGTTGCTGGGATCTTGGCCTAAGACCTGGAGACAGGCTTTCCTGCTTTCTTACAAGTTCTCAGTAAAACTGTTTTCAGCCATGCTTCTTCCCTATGTATAAAACAGCTACAAAGTTAAATACAGTAATGAAAACAAGTAGAGAACATGTTTGGAAATTACAGAAAAAAAAAATAGTATCACTACTTACGATATCAAAAATAATTAAACATACAGAATAGGTATTAATACCTGCAGCCTCACAGACTGACATCTACTAATTACTTAAGTTTTGAGAAATTAAAACCACTCTCCTAAGTAGGAGTTGTCTGGATTGTCACTTTACTGATTTGATTATGATGAAGGGAACATAAAGTACGCTGAAAAAACATTGATTACAATAACATACAGTACACAGGATTGAAATTAATGAATGAAAGAGTGAATTTCGGGCAGTTGCAAGGACTGACTCATTTTCCAAAAATATATATATGATATGTGATAAAGCTAAACAGATAAATCATAGACTGTAAACAAAACAGAACTATCTTTCTCTGCTTCATATGCAAATCTTCCCTGATAACAGAAATCTGATATTCATGTATATTTCTCCACTACAAGTTAAATCCGACAATTAATTACCAGATGGATACCCTGCCATACTTTAGAAGTATAGCACAGTGTAGCACAGAAACATTAAGTACATCTGTAAGGTTTTTGGTTTTGCACCCCTCTTTTCTCCATTTCCATCCCATTGTCTGTAATCTTACCAGGGCAACTGTACTTCATTTCTCCATTACTGAATTTCTGCTTTGAACTTATAGTGCTGTAGATAGGAATCCTGTTGATCAAACCTGAAATGGTATCTGGGAAAAGAAAGTCAATTGTTTTAAGTGTAAACATGAAAGTGCACAAAAACTATTTTACTTTTATATCAAGCAGGAAGAATATGTTTGTGGTTGAACATTGGAGACCAATTGGTGAATCATTGGGAGGGAATTAAGAAAACAGTAAAAGAAAATCCTATACTTGGAATACCTGACATATAATGGCTTGAGGTTAGTGATGAACTTACATAACTCACAAATCTGAAAACTCTAAGTACATCAGAATCAGGCTGTAGTCATATTTTCTTTAGTGATTTCAGTAAAACCTTTTCTCTCATTTTCAGTAATTAATGATAAAAAATTATATATATATATATTCAGTTTTCTATATTACAGTTGTGTTTCATTATCTTTGAAACTTGAGTG
Organism: Netta rufina; assembly: GCF_964035555.1. Classification (NCBI taxonomy): domain Eukaryota; kingdom Metazoa; phylum Chordata; class Aves; order Anseriformes; family Anatidae; genus Netta; species Netta rufina. Next base: position 156,289,885 of record NC_140123.1, on the reverse strand, counting down.
GTATGTTCTCTTTGTTATTCTACCTTTTTTTAGCTTCTGAGACTTAAAATAAGCATTATAATTTCAAAGAGAATTGTGGTGAATTTATTAAGAGATATTCTTATATAATGTTTGACCAACTTTGTGACCCTCTATAATTAGATGACTGGCTTGACAGACAAGGAGAGAGCAGTAGATATTGTCTACCTTGACTTCAATAAGGTTTTCAACACTGTCTCACATAACCTTGTAAACAAGCTTATAATGTATGGGCTGGATGAGCAGAGAGTGAAGTGGACTGAAAACTGGCTGAATGGCCAGGCCCAGAGAGTGGTGATCTGTGGTCTAATTAGAAGCCTGTAATTAGCAGTGTACACCAGAAATCCACACTGGGGTTAAAAAGTAAACATCTTCATTAATGGTCTAGATCATGGGACAGAGGGCACCCTCAGCAAGTTTGCGTATGGTACAAAACTGCAAGGAGTATCTGATAAGCCAGAAGGTCATGATATCATCCACGGGGACCTGCACAGGCTGGAGAAATGGCCTAATGTAACCTTATGAAGCTCATAAGTAACCTTATGAAGGTTACATGAAGGATACTTCGTGAAGGTTACTCATGAAGGATATGTTACTTATGAAGGATAGTAACCTTATGAAGCTCAACAAGGAGAACTTCAGGACAATCTTCTCCGTTACTTTTCCAAGGACAGAGGTTAGACTAGTAGTTCTATAGTTTTCTTGTCTTCTCTCATGCCCTTTTCATACATGGATATAATGTTGGCTAGTTTCCAGTTAGCAGGGACCTCCACAGATTTCCATGAGTTTTGGTAAATTGCTGAGAGGTGTCTAGCTATAGCATCCACTAATTCCTTCAGCACTCTGAGGTGTATCTGTTCTGGACCCAGGGAATTACTAATTTTGATCTGATGCAACTGTTCCCTTACACTTTTGTTGACCACAGGTGGAAAGTCACTGTTCCCCAGTCATGGTCCTCCAACTCTGAGGTCCAGATAGTCCAAGATCTGTCATTACTATTAAACACTGAGGGAAAAAACAAACAAACAAACAAACAAACAAACAAACAAAAACTTCCACTTGCTCCTCTGTACTTTTTAGGTGACCATCTAATCCAATAATCAGTCTGATGTTTTCCTTTGACCTCCTCTTTCCACTGAGGTAAATGAAAAAACATTTATTTTATTTATTCTGTTGTCTGATGCTACAGTGTCAATTCTGCTAGGACTTTGGCTTTTCTCATTTTCTCCCTGCAGATGCAAACTGCAGCTCTGCACTCTCCTTGTGAAATCAGACCTTGCTTCCAGAGGTCACATATTTTCTTTTTCTGCCTTCATTCCAGGTGTAATTCCCTGTTCAGGCAGGCCAGTCTTCCACCTCACTTGCTTGACTTGCAGCACAGTGTGATTGCCTGCTCCTGAGCTTTTAAAAGGTGGTTCTTGAAAAGCAACAAGCTCTTACGGATCCCTAAAATCTCTAGAGTAGATTTCTGTGGGACACAGCTAACTAGCTCCCCTGGAAGCTTAAAGTCTTCTCTCTTAAAGTCTATGCTGTCAACTGTGTCTCATGAAGCAGCAGGCACACCCCACAGCCTGAGAGTAACCTGGTTACAAAAAACTAATGGCTGAAAGCCAGTGTGAAAGTTTAAGTAGGCAGAATATGATTGCCTATATTATTCCATAGTTCTTTGTGCCCCAGAAGTGGCCAAACGTTGAATTATTTTCCTTACAAGAGTAATGACACAAATGGAAATAATAAACATTTTAAGATTCAAAATGCACTAAAACTAAGATAGGAATACTGCAAAATGTGTTGTTGATGTATTAAATGGTACTGTGTAAGGCTACTGAGTATCTTTCTTTCATGGTCAGTGAATTTCCAGATAAACTATAGAAAAATATGTAAGAAACTTAAAAAAACTGTTTCTTGTTCACCAGAGGGTTTACAATTTTTCAAATTTTTTTCTACTTCTTGCTCTTATAAAGAAAAAAAAAATAAAGTTCTCCTAAAGCTAAATATCTGTATTGTCAGGTCACAACTCACTTATGCTCCAGACTTGGAATGTGCTTGATTCCTACTCTTTTTCAATAACTGTCACTTTTTTATGCATCTGCTCATGTTAGCACAGTGTAAATATGTAGGACAATACATGTAAAAACAGTTTAACATTAGATTGTCCTGATTAAAAACTACAAAGGGAAATGGTTTTTGACATTATGTGTCTTTTACTTTTATAAGAAAATTCAAGTATTTAACATAAATTTAAACAGATTTTATTATTATTATTATTATTATTATTATTATTATTATTATTATTATTATTAATTATTTTAAATCCTGAATATCCTAATGTATTTTGTTAAATAACAGATTTCAAATGTTGCATTCTACTGTACTAGTTTGGTACTAGCATGTACTTTCTGTGCATCTGGGTGGTTTCTTTTGGAATATGAGACTGCTGCTTTTGATCTCATTTGTTCTTTGTTCTACCTTAAGATGTCTGAAGCACTTTCATAGCTATCACTTCCATGCTCTACTCTTTCATGTCATGAGCTGGATTACCCATACCTCAGTCATCAGGAAGGTGATTCTGCAGGTGTTTGTAGATTTCTTTGTATGCTCTCCAAAAGAATATCTGTGCATTGCCCAAATTCACAATGGATTTTAAGAGGTGTGAAATTCTGTAGTTTATAAAAAGAGCAGAAGCTCTCTTTAAAGAAGATTAAAAAAGAGCTAAGTCACTGTGATAAAGTTTGAAAACCTCTACTGTCAGGAAAAATAATGGTATTTAAGATCTATTCCTGTCTTTTCGTAGAGTAATCATAATATACATCTGTCACCCTTTCCTGTATTTATCTATTTTGCTTTGCAGAATATTTAAAATATTCAGACTGGTCAAAGAATGCAGACATATTTACTGGTGTCATTCAGCTTCATCTCCAACTTTCATTTTCTTTTCTCATTTCAGTAACCCAACCTTTAAAAAGATCAAAAATGTTTTTTTTTTTTCTTGCAGTCTTTTCTGAAAAAAAAAAAAAGAAAAAAAAAAAGGAAAAAAAAAAAGAAGAAAAGATTAATTTTAGTGATATCAGTCACCAATTACTTTTAACTGTAGCATAATTAAGTGAAAAAAAAAAACACATTGTAGCTAATTTATCCTTCGTGCTAGTAAACTTGCCAAATTTGCTGACAGGCAAGAGACAGAGACACTAGAATAGATAGCAAAATGCTAAATTGTGCATCATTTTACAATTTGTGCTACCTCACTTGGTAATCAAAGAACATGGGAATGAACAGTTTAGTTGATTTGAATTTTGACCATATTTTAATTTTTGTTTACAAAAGCAAACATTTGTGCTTTTTAAATTGGAACAAACATATGCTAAACAGAAACACCAGACTGTAACTTTTCAGAAGCTTACATTTTAATGAAAATTTGATTATGAAGCTTCCCCATTTTGATCTTCAGAATCTCATTTAATTTAACTAATTAGCATTACTAATTAAATCTCTGTAAAATATCAAAATCAGACATTCCAATTCATACCCATTCATATAACTATTGTACTCACTTTTTAACTTAATATAACCAAATTTTCTTTTGATTCTTTATTTCTTCCTTTGGAGTTGAGGTTCTTTTCATTAGCAAACTTGCAAAAGAACCTTAGATAAACTCTTTTTTGGCCTGTCAGTATGTACTTTATATTCTTTTATGTGTTCAATAATCACTTGATATCTAAACTATCTAAACTAGAGAATTCTGAATAGCAAAATAGATGTTGAAAATTAGAGCCAGTTCTCTCCTGTGATAGTTTCCAAGACAACTAGACAAGAAGTGAAAGTTACTTTTAGATGTTTTCAGTGGGGTAGACTGCAAGGAGAAAATTAATTGCTTGTCTACAGTGAAAGGAATGGAATGTAACAGAAACTGAACTTAATACCCAGAATCTCCAGTATTTCCAGGAAAGTTAAAGCAGTAAAAGTATTCCAAACTGTTCAGCTGCTTGAGGTATAAAAACATAGCTTTCCATGAGGGCACCAGTTTTGTAATAAGCTTCTTCCTCTAGCATAATTTAAAAATACCCTCTAATGTGGCTTAAATTAAAACTGAAAACAACAATTGAATTTAAAAGAAGATTAAAAAAAAAAAAAAAAAAAGCCTTTCAACTTCAGATCATACAAATATATCCATTTAACTGTCATTAACTGTCATTAACTGAATAATTATGGAAGGTGCCAGGCTATCTGGGGACACATATTGAAACTAAAGTGGGAAAAATATTTTTGTGCTTAAAACAAAAGAACATGCTTAGGTATAATTGAAATCTAAATACTGATGCAATGCAAATATTTCTAAAACTAATTGAATTCCTCTGAAATAATTGTTTTTCTTATGATGTGCAGCATAAGACAACTAGTCCATCCATATGAAAATATTCAAATACTTGTGTCAGTCACATTCTATGTGTTCATGGGTAGAAGTCAGTTTACATGCAGAGATACTGGGAAAGCATACTGGAATAGCAAGCATCACTTCTTCACTTTCTGGATGTGTTGCAAACCTAGAGTTTTCTCATTAAAACTTTGTTGGAATAGATGCATGCCTGCAAAATATTTCTGCTTTGACAAAATCCTGTATTTTACCAAATTTGTTTCCACAATATGTTCCATATGGTCTTAATTAGGTATTACATTTGACTTCCTGTAGACAATCCTTTTTTCCTCTTTTTTTTTTTTTTTTTCCTTCTGTGTGGTAATATGATATCATAGTAAGTGTATTAGCAGTTGGCAAAAATCAGTCCTAATCAGAGGCATGCAGGTATCTGTGATATTTGGGAAAGTGCCCATATATTATTTAAATATTCTGAATTAAAAAAATAATAAATAAATATCTTAAAATATTCCAAAGTGATGTTTGAAATAAACAACCACCTTCATTTACAACCTCCAAAAATCCCGAAGTCAAACATTCCTGAGTATAATTTCATTTATGTTTCAGTTGCAGTGAAGTGATAAAATTCAATAGAAAAAAAAAAAAAAATTTAAACTCTTTTTTTTTAAACAGCTGATTTTCAATGACAGTTGATGTCATTTCATTCAACAATGATGCACACAGCCCAGTGTCTTCATCTCTCAAACTATTTTACTCTGGAAATCCACTCAATCACACTATCATCTCCCAGACTTTTAAAATCGGTTATATAAATTACTAAAGTGGATAGAAAACAAGTAAACAAGGAATCTTCCAACGTCATGTTATTTCATATTGAAAATCTATCCCAGAACCTAGGACTGTCAGTCATCAACATAAGACCAGGTCCAGCAAGTAAGATAAAAGGAGGGTGTGAACTAAGTGAGAGAAGAAATGTTAAATCTATTTCTTCTTAGTCCAGGGTATATGTACCATTTCCTGAATGTTTTGTTTAAGATGGTGCTGCCAGGCAGATGCCAGATTATGTGTTCTGGATGTGGGTGGGCAATGCAGAGACTCATGGAGATAGGGATAAACTACTCTGTCTCTGAGAAACGAGTATATTCTGACAGGAAAAAATTCTGCAGTGCAGGCGAAAACAAACAGACATAGCAAGGAAGGATCATCTAGTATGAAAGGCCTCTTCAAAAAGGTGTTGCAACAAACATTAGACATAACTAGAAGTCTAACTGTAAAAAGGACAGAGACATAGTAGCTGCAGATGGAAAGAGAGAGAGGGAAGGTGTGTGTGTATAAATCAAGTCTTCAGTGTTGCTCCATTCATCAGATCTGAATTTTTCCTATTTATTAAATATAGTTAAATTAGTTTGTGTATCTTTCATAGAGAAATAGCCAGAGAAGTAGGTTAACTTTGATTTTGTTTGGCTGGTCACTTCAAGAAAATTGAGTTTCATATTGAAACAATAGCTTTGGAGCTTAACACATTCTGATGGCATGCTGGTGCCTGCCATAGGCAGCATGCTGTACAATGCTGACCTATTGTACTCATCTCCAAAATCCAACAGCAACAGGTCAAACAAGCCTCGGAATCTAAGCTAATAGCCTAAGAAGAAGGACATTAGAGCAGCTTCTCATAATCTGCAGCTTTCAGAAATAAGATATAAAATTCTGGAAAGTGCAGAGCAAGCCACACAATCTCAAGGACAAACATGAAAAGTTATGGAAATCTACTTGAAGTGATCCCTACTGCCTTTTTCTTTGCTTCTCACTGGTCTTTCTGTTTTTATTTCATTGTTGGCAATGGTGGTGGGGTTTTGTTTGTTTGTTTTGTTGTTGTTTTCTGATTGGTTTTAATTTCCTTCTCACTGCTCTTTCCAGCATTGTCAATGCATCATCCACCTTGAAATGAGGCATAAGTGTTCTGAGAGAAATGTCATTATTCTTTGCCTATTTGAGGGTTTTTTAGATAATTTTATTGTGAAAACATCTACAGGACAGTCAGACATTTTTCTTCTGCAATGACTCTGAAAAAAAAGCCTTAGAGATTGTGACTAGTCTGAAATGCATCCTTTATTCTTGTCTTGACGTTTCTAACTTTTAGTGCAAAAGACTCAGCAGGGAAATAGGTTGCCACCATGCAAAATATATTACTGTTCTGAAGAATTTCATCAGGGTATAGAAAGCCTGATGGTGCTCTAAAGCATTGGAAGTGTATCTAATATAGATTTTCTGGTAAAAAAAAAAAAAAAAAAAAAAAAAAAAAAAAAAAAAAAGAGTACTCAAGAACCACATTACTGAATAGATATAGCTATGGTTACACCTCACTGATTCCAATTGTTTGCTCCCTCTTCAATATTGCATTACTGTGCGGTGAATAGTTCAAAGGGACAGAAAAGCATCCTTTTTGGTTTCCAAATAGAGTCAAAAGATGAATGAGATTAGAAACGTTAGTTTTTTAACATTAATGTTTACAGAAATTTTATGTTATTGAAATAAAATTCATAAAAAGAATTGAAGTTCTACTAACACATGGCATTGCTAATTCATTTCCATTTGTACACATTACCCATTAATATTTTGTGAAAGCACTATGTTCAGGAACAGTTTAGTGAAAAAGCTAGTAATCTGTCAGACCAAAGAACATTAATTATTGTTATTATTCAGCTGAATTTAAAGTAAAGATGAATATAGATACTTTTTTGCCACAGTCATACTTTACTATATCCAATTGTAAAATGATATTGGAAAATTGCTGTATGTATATCAATCTCCATATTATAAAGACTAATCAGTCATACTAAAATAACTGGAGAATAAGACGTGAAATTAAAGTAAGTAGTGTGAAAGAGATCAGCATGAGATGAAAATCTGTGGCTAAACCACAGGTTTGCATTAATAATCCTCTAATTCTGTAGGTGTTCTTAGAAAAATGAGTCAAGGGCTTTAAAATTAAGGTGAACAAGATTTATTCTTTAAAGCAACTATTTCTTCATCAGTGTTAAGTACTGTTATGAAGTCATAGCATGAAATGGTGTGGAAAAACATATTCAAGAGAACACAGGAATCATGAGAAAAATCTATTGATTCAAAATTTTAAATTTCACAGAAGTGTGTAAATAAGAACACAGTTTAGTCCATTCCCATCTGTTACTGATGCCTGAAGAAATGACTTACTGATCTATTTTAACTGAGGGAATATTTGGTATTCCTGATTGTCAGTGGGTCCAAAAGGATTCAGAGTCACAATCATGTTTTTTTTTTCCATCTTCATTCTTTGGGTGTGAAGGAGAATGACATTTGCAAATTACTCTTTGTTTCTGTCATATTTTCTTTCTTCAATGTTCTAGATATTTCAAGTCAAAATTATAAATTTGTAAAGGTTGTCAGATGACTAAACTTGTATCGTCAAGGTTCTGGAAATTTTCTACTGCTGCTGTGCAGTTGGATAATATTTTATTGAATGTTGTGGAGTCCTGACTGACTTATCCAAGGGAAAAATACTGGAAAAGATTAGCATGAATTAGCATGAGGCATTACAGCTGTGGTTATTAATCTGATATAGCTTCTTGGAAGAAAGAAATAATACTTCAATATTAAAACAAAACCACAAGCAATCAAACATTCTTCTGTTTGAAAGTGATTTAGTTGTTGTTTTTGTTTTGTTTTGTTTGGCTTTCATTTTGGAAAGGCAACTGTATTATACCATGGCTTATTTCTCAGTTTCATGGATCTCGTTGACAGTTTCAGCTGGCTAGAGAGTTGCCTACTGGTAGAGAGGGAAAGATGGAGCTCTTATTAAGGAAACTGAAATGGTGGTAGTGAGCACTGGAGGAAGTAGAATCCCTGAGATAACAAATAATCCTGCAATGCAGCAAACTGCCGGAATTCTTACTGCTGAACACCAGATTTCTGTAGTCACATCCCAACTGCTCTTGAAAAGATTTCATCTCTTTATTAACTTTCAGTTTTGGTCTTTATACCATTTTTTGATGGATAGAAGAACATTTACAAAATGTTCAGACAAAGTATATGTGTCTGTGTGGTGTGCATTTATGAGTGTGTGTGTTATCCTCAAAAATACATAGCCAAAGCAGAACCTTAGATGCTCTGAACAATTTCAAAAAATTTGATGTTCAGTATGACTTCAGAATATCTGAATGACACACAAATTTTCTGAACGCTTGCTTGATGTGCATCTACATGTGTGGAATGCTCATTTTCATTACAGATGATTTCAGTAAAAAACAAATACATGTAATATCACTATACAAAAACGAAAATGAGAAAGATGTATAATACAATTTTAACTTTAGCCATATTCTTAAATATTATAGTGATATTAAATATATATACCACAATATACACATAGCATATATATAATATAATCAATAGATATTTTATTTATTGTATAATTGTTCATTATTATAGATGTATATATTAAGAGTTTACCCAAACCCACATACCCATATAAATAATTCATAGATTCCTTTTACAATTTGAGCAATGGTCACTTTTTTTTTTTTTTTTTTTTTTTCAGGTGGGACTGTGGCCCTATTAGAAACTCTGCCTGAGCAGCTCTGTAAAAATGTTGCAGAGATGAATCTGTGGTGTTATATGATACCAACTACATTATCATGATAATGTAGTCGAATGATAGTAGAATGATAGTCTACCATAAGAAGTCAGCTTCAGAGAAGAATTTAAGCAACCAGTACTCATCTGCATCATTCTTTGCCCAGTGCAAGATATTTCTCTGAAATGATTTTCTGAGTTCTAAATTACTCAGATGCTCAGATCAAAGTGCTTTATCTTCCCCAGCTGGGAGTTCTGGTTATTTCCTCACCATTCGTTTGTTCTGTTGCTCAGCCTATATCCTATATTTACTTTTTCTTAGTTTCATACCATTATTCTCAGTTATTTTGACAGCACTTAAAAAAAAAAAAAAAAAAAAAAAAAAAAAAAAAAAAGAACTGTAGGAAATACTTCCAAGATTTGTTTAAAATGAAGACTGGAAGAATAAATGTTTTATATGTTCAAGAAAAAAATATGAATCTTCAGAACTTCACAGTATTGCCCTAGAGTAGAACTCTGAAGTTTTCTTCTTAAATACATAAAATGAGTTGAAAGCAAGTTACCTGTCTCCAGCTGCACACACACCCCTACTTGTATATTTTCAGAAATATAAGTACATTTTCTAACTGGTAATTTTAAGGTAAACTTAAGTTTCTTCAAAAAACTTATGAAAATGCCTACTTTTATTCTATTTATATTTATTTTTTTTCCAGTAATAAGGTGCAAATACACTGTACAAAATAGAATTATACAATGCTAATGTTGGCTAATGGGAGTATATATTTACATGAAGAGAGAAATTTTGTTACTCAAGTGGAAGTTGGAAGTATATATTTTGAATCCAAGAAGGTTAGGTGAACTTTGTGAGTGATATATACAGAGATATATTTTCAGAAAGAGATGTTGTATAAAATATTATTCAAAACTGTCTTTTGGGGTGGTCTTGAAGAACTTTCAAAGTTATATTGAGGTTAATAGGAAAGAAATAATAAAGGAGATTACTTATTTACAATGAAACAATAAATAAAAATTAAAATTGGAATAAATTACAAAAATAACGTACTACTTAAGAGAAAAAATATCATCCTTATTAAAATAATAGTAATAAAAAAATAAGGAACATGAAGTCAATACAATATATAGTGTTATGCTCAAATAAAAATTTCAGCATAAATTTCTAGTTTTGCTGAGTCTTAAATTCTTTCACTCTTCCCTGTGTTTGGAAAGGTGATATTAGTCCCCACTATACTCTCTGTTTTGATCATAGAATCATAGAAAATGTGAAAATTGGAAAAGACCTCTGAGATCATCTGGTCTAACCATCACTCTACTACTGATGTTACACACTAAACCATAAGCATCAGGTCCAACCTCTCCTTAAACCTCTCCGGGACAGTGACTCCACCACTTCTGTGGGCAACCCGTTCCAATGCCTGACTACTCTTTCTGAGAATAAATGTCTACTAATTTCCAATCTAAACCACCCCTGGCACAACTTGAGGCCATTCCCTCTCATCCTGTCACTATTTATCTGCGAGAAGAGACCGATCCCCAGCTCCCCACAACTTCTTTTCTGATAGTTGAACAGAGCAATAACATCTCCCCTGAATCTCCTCCAGACTAAACAACCCCAGTTTCCTCAACCATTCCTCACAGGACTTGTGTTTCCGGCCCTTCACCAGCTCCATAGCCCTTCTCAGACACACTCTAGGGCCTTAATGTCTTTCTTATAATGAGAGGCCCAAAGCTGAACACAGTACTCGAGGTGTGGCCTCACCAGAGCAGAATACAAGGGGACAATCACCTCCCTGGTCCTGCTGGCTACACTATTCCTGATACATGCCAGGATGCTGTTGGCCTTCTTGGCCACCTGGGCACACTGCTCATTCATATTCAGGGGAGCATCAATCAGCACCCCCAGATCTTTTTCCTCTGCACAGCTTTTGAGCCACTCTTCCCCAAGCCTGTAGCTCTGCATAGGGTTTTCATGGCCAAAGTGCAGGACCCTCCAATTAGCCATGCTGAACCTCATCCCATTGGCCCATTGACCCCTGGTCCCTCTGCATCGCCTTCCTATCTTCTGGCAGATCAACACTTCCTTCCAACTTGGTGTTGTCTGCAGACTTACTGAGGGTGCACGCCATTCTCTCATCAAAATCATCAATAGAGATATTAAAGAGGATGGGCCCCAACACTGACCCCTGGGGAAGACCACTTGTGACTGGTCATCAGCTGGATTTCATTATGTTCAACACTACTCTCTGGGCTCAGCCATCCAGCCAGTTTTTACCTCAGCAAGGACTGTACCTGTCCAAGACACAGACTGTCAGCTTCTCCAAGAGAACACTATGGGAGACTGTGTCAAAGACCATGCTGAAATCTAGGTACACTACGTCAACAGCCTTTCCCTCATTCACCAGGTGGGTCACCCGGACACAGAAGGAGATGAGATTGGTTGGGCAGGACTTGTCTTTCATGAACACATGCTGACTGGGCCTGATCCTCTGTCCTGCATATGCTGCATGATTGCATTCAAGATGACCTGTTCCATCACCTTTCCTGGCACCAAGGTCAAGCTGACAGGTCTGTAGTTCCCCAGGCCCTCCTTATGACCCTTCTTATAGATGGGTGTCACATTAGCAAGTCTCCAGTCATCTGGGACCTCTCCAGATGACCATGACTGCTGATAGATGATGGAAAGTGGAAAGTCAGCAACCACAACCACCAACGCCCTCAGCACCCTCGTGTGGATCCCATCTGGCCCCCTGGACTTGTGGCAGTCCAGGTGGAGCCGATGGCCTCTAACTCTTTCCACCTGAACTGTGGGGTGTTTCTTCTGCTCTTTGTCCCAGACTTCCAGGTCAGGAGTCTGAGTACCCCGAAGATAAGTGGTCTGACTACTGAAGACAGAAGTAAATAAGGCATTAAGAACCTCAGCCTTTTACTTATCCTCAGTAGTCATGTTTCCCCCTTGCATCCAGTAAAGAATGGAGATCCTTCTTGGCCCTCCTCTTGCCATTAATATATTTCTAAAAACATTTTTTGTTATCCTTAACCAATGTGGTCATGTTGAGCTCACAGTGGGCTTTGGCCTTCCTGATTTTATCTCTGCATCTGCTGGCAACTTCCTTGTACCCTCCAAGTTGCCTACCCCTTCTTCCACCAGACATAAACTTTATTTTTTTCTAGAATACGTTCCAAAGTACTTTAAGCTTATGCAACAATGTACATAATCTTGGATATAGAAAACAGAGGAAAAAATGGATTAGAATATGGATAAACACACGGTAATATCTGAACATTGAAAGATTCTCTCCTTGAACATTACTGGAGGAAATTTAAGGGAGCAGCAAGCATAATGAACACAAGTAAAACAAAGCAAAACAAACAAAAGAAGCAGCAGCCCTCTCCAGTTTCTTTCTTTTATGCTTGTAATTTAGGGACATTAAATGTTGGCTGCTCATATTGTGCAATCTTCAGAGTGTCACAATTAATATAGAGAAAAATTAAAGAACATCTTCATTAGAAAAGTATTTTGAATCAGGTGTCATTCTGAAGCATTGTCTATCAGACTGTTTCTATCTTAATATATTTTCCAGGCTAGCTATGAAGAGCCTGTATGTGAGAATGGGCTCATCTGACTATTTATCAGAACAGAATTTTGAGTTTTACAGATATTGGTTTGCCCTTGCCCATCTCTAAAGTATCAGCTCTACATTTCTGAGGCTCTCTCTCTCTCTCTTTTATTTTTATTTATTTATTTTCTTTTAACCCAGGAATTAACATTTTTTACAATCTTTGAATTTCTGTAAAAACACAGCTCTTTTAGGGTAGAAAAGGATTTCTAGATTTATATAACAAACCAATTGCACTTCAGTTAAGCGAATGATCATTTTGCTCTCAGCAGCAAAGGCGAATCATCAAGCTACCTATTAGATGTTAACATATATGTCCCTACAGGTAACGCACATTAAAACTATTGCAGGTGGCCAAGAAGGCCAACAGCATCCTGGCTTGCATAAGAAACAATGTGGCCAGCAGGGCTAGGGAGGTGATCGTCCCCCTGTACTTGGCTCTGGTGAGGCCGCACCTCAAGTACTGTGTTCAGTTTTGGGCCCCTCGCTACAAGAAGGACATCGAGGTGCTTGAGCGGGTCCAGAGAAGGGCGACGAAGCTGGTGAGGGGTCTGGAGAACAAGTCCTACGAGGAGTGGCTGAGGGAGCTGGGCTTGTTCAGCCTGGAGAAGAGGAGGCTCAGGGGTGACCTTACCGCTCTTTACAGATACCTTAAAGAGTATCTGTAAGATACCTGTAGAGAGGTGGGGGTTGGTCTATTCTCCCACGTGCCTGGTGACACGATGAGGGGGAATGGGCTTAAGTTGCACCAGGGGAGTTTTAGATTGGATGTTAGGAAGAACTTCTTTACCGAAAGGGTTGTTAGACATTGGAACAGGCTGCCCAGGGAAGTGGTGGAGTCACCATCCCTGGAAGTCTTTAAAAGACGTTTAGATGTAGAACTTAGGGATATGGTTTAGTGAGGACTGTTAGTGTTAGGTCAGAGGTTGGACTTGATGATCTTGAGGTCTCTTCCAACCTAGAAATTCTGTGATTCTGTGATTCTGCATACCACAACTCACTGAAAGGGCTCTTTTAATTTACACCTCTGCACTAAACAGTAGGTGAGGACTGAAGCAAAAGCAGACAGATTCAGTTCCTGCTCCACAGCTGTTTGCATCGCTCTGCATTTAGGGAAGTGCAGGCTGACAGAGACAGAGGACATCTGCCTCTTATAGAGCTTATACTTAGCCCCACAGGCTTTTGGTAGCATTACTGCTAACCTGAACCTGCTTGCACTCAAGCAAATACTTATGTTTGAATTTCAGTGGCTAGAATAGTTGACTTCACTCCTATTTTCCTTTTATACTGAATATAAGCTTAACAGTAGGACAACAGAAGTTAGTGTTATTCTGAATGACACCATAGTATTATCATCACAGAATTGTTAAGGTTGGAAGGGACCTCTGGTTGTCAGATCGTCCAACCCCAACTAGACCTGTTTTCTCCAGACATTATAAACCTTAAGTCTATCAACATTACTGTCTCAGTGTTATCACATACAGCAAATAAATAAATAAATAAACTTTGTGTAGTCTTCTTCTTATAGAACTTTGCCACTTATCTACTTGAAATGAACGTTGTGCTTTATATTGACTTCTGACAACCCAGGAGGACTCTGCTATGTACAGAGCAGCAAAGAAAAGAGGGACGAATGGTATTTAAGACAACCTTGTTCTGCCTCTTGACTTTTGAGAATCCCTTTCTGAAGCTCTTAACTCTCGTATAAATTACACATAAGGTGCCTACCCACCCAGAAGTAGTAACTTGATATTAAGTTACCTATGATGGTGATTATTTTATAGACCTAGCCATGTACTCCATATGTGATTTGAAATCCCATATGCTAGAGTTGGAAAAAGTTCTAATGGGTTATCCATTTCACTGTCTAGCTAATATGAGAAAACTGAAAGTTCTGTAATAAATGGTCCTGCTTCCAATTATCATCATTCTAATGGTGGTGACTATTTATTCTCAAAATATAATAAATAAGTTGCCAAGATTCTGTATTATATGACAATATTACACTTGTTACATAGATCATTGTTTTCTTAGCACAGAGGGATAATACAAATACTGAAAAGTATTTGGCCACATGTTTCCATGTGTTTTCGCTATTCATTTCCTGTATGGAAAACATTAATAGTGTCAGCAAATGTTGTGATAGAAGAGTATTTTCTCATCAATTGTATGATAGGTGAGGTTTTTCTTTGCTGGTTTTGTCTTCTCTGTTTTTTTGTTTGAAACTTGAGCTACTGAAAACAGACTATTACCTAAGAAACCTCAGCTTTCATTTAAAAACTAGCCTTCCAGATTTAAGATTAGTTGGAGGATAAACATTCACAATGAGGTAGAAAAATAAACAAACTCAGTAACTCCTCTTGGTACAAACAAATCTCATTGTTTGGGTGGGGTGGGAACCAGGCATGGTGTTAAAATAACTTTTAAGTGCCTGTGGCTGGCAATACTGAATTAAAATCTCAAAAGGAGAGTTTACCCACACAATGCACTAAACCCAAAAAATATATATTTTTATAAATTAGTGTATATAGCTTAGGGTTATAAATTATATATACTAATTTTATATATATTTATAATATATATTATATAAATATATAGAAATATAGAAATATATATATTTATAATATATAATATTATATATACTAATTTTATAAATTAGTGTATATAGCTTAGGGTAGTTTATAGCTTCCTACTAAGCTGCAGCATGCTCTTTAAGTTTTTTAGTCATCTTTTCAAACAACTTTTGTTTTTCTTCCTGGCTCATATGAAAAAATCTGATTTTTCTTTTTTTTTTTTTTTTTTTAAATAGAATCATCAGGGACCCCACTGCTATCCTACACTTTACTAATACAGCATGTGCTTTTATTCTTACTGGAATGGATGAACATATGTACAAGTAACTCATATATTTATTTTCTTTTGTATCACTCTGAAGAATACTTCTGCTTTCTGAAAACCCAACCTCAATGCTAGGAAAGTCAAAGCAGGCTTCTGCAATATTGTATTGTGTTTCCTTATACCTCACTTATACCTTCTCTGAGGTAACTTCCTTCCTATGGGATGGTTATCAGTGCTGTGCATGCTGGTCCTGATGGACATTATCAAGCTTTTTAGAACTTGATAATGTTCTAAAACATATGATAACATAGCAGTGTTTGTTTTATACAGCCAATCCCCTGCTAATGCAGTCTTCAATACCTTTCTTGATTACTTTATTCCTGTTAAGATTAGAAACTAAAAGTAGTAATATCAGTTTTATCATACAATTAATTGACTGCAATGCTTGAAAAGACTGATACAGAATGAGAAGAGAAAATGAAATAGTCACAAAAACTCATGAGCCGAAACAGAAAAGTGGATGTACATAGTATGTTAAATGTAGTAATGTGTCTTTCTTTGACTTCTTCAATTATAAAACATCTTTAAAATTGCCCACTTAAATTGTAATGTTTGTTTTTGAGGATTACCAAGATATTTTTGATTTTCAGAAAACATATTAGACGTATAGTGTTGTTTTTTTTCTTTTTGCTCTGTAATAGTTTATTTAGAACATATCACAGAGCTTTGTGAAACATCTGAAAAGATAAAATAAAAGTAATGAACTACATAAAAATTAAGTAATGCAGTGAATTTTGATTTGCACTGTCTCAATTTGCTAAGCACATTTTGTTTTTAAAAAGAGATGGAATTAAAAAGCAATCTCATCAAAACAGACTTACTTGGGATGAATCTGCATCTGAGTTTCAGTCAGAAATCTATTTGTTATCTCCAGTTTTCAGCTAGGAGTGCAAAATTTCTAACGGTTTTTAGTGTCCAGTTCAGAATACCTCATTTTCAAAACAGAACTGAAATAAGTCTCATAAAGCTTCATGGAAATCCTTTAAAAATTATCTACATGACAACCAATATTTCAGTACAACAAAAATATAAGAGTTTAATAGGAGGATCAATTTATTAATGAGAAGTTGAGTCACAAATTTTTCATTAACTGCAATCTCAAACAGTAAGGACAAGCATAAAAGAACACAAACAGAACAAAACAAACAGAACAAAAGTATACAAACAGAAGGAAAATTCAAAATGGACATAAAGGAGTATAGATAATGAGGTCAAAGAACTTTATGCTTTTCTTGAATCAGCCTTCAGTAAAGTTAGATTGATTATAATGAAGAGTTTATTCAACTAAAAATAAATCAAAAGGAGAAAATTTCTATCTAGAACAGGCAACAAATAGTCTAGAGATCAGAACCTAGATAAAATTAATCTAAAGATTGCAGAAAACTGTCTGAAATGATCTCAGAGAAAATATTGATTGCTTTTGCAGAACAAAGAGATGAGTAATATTTTGAAGGCTGGGAAAGAGAAATATATTTAATTTCTTTTAAAAAGGGGGAAAGGAAGATCGGAAAACTGTAAATCATTCATGGAAAAATAGTGGAAAATGATCAAACTGTTTGCAAGCTCGGAGACAAATATGAGCCAGCACTGTTTTGGCACAACTTGTTGCTGAGCAACTGTTGTATGACAGGGCAACATCTTCAGTGGATAGTGGAAAAGTAGTAGCAAAATCAGTATCTAAATTCTTATAAATTTATGTGCACTGTTTTTTTTTTTTTTTAACTTTATAAATAAATAAATAAATAAAAATCCATCTGACAAGACTTATAATGATGAGGATAGTCTGAACAAGCTGCTTAGAGGTGAGTTCATAGCTTGATGATCACAACAAGAAATATTACCAATGGTTCATGACACAATAATCTATTAATTGGATCAACCTTCAACAGGTTTTAGTTCTGGAGATATACTTGCTGATATTTTATTTAATGAGAACTACTTTTATTATTTATACATAAATGGGAGTAAATTTACAGATAATCTCATGGATGACAAGCTACACTTACTAAAGACAGGCACAAGGATCTACATTTAGGTGATAATTCAGAGCAGAAGTACAGGCTAGGGAGTATATTATTATTATTATTATTATTATTATTATTATTATTATTATTATTATTATTATACTTAAGACAGACAATATGTTTTCTCTGTTATATGTAATATGCAATTTGAAATTTCTGAGCTACAATCTTTTCATGACATGAACCAATTAGAAAAGTGGAATGGTAATCTGCAAGTTACATTCCATCTAACTAGTCAAGAAGTAAATGGCTAGTAAATAGCTATGGATAGTTTGATTTGTAAAATAAATGAAATGTAGAAAGTTGTTTTATATTTTTCACAATGCTTTTGATAATCTTTCTCATGAAAATTAATTCTACAAGTTACAGCTTTAATGTACTATAAATATAATAAGCAGATGTAGAACTGCTAGTAATAAACAGCCTAGCTTTCACCAAACTTAATAAATTCTGTGAAAAGCAAATTGTTATCATCTTAATCTAGAATTTGATATTCTATTGCTATTCACTTTTCAAAATTCTGAATCAATGAGCTGTTTCCTAGAAACACCACTAATCTGTGATCAAATATTTATGTGCTAAGGGATGAATAGAGCACTTCAAGGCAAGTTTTAAACAGAAAGAAACAGAAAGGAGGAACAGTTTGCACGTTTATGTTACACGTCTAAGAAATACATCCTGAAACATTATTCATAAACGCAGCTTTGTTTCCCACAAGCAAAATTTCTAAAAACTAAATGTATAATTATTTTATAATTGTGAAATATAAAAGAAAATAATCTGATTTCCAAAGTGGCAGGTTTTAAAGCATTTTTCCAATTTATTTTTTCCCACTGAAGTGAAGACACTGCAAATAATAAACCTATAGCATGAATGAAATTAGAGATCATGTTTCCATTTGGCAAGACATAGGTTTCACAGTTTCTTTATGTCAGATTAATTTCTTAGCATTAATGAAGCTATCCATGCTGTATGACATGTGAAGGAGATCAATTCTGTGATATGAAACCTGGCTTGACTTCAGCTTACATCATGTGTTCCAATAATTTTCCTTTTTTTTTTTTTTTTTGTATTTATTTTATTTTATGAGTGATACCTTTCCAGTATCACTCATAAAATAAATATCCAATATTTTTTATGCTTAAAAATTTGTATATAAATAATAATTAAAAATATATATTTATAATATTTATTATATATGTTTATTTATTCAAGAATAAAAAACACTTGAAATATTTAGTCATCATTTATAATGAATGCAGATGATTATGTATATGTTAGAACGTGATACAACTGCCTCTGTATTTATATCCACATACTTGAAGAAGCAGCATAGGCTTAGCTACCACTATCTGTTAGCTCCACAGTACTGCTCTGGCTTCTAACTCAGTACCTATTGAAGAGGGTCCTGTTGCAGCTCTTACATGGCAACAAGAGACAGAAAAACTACTACAGCCATTTCAGTAGATCTGCCCATCATTCAATGGGAAAATTCATGTACGTAGTATATGCTTGCGATTCTCCCAAAAGGCTTTTCATGTATTCCTATATGATTCAAGGACAGTTTTATATCTCTATTTTTATGGAGAAATAGCAGAATGAAATTGGATGAACACACTGAGAGAAATCTTTACAAATAATTGAAAAATTCAGAGTTAAGAATTCATAGAATGATTACATACAATAAGTACAATGATCCAAAATTAATTTGAATAATTGAACATTGCTCTAGGAATGAGAGTATAAAGAACCATTGCTGAAAATCTGTACTATAGAAGCAATGCTTTCCCCATAGGTATCAGTTAGGAAATATTTCTCTAAAGCAAAGGAAGAAGAACCAACCTGACAAAAGTTAAGTGCTGTTAAAAAGTTAAGCACAAGAGGTTTGTTTTACCAGTGTTCCTCTCTCAAAGCTGTACCTGTATTGTTCAGATCTGTCTTAAAATGTTGCTCTAAATTACTCAAGTTATATGTGTCCTCCAGGGCTGAAACAGCAGCTGGCAACCAGCTTCATGTTGGGCAATGCTGTCTGTATTTCCTTTGCACTGGTCACCCTATTTGGCCTGACAGCAGTAAGTGTTAACATGGAGATTAGCTTCATCATCAGAGAACTCAGACATGCCCAATAGGACTGTTGGCAGGAAGGCAACTTTTTGTGCATGAGGTGTGTGCAGCCCCCAGAGTCAGTAGGATGATTTCTCTTTCTGTAATGCATCATTGCTTTGACTCCCTGCACAGCAGCTTCTTACAGAAAAGTTCTTCAAAAGAAATTGTCAGAATTTCTCAAAAGGAAAACATTACTGCTGTCAAGTAACTGTCTAAAAAGACAAAACAAAACCATAAGGAGTGAATAATGAATGCTCATCACTGGCATATGTGAAAATCAAGTTCCCGTTAGAAACTATTTCTGCATTACTAATCAGCTAATAACATAATGTCTTCCAAATATGTGTTTTAATAAAGACTCTAGGGAGATAAACAGAAAAAAAAATTATTCCTTTTCTTTTGCCCAGGAGATGCAGTCTTACAGCAAAGCCATTGTAATTCTGTTGTGCCGCAGTAGAAAAGGAAGATCCTAGAAATTATATTCTGCATCCTCAGTGTGTCTTCTCTTATGCCTTGATATCTGTAGTTTTCAGCTGCTCAAGCATCACAAACATTTAAATAGAGAGCAACAGTAATTGCTCATCACTGTACTTCTGCTGGCATAATTCTCTGACATGTGCTAAACATGAGGTCAAACAGCATGATTCATAATGGCCCTTTATATTCCACTTAATCTATGAGTTTATGAAATCACAGGTAATGACTTATCCTAGAACTGGGGTCTTTCAGTATTCTTGATACTAACAGAATAAACCCTAGAAGGATCCTCGTTCAAGTCTTGTTTCAACTAAGGCATGTTTGGTTTCTAAATTGCAAAGCTGAGACCATATTCTGGAAACTAAACACCCTGTGCCAGAACTTCAACAACAGTTAATTGAAGTGGCACTGCTCAATCTATGCTAGGTTGTATCAGCTGAGATTGTCTTTCAAGCTTATTTAGATTCTGTTTATGTAGCCTTTCCTCAGGCAGAGCTCCTGTTTAAAAGGCTTATTTATTTTTCTGACTTAGTTTACTTGATAGCTATGAAAAATATCCTGCCAGTAAGGGGTGCTAGGAAGTTTCTGTTATTAGAGAAAGTCTTTAGTCTCTGATTTCCATTGATTTTCACCACTGATTTCAGAGCTTCCCATTATTAAATAGGTATTTCTAGTGAACTGTTTTTTTTTGTGAACTTCTCCTATATTTCATTCTGTTATGCTGAACACTTTCTCTAGGGTAGATGCTCACCAGAGATGTAACCTGCCAATGCTAATCATTATAATTAATTTACTCTGTTACCTCTAGAGTTATTCTGTTCCTAGAAATTTTGATTTTCATTTAAATTGTGCCCACTGAAAACATGCATTTCTTCTCAAGAACCCTGAGATGTTAGTTTTCACCCCCAAATGTAGATAATTGGAAACACTAATTCTACTCCTTATGATACAAAAACATTTTCAGCAACAGCATTAATTTTTACAAGGATTCAGTTTCATGCTGTCAGAAGTAGTGTAGTCCAAAATGTGCCTAGAATATTCCAATAACTATTGGAAAAATAATAGAGTAGTCAGAATGCACCAAGTCCATAATGAGTTAAACTATTTTATTTTATTTTTGTACTGTTAAATATTTTACCCAAATATATAGTTGTGTAGTTCATTTTTTTGAATCAGGAAATGATGGAATTCATTTTAGTGGAAAGGTTATTCTAAAAACTTAAAAATATCTGCTTGTGTTTTAGATATTATATTACAGTTTTACAGTCTTTCTGGGAAAGTAAGCACTTGGATGCAGAGGATTTGATTTGCTTTTTATCAGCACAGTATTAGAAATAGGCTACTGCAGATAGCTGTCTGCAATATTTCATGTTCAGTGGAAAATCTAATGGAAAGTGGGAAGTTAGGAATGATTAGGGAAGAAATTGAGGTAAAATCACATTACTTTTTATAGTAGCACATAAGTCCTTTGAGTAACATATGCAGGATTTGCCATCACATTCAAACTTTATATAATAAAATAGAACAATATGTCAGGAAAGTGAATCCAAAGAATTACAGCTTATGTATGTCTGCAGAACATGCAATCAACATCATTTTAATTCAGCATGTCAAATTTGTATGTATGTGCAATTCATTTTTCAGTGACTAATTGTAAGTCTGAAGGGATCTAACATTGTCCCTTTCGTTGTTATACATTTTTAAATGTCTTGTTAATAATACTATAAATATGGTATCTTAATGTGATAGTGTACCTATCCTCTCGTGGATAAGCAAAACAGAAAAAAAAAAAAAAAAAAAAAAACTGAGTAGGAAGATATATATAAAGACTATGAAGATTTTATGAAGTCAGCTCCTGTCATGACAGAAACAATGTATTTTAAGTATACTCCAGAAATATATTTATTGTGGTTTTATTCATAATAAACAAACAGAAATAATGGGCATAAATTGTTCATTCTAATTCATAAAAGACACTTAACATGACAACAAAAAGAATCAGGATAGCTTGGATAACAGGTCAAGATATGACACAGATCAGTTTCATAAATATGGGAAGGATTTGTGGTCCACATTCAGCTTATTAAATTTGCTTTTACTTTTCAGTTGTCCAAAATTTAAAAATGTCTGGTATACAGCTAAACAAAAACATTGTGCAATGGGTGAGCAATTGGATGACGGCCAGGCATCAAAGTGTTGTGGTAAATGGGGTCATATCAGGCTGGTGGATGGTCACTAGTGGGGTCCCCCAGGGCTCCATTTTAGGGCCAGTCCTCTTCAATGTTTTTATAAATGATTTGGATGTAGGACTAGGAGGTGTTCTGAGCAAATTTGCCAATGACACTAAACTTGGAGAAGTTATGGACTCTGTTGAGGGTAGAAAGGCCTTGCAGAGAGAACTGGACAGATTGGAGAGCTGAGCGATCACCAACCGCATGAAGATTAACAAAAGCAAGTGCAGGGTCCTGCACCTGGGACGGGGAAACCCTGGCTTTACATACAGACTGGGCAACAAGATGCTGAAGAGCAGCCCTGCAGAGAAGGATCTGGGGGATGTGTTTAGTAGCAAGCTGAATATGAGCCAGCAGTGTGCCTTGACAGCCAGGAGGGCCAACCATATCGTGGGGTGCATCAAGCACGGCATTGCTAGATGATCGAGGGAAGTGATTGTCCCACTCTGCTCTGTGTTGCTGCAGCCTCACCTCCAGTACTGCATGCAGTTCTGGGCACCACAGTACAAACGATGTAAAACTGGTGGAGAGTGTCCAGAGGAGGGCCACAAAGATGGTAAACGGCCTAGAGGGGAAGACATATGAGGAGTGGCTGAGGGCACTGGGCCTGTTCAGCCTGGAGAAGAGGAGGCTGAGAGAAGACTTCATTGCAATCTATAACTTCCTCAGGAGAGGGAGTGGAGGGCAAGGCGCCGATCTATTCTCTTTAGTGACCAGTGATAGGACCTGCGGGAATGGTTTCTAGCTAAGGCAAGGGAGGTTTAGGCTAGACATCAGGAAGAGGTTCTTCACTGAGGATGTTGTTGAACACTGGAACAGGCTCCCCAGGGAAGTAGTCACTGCACCCAGCTCGTTTAAGATGCATTTGGCCTGTGCACTTAGTCACATGGTCTAAAATTTTGGGTAGACCTGTGTGGTGCCAGGAGTTGGATTCAATGATCTTTATGGGTCCCTTCCAACTCGGGATATTCTATGATTCTATTATTCTATGACATCCTCCATAGAGCAAAAGGCTCCTTTCACACAATTTTCTATATTAATGTCTTTCTCAGGCAAAGGATAATTCCATAATCATTTACATAATTACTGCTTAGATATACTCATCTTTCTATACAATAGTATAGTGCACCATCTCATACACTGATAAGGCCCAGAATAACAGTGATAATGCAGTTGATGTGAATGTGCTAAGTTGATGAGTGATTGCCAGCAGTATGGTGAGGTTTTTGTGTCAGTTCTACATACATATTGCCATTTTCACTGAAGGAACATTTGAGAAAAAATTCTATTTTCTTGCACTAAAAAGAGGCTTTTTCATGTTGGTATGAGAGAAATAGCAGTTCAAAATCATACATTAGTCTTCATCTGTAGTTGTTTATATGTTTCTAAACATATATCATAATATATGTTGATATAGTAGAATTGATCTTATCTGTGTATACATTTAACATTTTAAAGCATACCTGTCACTTTCTGTTTATTTAGCTATTATTTTATTTATTTTATTTTTATTTTTATTTTTTTTGCGTGTGTGTGTGTGTGAAAATTGGTCTTCAGGATGTGATTTCCCAGGAGCAGAATGTTTAATCAGACATTAGATTTCTGTCTTGCTCTTAAAGACAACTGCCCAGACTGGCTGAATATTCCTAATGACACAGTACACCTTACCCATGTACACTTCTCTTCTTACCCTATTCAAATTAAAGCTATGTCCCGTTCTGCATTTTAAGTGTTGTACTGTAATGGCATATCACGATGAAGTGGACCACCTAACACATTTTGAATGGAAGTAGAACTGCTTATCAGTATTTGCTACGGTATATATATTGTTCGCTTATGCAAGAACTGCCTTTAAAGTTTGAATGCAGGGGTCTATTATTGTGAGGTTCAGCCAATTCAGCTGCATGCACTACTTCTTGGGCATATTCTTATAAAGTTCTTGTTTTTGCTAAAGAAAATACGTCTATTCATATGCTGTTATTGTCATAGGATATCATCTGATTTGATGTTTGATGTTGTAGATCTTACTTTTGAAATTACTATTAAATTACTATTGTTATTATGGAGTTATTAAAAATAAATAAATAATAAAATAACATAAAGTTATTTCCATAACACACTCACCTAAAATCTCTGTTGATAAAGTCCATATTGCATGTTGATTATTTGTCTGACTTACATAATTCTTGGGCAGCAATCCAAGTATGATGAAGGCTTACAGTTTAATTTGTTTTATCATCCCAAGTTTTCTTTCAATTGCTGCTAAGAAGTGAAATATTAATCAGTCAGCAAACATAATAAAAATAGACCTGAAAACAACCTTTCAGTAAAAGCTGATATAGCAGCACTGAAGCATGAATAACCTTTTGCACATTGACTTAAATAAGCAGTTCAGAGAATGAGTTGCTCAGAAACCCTAGACAATAACACCTTAGATTGAGTTCAAATAAAAAGAATTAAGTTGACATTATGATATATTGTATACTTTCATGATGTAGTACTAAAAGTATTTTTAATTTTTAATCTTCTCTTCTCTTCTCTTCTCTTCTCTTCTCTTCTCTTCTCTTCTCTTCTCTTCTCTTCTCTTCTCTTCTCTTCTCTTCTCTTCTCTTCTCTTTTCTTCTCTTCTCAATATCACTGAGGTATATCTTTTTCTCATATTTTTTGCATGATGTTATTAAGTGTAGGACAAGACTAATTCTTAACATGACTGAAAATATTAGCATGAAAGTCTGCAACATTGTGATCATGTGGCTTTTTTAAAATGCAACAGATTTAGACAATCAAATATATATATATACAGTATTATCACAAAATCATAAAATTTTGGCAGTGATCTCTTCTCTTCTCCAACTCACCCCAGCTCGAGAAAGACCACCTACAGCAGGTTTCCCAGGACCATGTCCAAGGATGAAACAACTCTGTGGGCTACCTGTGCCAATGTATATCAATGTCACAGGAAATGTATATATGTGTGTGTGTGTGTGAATTTTTTATTTATTTATATATGTATTTATTTAGTTTCTCTTGCTTCTTTCACGTCTAAATTAAAGCAAGTTTATCTATTTTTCTCTACCAAAGAGAACTGGAACACAAAATCTACCTTAACTACAATTAGGGGTCCAGACAAAAAGGTATTAATCTTTCGTTATAGGACAGGATATGTAGATATTTTCGCTGGTAGCTAGGCAAATAAAAAAAAAATAAATAAATTTTGAAGGCTATGGACAACAGCAGAAGATGTTTTGGAGAGTAATTCAGCAATACTTGAGTTTTAAAAACTGACATGAGAAATATTCCAATGTTAATAGAGTACAGTTCTTATAGAGTTTGCTGCGCAAATCATGTTCAAATAATAATTTTCTTTAGATGTTTCCCTTCTCAAATTCATCGTTACCTTAATCAGGTGAACATAGTCACATATGTAATTCATTCACGGATTTGATAGAATTAGCATGCTCTATTTTTCACCAATTAAAAATAACATTTACTCTTGGGAAGAAACTTCATGTGCTTGGGATTATTTTTTTTTTTCCAGTTCACTGTAATATCAGACAGTGGTGTTCCCTTCAGCTAACCTGTAACCTTGTTTGAGCTTGAAGATAACCAGAACTATGAAGAGAATCTTATTATGTGGGTCTACCATGGTCCTTTGCTGTTTTCTATGTAACAAAAGACTTTAACAGGTACCTGAGATTTCAAACATATCTACTTCACATGTTAATATTATACTAGTGTTATGCTACATATGTAACATATACAGATATTTTTACTAAAGTTTTTCTATTCTACTTAGTTATAGTCCTAATATACTTGAAAGTATAGGGTTTTTTTCCTTTTTTACTTATTCTTTTTTCTTTTTTCTTGTTTCCTTTTTCTTTTTTCTTTTTTCTTCCATCAGTGATTTAAGGTAAAGCTAATGCAGGTCACTGTCATATGGAAATATATATATATATTTATTTATCTGTTATTTATAGAAAAATAAATCCTATATTTTGCTAAATCAATTGTAGGTTTGAAAGAAATAAAGTTCTAAAAGTAATGTTAAATATTATGCTCCGTTATTATATATTTCAATCACAGGTATTAAAGTTTACTCTGTTTTACCTTGCATTTCAAATAAGGTCTTCTAGACGGTTAGTTATTTTGTCTCATCTGGGATGGAGTACAGTAATCTAGTAAAGATATTTGAATTTGATTTCCTGGATCATTAATGATTTCTTGACTGAATGAAAATACGGACCTTCATTATCACTTCCTTTGACATTTCTGCTTAGTTATGTACCTTTGAATGGCTGATGAAATATGTTTACTGAATCTTGAGTCTTTGTCTGGCAGGGGGCCATTCAGCATTCAAAGTAGTCATGAAGCATAAGATGTGCCATAAGATGTTGCTTAGCAGCATTGTCAGGTCAACATCTCAGACAGCTACGAATACTGTGGTCATTGTGCCTAGTAATCTGTTATATCAGGGAACTGTGTATCAAGATCATATCATAAACACATCAATTGTCATCTTAATAATGGTTGTTTCCTCCCTTCTGTTCTACCACAAAATGTTCTGGGAAAGCAGTTCCTAATCTTATTTTAATATTTTTTAGTTTGTTTGTTTTGTTGTTGTTGTTTTGTTTTGTTTTGTTTTTTCACAAAACAAAAAGTTATACTTTTATAACTTTTAAAGTTATACTTTAGTGTGGTAAACCTTTGTGTTTTACAGCTTTAAGGTATGCATTGCTTATATCTAGAACCTAAGTAATATACAATATATGTATATACATATGTGTATATTTATTGTGCATTTATATATAGAACTTATATATGCATTATATATCTAGTCTTTACAGCATTGATATGCCTGTCTTTGTTGCCTCTTACAAATATATCCTTTTTTGCTCTGACCACTTCACTGACTGCTTCTAGTGCTGGTTCCATTTTGCATTCACATTTCCTAAAGCATGTATGGTATGTTATATCAAATCTCCTTGGTGACTTTTACAACATACAGTTCTTTTACTACCCTTTATCCAGTTAACCTCTCATTTCACCTTTCACAGGTGAAACCACTATTTTCACCTCTCGTTTCTTTTGTCTCTTGCAACTGAAGACCAACCTCATCTTAGAGTAAATCATATTAGTCTATTGTTAAATTACTGTAAATTGCTGTATCACATCAATGCATTTTGTCCTATTTTTCTTAACTTTCAAGACCATTAATTACACATGAATTAATTTATTCTCCAGTTCTCATCCCTCCTAATTATGTCACACAACTTTAATGCTAAGTATCTCTAAAATGAGAGAAAATTGATTTTCAGAGGAAGAAAGAAAATATTGCTTAATATTTCCACTATGCATGTCAACAGCTGACTTGTATATAGACTGAGGAAAGATGGAACTGATAAAATAGGTAAAGAGCTGTATAAAGCAATATGTATCAAAATTATTTTGACTATTTTTTTAAATTTAATTAATAATTAATATTTGATTAATAGATACACAGTAACATATAATATATGTAAATAAATATTTTTTCATTTTGACTTTTCTCTTGAACATCATAGCAACGTCATAGCAATTGAAGTTTGTTAACCAGGAGAAGTATTGGAATGATGTTTCCCTATCTGTGGGGAGCAATAAGATAAAATTCAGCTCATACTCTAACACCTTCTGATATAACTCAGCATTTGACTGGTAAAGTATGCTTTACCACTAGAAAGAAAGGAAGAGAAGGTAGAAAAATAATACTATGAATATACATCTATTTTTTCATTTCCTGTTCCTGTTTCCTATCAGGAACTCTTCTGGATCAAACTTAGTTTTGTTGTTGCTCTTCTTCTTTTTAAAGTATTTATAAAGCACAAAAACTGTATTATTAGAACTGAATCAAAGAAACAGCAATGTTTCTTCTTTACAACCAGAGTTCAGCCACATCGAAGTCAGAGCAAGATGGGTGGCAGAGTGGACTGCTACAGGCCAGAGTCAGTAATTGCCCAATATCATCTTCTGAAGTATTTTTAAATGTAAGAACAAACATTCTAGTCTACACCTGCCCGGGTCTATGGGTGAGGCAACAAAACCTCAAAGTCATTGTTGACTGATGATGGGAACTGTGTTGGCTATCAAAGGTTGATGATATGAAATAAACAAAAATAACACTTTTTGCCCCTCATCCTCTAGTCCTTGAGATCACAACAGACTGAAAAAGAAATGTCAGTGATCTAAAATATTACTTTAATTCTCTAGTTACTGAAAAGAATGAGTTTTATTTTGTGTTACTCTACCTTATCCCTTTCTAAGCAATTTAGATGTTGACTCATGTCTGATTCAGATAGAGCAATATTCTTAGTGGGTGGTGCACTGGCTTAGGAAATTTTTGCATTGTTATGGCTTGTCAGGCCAGTATTTTCATGAAAATCTCAATCAAGTTCATTAAAAGAAAAAAATATGGTTTCATACAGTTTCAGCCTGAGACGGTAAACTCAGCACAGATTTAGGAAAAAAGAATACCCTCATTTATAGAAAGTAACCAGTGTAAAAGCGATCTCTTTAATGACTGAACATTTTCCAAGTGGCTCTCCTGCTTCCAGCCCTCCAAATCATGAGCTCAAAACTAGGTTTACTCTTTGAATAACTAGTTTGATGTAGACAATGTAATGTGGCAGAACTTTGGTGAGATACACAGTGGAATTTGTCTTCTCAGCAGCTGGGCTGTTCTCATAAATAATTCTTATATATATGTGTGTGTGTGTGTGTTAACATTTAAATATGTCACTATAGTTATTGAAATGCAATTCAATATTTACGCATCCCATAACTTCAAACTTGAGTTCTGGGTTCTGTTCCTCATGTATGTTCAACCATCAAAACAGTCTACCAACATTTCAAATAAAAGCTATAGATCCCATGAGGTATACATGGCAATATTCTCTTCCCCACCTTGCAGTGCAGACTATCTTGATGGAAATCAGGAAGCACTTCACTGTGTGGGTGATGGAGCATCGGAACAGGTTGCCCACAGAGGTTATGGAGTCTTCATCCTTGAAGCTCTTCAAAACTGACCTGGACATGGTCCTGGGTTACCTATTCTAGTTTTCCCTGCTTGAGTTGGGTTAGACCAGATGACCTCCAGAGGTCCCTTCCAGCCTTAACCACTCTGTGATTTTGTGAAATAGTATGAAAATGTATGTCAACTCTTTGGCACAGCAGAAGGACTGATGAGGTAAGCCCTTAAGCCTCTTTTCATATTGATATTACATATCATGAGGCTCATGAAATAAAATTAAAAATATGGTTCACCCAAACAGTTCCTTCAGTTCTTTTTAAGGAAGGAGGTAATATGCCATGTTTACAAGATGAAGTTTTGAGTTTCAGGTTTTATTAAGTGAAATTGTATAACCTGCAAGTAATATAGTTACTCTCAATATTTGAAGTCTAGTCTAAGAATTTAGCATTTTTAACAAGGCAGTCTGCACATATTCTGTACTTATTGATACAGCCACGTGTTACACTTTTTCTGCTATTTTACCTGAAATTGAATGTGAGATTAGTCATATGGATTGTCATGAAGACATTTCACGTACATGAAGAATTTTCATGACAAGAATGTCATGAAGACATTCTTCATTTCATTTCATGTACATGAAGAATTTTTAAGATGCCATTTTGTGTTCCTCACTAAACTGATTCTGTAGTTGGTAGAAGAACTTTTACAAGAAAAAAAAAAAAGAAAATTCACATTGCTAGAAACTGGATGAAACTGGATTCTACAAATTACAGAATGGGAGGGGAAAAGTGTAGAAGTATGTTGTATCCTACATATACATTTGTATAAATTGAGAGGAAGGAAGCCTTTAAAGGTCCTTCAATTAAATCTGATTTCACCTCTTATTAGAGAGCCTTTTGTTTTTCTGATAAACAAATGCTATAAAGACATCTGCACATAGAAGACTGAAAATTAAGCAAGTATGTTATTTCAGAAAACAAGCTTTCAGGCGATGTAAAAGGGATTTTTCTTGTCTTTTTCTCATAGTATATAACCATGTAGTTAATTGTTCTCAGTATATTACTGATCTCCACTAATCACTCTTGATCTTATATATCAGTGATGCAAATGAAAAACTAATGGGTATATGTAAATATATATACAAAACAAACAAAAAAGCCACAATTATCTAGAAAACCTACTTTAGCTAAACGGAAGATGAACTGAAATTGAACCATTTCTGAATTTATCCAAGAATAAACATCTAAAAACCTTATCAGAAAGATTATATCCTTATGATGATTTGGTATTTAGTGGGATATAAAATGTAGAAAAATAAGAACCTTTTATTTAATCCTAAAGCATAATAAATATTTTCCAGATATGGGATAGAGTTTCTGTGCCAAGGGTTTCTGTATGCAGTATTGTTTTCACTAACATTTTAAAACTGAGAATCTCCTTTTAAAGAAACATTGCAGATAATAAAGGCATTTTGTAAACAAGGGGGAAAAAAAAATCATAGGCAGGTATGGTGCTTTGATCTGGTGATTAAGCTCCTATTTAGAATGTGCATTATTTGCAGTCTCCATGGGGACCCAGGTAGTTGCATATTATGTGCAGTGCCTAACAACAGAATTAACCTAATTCTAGTGTATTTTGTGCACTTTGGAAGTTATTAAAAATGTTTCTATGGTAATAGCTTTTGAACTCCAAAATAGTCAAGACAGTTATAGACTAAATTTGTTCTAATGATCAGAGATAGGAACAATCATTCCCTATTTATTTGTGCACTGTGACAGAGTTGCAGTTGCCAGAAAGTCAACCAGCCTTATAATCTTTAACAGTACCCCTGGGAAGAATGGAAAGTACAACTCTGAAGCTGTGGGAATGAAACATAGACAAGCCAAGTCTCACAGAAAATGTAATGGAACAGAGTGTTAAACACATGCCTTCTGAGCACCCAGACTGTTACACTATCGTTTCATTTAAAGTCTGTATGTGTCAATCTAGCTTTTCCAGTTTCAGAACAGGTTGAAATATTTTAGAATTTGTTGCTCTTGCAGTATCTTAAAAAAATAAACGGGGAAAAAAAATAAAACACATAGGTCTGTTAGTGTTCTCTCAGGAAGTGCATGAACATAGTCTGGAGTCCTGCAAGGAACAGTGCTTCACAAAAAGCATAATGCACTCTGTTTTGAAGTGTTTAACCAGTTTAGTTTAAGATCAGCTATTGTGCTTGGCCTGTTTTATTCATTGAAGCTTAACTTCCGACACTTAAATGTAATGAGTTTGGTGCTTGTAACTTACATATATAAAGATGTACAAATCATCAGTTTCAGTGAATTAAAGAAGATCTATGAAGGCTGTGATTTAACTGGGAAAAAAAAAAAAAAAAAAAAAAAAAAAAGAGAGAGAGAGAGAGAGGCAGAGAGGAAAGAAAAATAGTAAGAAGGTTGTAAAAGAAAAAAAAAGAGAATGGGAGAATGTTGCATGGAAACGTTGTTCCCCTCGAGAACTGATGATGGTTCAACTCAGACAGGTCTTCGGACCTGATTCTTTCTGAATCACAGAATCATACAACATCCTGAGTTGGAAGGGACACACAAAGATCATTGACTATGAGTCCTGGCTCCACAGAGGGCTACCTAAAAATTAAACCACATGCCTGAGAGTGTTGTCTAAACTCTTCGTGAACTCCAAGAGGCTGGCATATGACCATATCTCTGGTGGGCCTGTTCCAGTGCCCGAGCACCCTCTCAGTGAAGAACGTTTTCCTAATATCCAGTCTGATGAATGTGCTACAGCAACGGTGTTTGTGCTCTATTAAGATTTTAAATAGTCATGTTGGGCATATGTGGTTCAAAGGCTGTAAAGAAAAGACTTTTAGAAGATCCTTCTAGTCACATGACATTCAGCAAAGATCTAAAATGAAATCCTATTAACAAGCTTTTAAATTTGGAGATTAAAAACTTCAACAATTTTTGTTGCATTATGTAAGAGTGTATACGGAAAATCTGATTTGTCGGTTGAGTCATTTTTTTGTATCTTTGCCTACAGTAGGAAACTATGTCCAGAAACAGATTTAGAGAATAATACATTTGTAAGATGGAGTACACTGAAAGGAGAAAATATCTTAAATAAAATGTTATGACCATGTTTATTTGTTTGTTTTTGAGATGCATAGATATATGTTGATATTATGAACTTCATAAATGGTGAATACAATTATATGAACTTTTTTACTTTCAACTGGATGTTTGAAGTAGCCACAGTCACCCCACTCAAACTTAATAATTATTATATATAATAACTTCCTGACTATTTGAAGATTGGATGTATGAGGGCACAGGGATAGTTTTGGGTAGTCATAGAACACAGAGTACTGGAATCACGTATGAAATTGAACTATCACTTGAGAAAGGGAAAAGAGATCTTGATATATTTAAAGGAATATTTCCTGATAATAGTATTGAATAAATTGTAGAACAGTCTGTCTCTATGCAGTTAATGTTCTGTTATCATTTTTAAAATTAGATCTGAAAAACAAACAAAAAAACAACAACAACAAAAAAAAAAAAAAAAAACAACAAAAAAAACAGAATATAGAACAATCCTGTAGAAAACGTATATCACAACAGGTCTTACAATACCTGAGCTTCTGATTTTTTTTTTTTGATTATTCTTTTCATCTTCTGAGCATTGAATTTCTTTTTCTCAGTGAAGAATTTCTTAGAAAAATATTGCCAAAATAATAAAAAGCTACTGTGCACACTTCATGGATTTCAAAACATAACTGGATTAGATTTTGTAGTGATATTTTGTTTGAATAGATAAACTACTAATGAACAATCTACTAATGACAATCCACTATTGAATCACTGTAGTTGCCAGGAAATGGACTGAATGAGCAATTTTGATTACTTTTGTAAACCGTGTAAAACACTGGTTACCAATTTATGTACACACAACTGTCTGAGACTACCGAATGGTAGGCAATGTTTTTTTGAAACAGTAACCTAATGTTCTGCATCTGTGGGAACATTGACCTAATGGTTCAACACTCTTTTGTGCTTGTAAAACCCAATAATTTGTGCTGTAATGATATACAGTTGGATATTGAAAGTCAAATACATAAGACAGTTGGATAGCTTAAGTCAAAACTTATTTAGTTAATCTTGTATAATGGATAATATACTCAAATAAGATATGGAAAAAGGAGGAAAAGAAGGAAAAAGAAATAAAGGCAAAAAAAAAAAAAAAAAGAGGCAAGTAAGGAAGGATATTCTTCAACTTCTGTGCAAAGGGAGAAGAAAACTTGAAAGGTGGAAGGGACAAAATATTCATAGTAACATCATACGCCTTATACCATAGGCATAATATTGAGTAGAATTAATGAGATGGCCATAAACACAACAACCTTAACACTTTTTAGATCCTTCCCCTTTCCTTGTTACCACTGTCCCTACTACTACTTTAAGTATTTACAGTGTGATGATTTGTAAGTCCTTGATTGAGGAATCAAAGCACGTAAAATTCTCTATTTCCTCATGCATAACAGCACAGTAAATCTGCATCCTAGTGGTCCATTTTTATTTTTATAAAATCATGCTAAAACTAAAGTAAGTACTAATAAGCATTTTTGGATTTGGATTTGGATTTGTATTTTGGATTTGGATTCACTTGTACGGTTTGTATCTGGTGATGTTCATAATTTCTAAAATTTATGGTCTTCCACTGTTAAATACTGTGTTTAGCCAGATAAGTAAAATAACAGCTTGCCTTAAGTGACTATTTTAGAAATTTGTGTGAAGTGTGTGTGTGTGTGTCTTTGCTTGTTTGCTTGCTTCTTTGTTTTATTTGGATACTGGACCTCTCAAGATTTTTAGTGCTACATTTCAATCAAAGTGTCATTTTTGTTCAAATAACATTTTCCCTTGACCTCTACTTTTATTAAAAACATAATAAATATATGTAATATAAAAATATAAATACAAAAAAAAATCTTAAATACATATTTGCTTAAATTTTGTGTTGGTATCCTGTTTCAAATAGTTTTGATATCTCATTTTTTGCATTATTTTCTATGAAATAAGTTTTTTTTCTAGATAGATTACATTTGTCACAATGTTCAGCATAGTCTAACCAGGAAAGAAACTGTGGATCAAAAGATGTGATTTTATCAAAGCACATAGAATTAGTGTGTCCCTGACACTTGGATACCTTTAAAATTTTGTCCTTATATTAATGATTTCAGCAGGAGTGTTTCTAGTTGTTTTATTAGTCCCTATGTATTTTTATGAATATCATAAAATAATAGAAACATAGCATATCCTGAGTTGGAAGGGACCTGTAAGGATCATCAAGCCCAACTCCTGGTTCCACACAGAGCCACCCAAACGAATGCTTACGAAGTATGAGGGATTATCTGTGATGTTACATTATCTGGAGCACAATTTGAAGAAGTGCTCAATCCATCTCAAGAAAAGGTTATTTTGAAATAATAAAAGAAGCTGTGTTGGGTCTGTCTGAGCTGGAGTCACCTTTTCCCTGCAGCAGCCTACACAGTGCTGTGCTCTGCACTCATAGCTGGAACAGCACTGGTATCACTCCAGTGTTGTGTCTATTGCTGCATAGTGCTGGCACAGCATCAGGACTCCTTCCAAGCCCCCAAGAGCCAGAAGGCTGGGGGTGGGCAAGTGATGGGGAGGGGACATCGCCAGGGCAGCTGACCTAAACCAACCAAAGGGATATTCCATAACACCTGATGTCACACTCAGCAATAAAAAGGGGGGCTCTCGTGGGGGAGGGGGCTGTTCCTCCTGAACAACCACTATGCGTTTGAGGCCCTGCTTCCCAGGACATGGCCGAACACCGCTCGTTGACGGGAAGTAGAGAATATTCTTTTCCCTTCTCTCTGTGCTTCCACGCAGACTTACTCTTTCTGTGGTTTCTTTTTTTCCCCATTCCCTTCCCCTTTAATTAAACCTTTCTCATCCCAAACCTCGAGTTCTCTGTGTTGTATTTTCTCTCCCTTCCTCTTTGAGGAGAGGGGAAGTGAGAGAGGGGTTGTGGTGGAGCTTGGCTGCCCACCTGAGTAAAACCACCACAGAAGCTCAAGAAAAGATCTTGAGAGTAATTACGAGAGTAGAAAATGCATCAATGAAGAGATGTGAAAAAATGCAATTCTTTTCAAATACCCAAAGAAGTGTGAATAGAACTATAGAATGTAATGAAAGAAATTATTCTGTAAAACATCCCTGCCCATGGTGGGGAGGTTGGAACTAGATAATCTTTAAGGTCCCTTTCAACCCAAGCCACTCTATGATTCTATTCTATGATATATGTCTTTGCAAACTCTTGAAGTCTGAATCAGATATAGTTCATCACTAGCTTGTCCATTTACCATTTAAATTCTGAGCTATTTTAATTATTCCCTGTCATTCTTATTCTACTTCCTGATTAAATAAATAAAGTATCGTTAGCAATTGAGAATGTACATGCTGTATATTTCTTAGAGAGAATGAGAAATTGAATACAAGATACATATAAAATCATAAGAAAGAAATTGTTTAATCTTTACTTTCTCTGCTAGGTAAGCAACAGATGGTACTTAATACTTCTTTCAGCACAGCTGAAATACTTTTGTATGGATGTGCTTTTCTCACTGAGAAGGGTGTGGTCTGACATTTTCTGGCCTAACTACCTCTATGCCAGGTCTCTGCCAACAGACTTTGGGAATCCTGCTCCTCCTTGTGTCTTGTCACACATGCAATGTACAGAGTTCATTGCAGTAACTTCTCTGTAATTATCTGCCACCACTTCAGCCTATGCTAATAAATGAGTTGCACAGCCCTAAACCTGAGAACAAGATCAATCTGTGGCTCATTTAAGTGTCTATCTAACAATATGCTAAGTGCTCTGGACTCTTTCCAGCAGAACAAGTAGTTTTGGACTCAAACACTGTAACTGTACAGCTGAATCCAATGAAACATCCCTCTCATCCTTGAGGCTAACCCATGGTTGTAATTTCTGGGCCTAATTATTTTGTTGGACCAGTGACAGCAAGCTCAGCATTCCATAAGATCAAGATTTGGCCCAGCAAAATGTAGAACTCAATCCTGCAGTTAGTTTTCTTTTCAAGTTTTCCAGTACAATTTCAGGAAACAGTGCAACTTTTAAGGGAACAAAAAGATTTTTTCAAATAAAAGCACTTTCAGCGTTGCATTTTTTGTTGAAATTTTATTTTAAAAATACTATTTGAAACAAGCATAATTGGAAATGTTTTTTTTAGGCTGAAATTAAGAATAATCTATTTTGTGTGCTTTATATGCTTCATTTGCACTCTGATTTACAAAGATTTATAAAAATATGTACATCAACATACATATTTTGTTTCTGAACTTCAAAATAATGCTCACATACTTTGTACTTTCTTATAATTGCTCTCAATTGCTTTCATAATTTTAATTCTTTCCAGTTTCCCATACAGATAATGTTTTCACACAGGATCTACACTGCTAAAGCTGTGCCTATTTTTTTAACCATGTATGTTATAATGAGAATTCTTTATTTCTTATTTTGAGCATGGATGACCAAAATTGAGTAGTCAATGAAAACAAAAATACTGAAAAATGATTCAAGTAGAAATTAACAAGTTATTGCTAGGTCAAGTTATTAAGAAAAGAAAATGGAAACAAAAATCTTTACATTATCCTTTAGAAGAAACTGTTTGGAAAACTTATTTCTAATATTTTCTAATAATCTTATTTCCTCTAATAGATTTTTAATATTTTTCAATGAAATGTTAATTTTTATAAAATTGATAACTTGAGAAGTTATTCTAATAGGCAGTCTTTCTGAAGTTGTGAAGACTTACTTTCCTGCAAATATCTTTACGTGTCTTACTATGCAGTAAATATGATTAAACCTTTCTAATTATGTGGGCAACACTGACAATAAACTTCAATTATTTTTCTCAGTAGGATTAATGAAATTATTTTGTTGTTTAAAATGTAAGAAAGTGTACTAGACTAGTAAACGTACTAATCTAGTAGTGGACTAGTCTAGATAAGTATATAATAATTATATAGTAATAATAAGTAGACTTAGTACTAGATAAGTACTAGTCTAGTAAATAAGTACTAGACTTATTTTAATAGTCCTGTTTTTATAATTAAATCTCCTATTGAAGGTTGTTTATTTTGTTTTCCAATTCTGAATTTTCAGTTTCCCATTTATGGCTCCCTTTTTGTAATTATGCTTATAAATATCATAATTGCATAAATTGCAGCTCTATAGAACTATAAAACATTTTTCCATATTTTATTCTCTGAAATTGAAATGTATTAGGAAAAAAAAAAAAAGGAAAAGAAAAAAAAGTGAAGTTTAAACTAGAATATGCTTTAAAAATATCTTCTGGAAAATTTGAATATTTGCTATTTCCTTTCTTACAGCAAAGTGAGTTGCAGTTTCCATATCTGACTTTTGGTATTTTGCTTTCTTTTATTCTTTCTTTATTCTTTGCTTTTTCATAAACAGGTTCATATAGTAAGTATACTTGTGAATTTATTTTCAGAGAAGGCTCATTTTGTCAGTGGCAGTCTTCCATTTCCTTTGTGCTTGAGTGGTTTCACTAGTAAAATGGAGATGGTGGTCCTGTCTAAAAGGCCTCGTGCTTCATATGATATATGACATAGTTTACTGAACTATGATCTATTCAGTTCATATGATATATATACTTCAGTACAGATTTTTACCTCAAGAATTTGTTTAGCAAAACTGATAAATTATTCTTTACAGAACTAAGAGAGGCCTCGAGATTAACTCCCCTTGTCCTTATGGGGGACTTCAACTTGCTGGACGTTAACTGGGAGTGCCACACGGCTGACACGAGCAAGTCCAGGAGGTTCATGAAGCACCTAGATGATAACTTCTTGGTGCAGGTGCTAACGGAGCCAACTAGGAAAGGTGCCCTCCTAGACCTGTTGCTAGAAAACAGAGAGGGTCTGGTGGGAGATGTGGTGATTGGTGGCCGCCTCGGTCATAGCGACCATGAAGTGGTTGAGTTCAAAATTTACGGTGACAGAAGGAAAAGTGCCACCAAAATCTCATCCCTAGATATGGGGAAAGCGGACTTCAGGCTGCTCAGGGAACTAGTCAGCAAGGTCCCCTGGGAAACTGCTCTTGAAGGCCTCGATGTCCACCAATGCTGGTCATTCTTTAAGAGATGCCTCCTAGAAGCACAAGATCAGACAATTCCTAAATATCGCAAGTCAGGCAGGCGGGGCAGGAGGCCGGCGTGGCTGACCAGGAACATTCTAATGGAGATTAGGCGGAAACAGAGAGTGTTTCGCTACTGGAAGGAAGGCCAGGTGTCATGGAAAGAATACAGGGGTGCTGTTCGTGTTTGTAGGGAGAAAGTTCGAGTGGCCAAAGCACACCTAGAGTTGAAGCTGGCTGTGTCTGTGAGAGAAAATAAAAAGGGTTTTTTTAGATATGTGAACGGAAAAAGGAGAACTAAAGAATACATAGGGCCGCTCCTTGATAGGGAAGGTCTCCTCACAGACAATGACATAGGCAAAGCAGAGACGCTTAACGCCTTCTTTGCCTCTGTCTTCAATGCCGATGATGGGCTTCGGGACCCGGGGTGCCCTGAGCTGGAGGACCGGGACGGTGGGGATGACAAACTCCCAACCGACCCTGAACGTGTGCGGGATTTGCTACTCCACCTGGATCACTACAAGTCCATGGGTCCGGATGGGATTCATCCCTGGGTGCTGAAAGAGCTGGCGGACGTCATCACGGAACCTCTCTCAATTATTTTTCAACGATCCTGGGAATTTGGAGAGGTCCCGGTAGACTGGAAGCTGGCAAATGTTGTGCTGATTTTCAAGAAGGGTCAGAAAGAAGACCCTAGCAATTACAGGCCTGTCAGTCTCACGTCAGTGCCTGGTAAAATCATGGAGAAGATGGTTCTCGAATTTATTGAGGCGCACCTGGGGGACAAAGCAGTCATTGGTCCCAGCCAGCATGGGTTTGTGAAGGGTAGGTCCTGCCTAACTAACCTGATTTCCTTTTATGATAAGATCACCCATATGGTGGACCAAGGGAAACCAGCTGATGTGATTTTTTTGGACTTCAGCAAGGCTTTTGACACGGTTTCCCATAGGATCCTACTGGACAAAATGTCCACCATACAGCTAAATAAAAACATCATACGATGGGTGAGCAATTGGCTAACGGGCAGGGCCCAAAGGGTTATGGTAAATGGGGCTGCGTCAGGCTGGCGGGCGGTCACCAGTGGGGTCCCTCAAGGCTCCATTTTAGGGCCGGTACTTTTCAATACTTTTATAAACGATCTGGATGTAGGAATAGAAGGTATTTTGAGCAAGTTTGCTGATGACACCAAACTTGGAGGAGTTGTGGACTCAAATGAGGGTGGAAAGGCCTTGCAGAGGGATCTGGGTAGGTTGGAGAGCTGGGCGATCACCAACCGCATGAAGTTCAATAAGAGCAAGTGCCGGGTCCTGCACCTGGGACGGGGAAACCCTGGCTGCACGTACAGACTGGGCGATGAGACGCTGGAGAGCAGCCTAGAAGAGAGGGATCTGGGGGTCGTGGTAGACAGCAAGTTGAATATGAGCCAGCAGTGTGCCCTGGCAGCCAGGAGGGCCAACCGTGTCCTGGGGTGCATCAAGCACGGCATCGCTAGTAGGTCAAGGGAGGTGATTGTCCCGTTCTACTCTGCGCTGGTGCGGCCTCACCTCGAGTACTGTGTGCAGTTCTGGGCACCACAGTATAAAAAGGACATGAAACTGTTGGAAAGTGTCCAGAGGAGGGCTACGAAGATGGTGAAAGGCCTGGAGGGGAAGACGTACGAAGAACGGCTGAGGTCACTGGGCCTGTTCAGCCTGGAGAAGAGGAGGCTGAGGGGAGACCTCATCACAGTCTACAACTTCCTCGTAAGGGGGTGTCGAGAGGCAGGAGACCTTTTCTCCATTAACACCAGTGACAGGACCCGCGGGAACGGGGTTAAGCTGAGGCAGGGGAAATTTAGGCTTGACATCAGGAGGGGGTTCTTCACAGAGAGGGTGGTTGCACACCGGAACAGGCTCCCCAGGGAAGTGGTCACTGCACCGAGCCTGTCTGAATTTAAGAAGAGATTGGACTGTGCACTTAGTCACATGGTCTGAACTTTTGGGTAGACCTGTGCGGTGTCAAGAGTTGGACTTGATGATCCTTAAGGGTCCCTTCCAACTCAGGATATTCTATGATTCTATGATTCTATGATGTATTTTGTATTTTCAACAACCATTTGTCTGCTGTGTATTTGTGACTTCAAGATCTCAATGTTTAAAGGCTCAATTTTTATTTATTTATTTATTCTGTCAATTGTCTGTGGAGACAATTGGAATCTCAATTTCAGACTTTGTTTTGAACAGTAGATTGAAATAGAACTGGAGGTGAACTTCTATGTGTTTGGAAGTAGTGAATCCATTTCCAAGGAAATAATTCTTATGACTGATAACATAGGGATGCTTGTGCTCTCAGCAGCACTGTGCTAACTCAAGGCTATAAAGTTTCTTCTGGCAAAATAGTTACTGGTAAAAATGAGATGTTCTGAAATTATCTGTTTCAAAACCTTTTTGTATGTCTGCTCATGGATTTCTCTGGATTAACCACACCATGTTGCTATTCACTTCCATTAACATATAGCTTACATCAGGGCAGCAAAAGAAGGAATATAGGCCAGGACAAATCTGTCAGCAAAGTGGCTTTTGAAATTTTCAGTATATGGGATGATGGTGTAGATAATAAATGTCATCATTAGGTTATTACTGCTTGCCCTTTCATTACTCATGCTAGCTTCTTGCATTACCTCTGAGTTATCAGATCATAAGCATGATACTAATTATCTTAATTACCTGTGTTTGAGCTAAAAATGTTCAATGTATTAACCAGCAGAGGAAAATGTATTAACTAAAAATCTTGACAAAGTCTGCTCTGAAGAATATTCCTCTGAGAAGCTCAGTCTCAACTAATTTCAAAACTAAGACTGGAGTACATTTTACAAGAAAATCTCTAATTCTGAGGTTATTGTTTTCATGTTATATCTCTGGAATATTATATTTCCATTTTTACTTTGTTCTTTGAACAAAAATTAAAACAATATTTTAAAAAATTTTGTAAAGAATTCTCTGTGATAAACAAATTTTGGCTTTTTAGTCTGGATAGGTAGCAGGACTGCTGTAGGAGAATTCAGGTGTGTTCTCTGACAATATCATAACAAGGAAACAGAAGCACTACCCTGGATATGAAAAGCCCTAAAGCCAATCTGTTTAGATAAATAAATATTAATGATAATAAATCTAGGTCTGAGAATTGGGATTAAAGGAATTAAACTCATTACCAATTAATCTAGCTATTTTTGCTGCAGTAGGCTTGCTTTAGCTGCAAGAAAAGAAGATATTCATTTACTTGTGCACAGGTCTGATGCAGTC
The DNA here is from genome assembly GCF_964035555.1 of Netta rufina. Lineage (NCBI taxonomy): Eukaryota > Metazoa > Chordata > Aves > Anseriformes > Anatidae > Netta > Netta rufina. The sequence goes on along the minus strand of NC_140123.1, from coordinate 156,248,031 downwards.
TGAAGAAAGTCAACTGGAAATAAAAAACACCATGAAAATAGTTGTAGCTCCTTTTATAACGATATTATTAAAAGTAAAAGTACATACATGAATGAATAAATATATAAAAGCTATAAAGTAATTAAATCATATTACTTTAATATACTATTTAGACAGTGAGATCATTCTAAATAAACAGCGGGGCATGGAATAAGTTATCTAGGACATATGATGAAACATCCTGTTGATGATATCTACTAGACATGCTTTATCTTGATTTTTTTTTCCTTCTTACTAGATATAGTGGGACTAATGGACAATCAGAAGATATTTTTAACTTCAGGTATCACTGATGATGGAGTTGATGAGGAAAAAGTAAAAGTAAATATGGACTCCTTCTTAAATCCAGTTGTAGTCCCTTCCCTTCCCTTCCCTTCCCTTCCCTTCCCTTCCCTTCCCTTCCCTTCCCTTCCCTTCCCTTCCCTTCCCTTCCCTTCCCTTCCCTTCCCTTCCCTTCCCTTCCCTTCCCTTCCCTTCCCTTCCCTTCCCTTCCCTTCCCTTCCCTTCCCTTCCCTTCCCTTCCCTTCCCTTCCCTTCCCTTCCCTTCCCTTCCCTTCCCTTCCCTTCCCTTCCCTTCCCTTCCCTTCCCTTCCCTTCCCTTCCCTCTCTGTCTTAGTGTAGACTCTGGGCAGAGCCATATATACTGCAGGTTGAGAAGGGAACCTTATTTGATAAAGCTCAACATAAAATTTAAGTATCCCACTCAGTATATGGAGAACCTTTTAGAAATAAAATAATCTCACAGATATGTCTTAATAACAGGAAAATAATTTTCACAACAGTAGATTGTGTACTTCTCTGGGTAGATATTGTTACCTAAAGCACTGAAACAAACTTACTACAGTATATGTATATAATAGACATTCAGTATATAATAGACATTCTCTAATGTCTATTGTTTTGAAACATGTCTTCCGTATATATTTACAATAATGGAAGATTTATTTTTTTTCCCTTCTTTCTCTATTGTACACATTTGTTTGACTATACTCTGCCTCCTTTTTATCCTGATCAGTTATAACTTTCCCAAGGAATTCTTGAATTATTTGGGAGATAGGACAAGTCAGTGAATTCACAGGGTAAATGAATGTAATGGCATGAGTGTAAGTCAATGTATTCAATCTAACTTCAGTGTCAGAGAACAATCCCAAACATTTATTGTACTAAAAAAATGTAGCCTATAAAGAAACCATTCTTATTTTAATGTCTGTGTGAAACATAAAAACATTTTTCATGTGCATTCTCAGCTTAAATGTTTTCAGCATTATTGTAACTTAAACTAAGATTATGCAATTTATTCTGTGTTGTATGCTTTTCTACTTAAAAGAAAAGACCTTAAGTAAGCTCAATATTTTCACTGTATATCAAAGAAATCAAATTAAAGTTATTGGCAACAATGAAGTATTTCTAAATTTTCCTGAGATGAGTCCACACTGCTAATTTCATCTTAGCTCACAGTTTTTACAGGCACTATAGAGCTGACTCCAGAAATCATTTTATGTGGGAAATAGTTGTAATGTATATATTTATTGGAATGTATATATTTGTAACTGTCTTAAGTAACACCCATAGTTTGAATGACATTACCGTAATAACCCCCTCTCTCCCTCACATGATTACAACCCACCTGCCCCCCAAAGACTTGGAAGATGAAAGACTATGAGACTGCAATTATTTTCTTCCAAAACAGCTATTAGTTCAGATTGTATCTGGCAACTGTATATTTCATGCTAGTTTTACTTTACTAAAATTTATAATGTCTTTGGTAGTCTGACCTGGTCTCAGTGAAACATTGTGTGATTTATTCATTAGTTCCAACTTATTAGTGTTTGAAATGTACTGTTCAAAACATCTTATCTAAATGAAAATACCTTCACGGTTAATCTGCTAGAAGGTTTTAGCTTGAGTAAGTATATGTCACATAGCTCATAGCCTACGACTTTACGGTTCTGTGATTCAAGCTTTTATATGTGATTCATTGTTTTATCCAAATGTTGAAAACAACTTAAAGCTGGCTAATATTTAACAACTTGAATGCTTGGTGTCTTTGTATTCAGTGTTCCTGTGATTAAGAATCTCTGTCTTCCCCTGTGTCTGCCTAGAGAACCTGAATGTGAACAAGTCTGTGGGACGTGATGAGAGGCATCTGCAGGTCCTAAGGGAACTGCTGAATGAAGTTCACAGAATTATTGAGGTTGGAAAAGACCTCAAAGATCATCTGGCCCAACCATCACTCTACTACCAATGTCACCCACTGAACCATGTTCCTAAGCACCAAGTCCATGTTTACTAAAACACTCCCCGGGACAGTGACTCCACCACTTCCCTGGGCAACCCGTTCCAATGCCTGACTACTCTTTCTGAGAATAAATGTCTAGTAATTTCCAGAGTAAACCTCCCCTGGCACAACTTGAGGCCATTCCCTCTTGTCCTATCACTACTTATCTGTGAGAAGAGGCTGACCTCCAGCTCCCCACAACTTCCTTTCAGGCAGTTGTAGAGACCAATAAGGTCTTCCCTGAGCGTCCTCTTCTCCAGACTAAACAACCCCAGTTTCCTCAGCCATTCCTCACAGGACTTGTGCTCCAGGCCCTTCACCAGCTTCATAGCCCTTCTCAGACACCCTAGGGCTTTAATGTCTTTCTTATAATGAAGAGCCCAAAACTGAACACAGTACTCGAGGTGTGGCCTCACCAGAGCAGAATACAAGGGGACAATCACCTCCCTGGTCCTGCTGGCTACACTATTCCTGATACATGCCAGGATTCTTGGCCACCTGGACACACTGCTCATTCATATTCAGGGGAACATCAATCAGCACCCCCAGATCTTTTTCCTCTGCACAGCTTTCGAGCCACTCTTCCCCAAGCCTGTAGCTCTGCATAGGGTTTTCATGGCCAAAGTGCAGGAACCTCCACTTAGCCATGTTCAGCCTCATCCCATTGGCCTCTGCTCATCCACCCATCATGTACAGTTCCCTTGCAGGGCCTTCTTGTCTTCTGGCAGATCAACACTCCCCTCCAACTTTGTGTCTTTTGCAAACTTACTGAGGGTGTACTCAATTCCCTCATCCAAAACAAGATATTAAAGAGGATGGGCCCCAACACCTACCCCTGGGGAAGACCACTTATGATTTCACTATGTTCAACACTATTCTCTGGGCTCAGCCATCCAGCCAGTTTTTACCTCAGCAAGGACTGTGCCTGTCCAAGACACAGACTGTCAGCTTCTCCAAGAGAACACTATGGGAGACTGTGTCAAAGACCATGCTGAAGTCCAGGTACACTACGTCAACAGCCTTTCCCTCATTCACCAGGTGGGTCACCCGGACACAGAAGGAGATGAGATTGGTCGGACATGAACCCATGCTGACTGGGCCTGATCCTCTGTTTGTCCTGCATATGCTGCATGATTGCATTCAAGATGACCTGTTCCATCACCTTTCCTGGCACCAAGGTCAAGCTGACAGGTCTGTAGTTCCCCAGGCCCTCCTTATGACCCTTCTTATAGATGGGTGTCACATTAGCAAGTCTCCAGTCATCTGGGACCTCTCCAGATGACCATGACTACTGATAGATGATGGAAAGTGAAAAGTCAGCAATCACAACCGCCAACGCCCTCAGCACCCTCGTGTGGATCCCATCTAGCCCCCTGGACTTGTCCAGGTGGAGCCGATGGCCTCTAACTCTTTCCACCTGAACTGTGGGGTGTTTCTTCTGCTCTTTGTCCCAGACTTCCAGGTCAGGAGTCTGAGTACCCCGAAGATAAGTGGTCTGACTACTGAAGACAGAAGTAAATAAGGCATTAAGAACCTCAGCCTTTTACTTATCCTCAGTAGTTGTGTTTCCCCCTTGCATCCAGTAAAGAATGGAGATTCTTCTTGGCCCTCCTCTTACCATTAATATATTTCTAAAAGCATTTTTCGTTATCCTTAACCAATGTGGTCAGGTTGAGCTCACAGTGGGCTTTGGCCTTCCTGATTTTATCTCTGCATCTGCTGGCAACTTCCTTGTACCCTCCAAGTTGCCTACTCCTTCTTTCACCAGACGTAAACTCTCTTTTCCTCCTGGACACTGAGCAAAAGTTCCCTGTTCAGTCATGCTGGTGTTCCCTGATGGCTCATCTTATTGCACATGGGAACAGACTGCTCCTGCACCTTTAAGACTTCCTTCTTGAGGAGCATTCAGCGTTCCTAGACCCCTCTGCCCTTCAGGAAAGACCCCCAAGGGACCCTCCCTGTCAGTGTTCTGAACAATTCAAAGTCAGCCCTCTGAAACTCCAAGGATGCGGTTTTACACTGCCCAAGACAGTTCCCAACCACCACATCTCTCACCAGTCCTTCTCAGTTTGTGAACAGCAGGTCTAGCAGGGCACCCCATCTTGTAAGCTTACTAACCAGCTGAGTCAGGAAGCTGTCTTCCACATACTTCATACTTCAGGAACCCTCTAGACTGCTTCCTTCAGGCTGTATTTTTTTTTTTCCAGCATGTCAGAGAAGTTAAAGTCCCCCATGAGAACAAGCGCTGGTGATTACACAACTTCTGCCAGCTGCTTATAGAATGTCTCATGCATCTCTTCATCCTGGTTTGGCAGTCTATAACAGACTCTCACCAGGGTGTCCACCTTGTTGGCCATCCCTCCGATCCTTATCCACAGGGACTCTATCTTATCATGCCCAACCCCGATCTCAACAACATTGAAACACTCTTTAATATAGAGAGCCATGCTGCCCACTCCTCCTTAGTTTCCAGATCTTTCTGAAGATCTCATAGCCATCCATTGCAGCACTCCAGTCACGGGAGTCATCCCACCATATTTTAGTGATGGCAAGTAGGTCGTAGTTTGCCTGTTGCTCAATGGTTTCCTGCTCTTCCTTTTTGTTGCCCATGCTGCATTCATTGGTGTAGATGCACTTCAGTTGCGCCATTGCCCTCGCCCCCAACCCCGGGACTGCTCCCCCAGGCACAACTCTACTGAGCCTCATTTCCTCCCCATCCCCCTTCATAACTCATTTAAAGCCCTCTCAATGAACCCTTCCAGCTCCTGGGCTAGAGTCCATTTCTCCCTTTGAGACAGGTGGGACCCATCTGCAACCAAAATGCCATATGCTGAGTAAACATCCCCATGATTAAAATCCCCAACATTCCTGCAATGGCACCAGACTCTCAGCCATGTATTTATCCTCTGGGCCTTCCAGGTCCACTCAGTATCCCTCCCCATGACTGAAGGGATAGAGGGAAACACCACCTGTGCACCCACTCCATCCAGTAACTGTCCCAATCCCCTTAAGTCCCTTTTGATAACCTTCAGTCTTCTCTCAGCAATTTCTTTGCTACCAGCCTGAATTATCACAGAAGGGTTATAATCAGAGGGGCAAACAAGGTTAGGAAGTTTCCTGGTGATATTCATGACACAGGCCCCAGGTAAGCAGCAGACTTCCCTATGGGTAGGGTCTGGCCAACATATGGGACCCTCTGTTTCCCTTACAAGGTAGTCACCTATGACCATTATCCTTCTTTCCTTCTTGGTGGAGGAAGTCTTGAAGCATGGAGTCAACTTCTTTGCTTTAGACAGCTTCCTGTGTGGATTTTGCCCCACATCCTCATCACCCTACCCCTTGAGCTCCAGAGCCTCAAGCCTATTGTGTAAGTGAACCTCGGGAGGTGGGATGGGTAGGAAGGGAGCTCACCTGTGACATTGAGCAAGGACCTGTTTCCATTCCTCTCCATTTCTCAGGTCCCTTCCCTCTGCCCAACAGTTACAGGGCAGGGCTTTATCACTATTTCGGGTGTGTCACCCCGGAGTCTTTCTCTCAGGCATGGCAGGGAGTGACTTCACCAGTCTAACTCCAACTCCCAATGTCTGGAAAAGGACAAACATATCTCTCATTTTGAAAAGGGGGAAAAGAAAATCTGGTGAACTACAAGGTAGTTTCTCACCTCTGTGCCTGACAAGATCATAGAGCAGACCTTCCTGGAAACTATGGAAAGGAAAACAGAGACGTGATTGGTGAGAGACAAAAGACAAAAATCTTATTATTAGCACATTAGTGTTCAACTTAGGTGTAATTCTATTTTATTAGTAAGCTACAGCTTACTTTAGCAAAAGCACAATAAAAATCTTAGCTCATGAGATCAATGCATTTTTTCCTATATAATTCAAAGCAGCATATCTCATGTGAGCGTGTTCTTTTCACATGAAATCTACCACAGATTTAAGAAACCCATAGAAACTAATTCAAGTGTTCTTATTTAAGATGATTGATTTGCTATGAAGTAAATAAATAAATGATTTTGCATAGCATTATTGTTTTGTTTTGTTTCTCCTAGTAAGTTGCATAGTCTTTTAAATCTTATAAGGTCTTATTAGTGAAATATTTGTAGTGCGACTACAGCCATCTCATTTTTCAGGAGTAGTTAATAAATTACTGAAAATTAAGCTAAACTATGTGGCAGAAGACTTTAATAATGTGAACACTTTCAGCTCGCATACAGACTTTTGTAGTAATCATGAGTCAACCATGTTGAACTTAGAAGTTTCTCTTCTAAGAAGCAGAATAAAGATTTCCAAATTTATAATACTATGTGAGCTTTTTTGGACCTCTTTAAACAGGTAACTATTAAAACTTTTTGAAGATAGGTATATAACTATATATTTTCCAATTATAGTTGGTAACATGTCTTAGATCTTTCCCAACATTTCATTCTCTGAGATCATTGACAATACATATATCTTGGAGAACAAGTTTTAATTCCAGGAAGTAGTTTAGCAACATTTGCAGACATGAATCTGCAGGTTTCCCTGGTCAGCTGCTAATTGTGATGAATGATGATCAGGTACTGTTTGTCATCGGAGTCTTTATGGGTCTACATATGGACCCATAAAGAGTACAGATTTAAAAATAGGTGATTTGTGTTTTTAAGGTCTCCTTGAAACAGAAAGAGAAGAAGAAGAGAAGGAGAGGGAGAGGGAGAGGGAGAGGGAGAGGGAGAGGGAGAGGGGGAGGGGGAGGGGGAGGGGGAGGGGGAGGGGGAGGGGGAGGGGGAGGGGGAGGGGGAGGGGGAGGGGGAGGGGGAGGGGGAGGGGGAGGGGGAGGGGGAGGGGGAGGGGGAGGGGGAGGGGAGGAAACTGAACACCTCTCCATTGAAGAAAGGCTGAGAGACCTGGGCATGTTCATCCTGAAGAAGAGAAGGCTTTAGGGTGACCTCATTCTTCACTCAGAGGGTGGTGAGGCACTGGAACATGTTGCTCAGAGAGGCTTTGGATGCCCCATTCCTGGAGGCGTTCAAGACCAGGTTGGAGGAGGCCTTCGGTAACCTCATCTAGTGGGCGTCATCCTTGCCTGTGGCAATGGGATGGAACTCTAAGGCCCCTTCCAACTCAAGCCATTCTATGGTATAATTCTATGATTTTTTTTTTTCTTTTCAAACACGTTATTTAATATATAGACTTTATTTTAACATTTTATTTAATATATAGAAGTAGGGCTTCTCTGACTGAAACTAGTATCAGAATGAATGTTTATTAACTCAACTGTGCAACAACTTTCCAATGACCAGCTTCCAAATTCAGGTGAAAATCTGTCTTCTCAGCTTAATGTTGTAAAAATATCAAAGAGTCGTGTTTCAGACAGAACTTATTTCTACCTTGAATTTTATTGTAGAGTTCCACTGGAGTTTTGTAACAAAAGAATTTTTTCATTTTAAATTGTTATGAAGAAGTTTGTTTAATGCTGTGGAAAATTTACTTAGTAAGGGTGATTCTGAGAAGCCTTGAGCCATCAGATACATGTTTATCTACTCTAAACAATACATAAGCAGCTATTTTTATCAATGTAGTGTCTTAAATTAGCTTGTTGCTTTTTTGTTGTTGTTGTTGTTGTTTATTTGTTTGTTTTGTCTTGTTTAGTTGTTTTTGTTTGTTTGTTTTTTTAAGTGTATATTCAAAATAAATTGGTAATATGAACAGAATTTCTGTTCTTAGTTTAACCTGATTTATTATAGTGTCTTTGGCAAAGCCTGTGGAAATGTAAGCTATGCAGATAACATACTAAAATATTGTTTCTTTTCTGGCATCATATTTTTAAAACTTCACTTATAGTCTTTCAATTGTTGTTGTTGTTGTTGTTTTGAAATAAATGAGTTTTTACATCAAGAGTGATAGTCAAGAGAAGTAGTTGGGTCATTGGTGTTTTATAGAGTCTCCATGAAATAAAATTCCATTTGGTTTCAGAATCACAGCTCATAAACACTGAAATCATGCTCAAGAATAGGTAAAGCCTTGTTGGAAAGAAATACTTTGTGTAAGTTTCAGAGGTGATTAAGTGATTAATTGGTGGTTTTTTTGTTGTTTTTGTTTTTTGTTTGTTTGTTTGTTTTTGTTGTGTTTTGTTTTTGTTTTCCTTTCAGGAAAGAAAATACATTTGGGACAAAAATTGGTGATCAAAATGTCATAATCAAAACTGGATACAATTCCATATCAGAGCAAGGAACAAAAACAACTGAGGGTATGATTTTATTTGCTGGGCTTTTGCAGTACTAATTGGGCTTTTGCTTTGAAATATTTGCAATGATAGCATGTGTCAATTGTTAACTAGCTTTAAAATCATATTGAAATCTTTTGATGATGCATCTCAATGAACCACATCATTATCTTTCTTTCTATAATATCTCTAAATAACGCTTAAGTTTGATAATAAGTTTGTTTAGAATGTCTTTTACTGAACTAAAAACCAGTGTCAGTCTGCACTAATGTTCTTATGGCAAACCACTTTACTCAATTACAAGGCTCTGTCTCTTTATAGCTTTTCCAAAGTATTTAATTTCATTGCCTTCACACTTTTCTGAACTGTAGGTAGAAATGGCTTGTGCTGAGTTTACTTTCAGTCATCAAATACCTACAAAAATGATTTTTTTAGACTATGTCTATATTCACTTTGTTATAATGTAGATAAGGAAACAAATAAGCTATAATCACTTGTCAGTGACTTTATCTTGGGCAAAAACAAAGGTAGGCAGATCATAATGGTAAATTGACTTGTAAAAACAGTATTGAGAAAAGAAATTGAATATGCGCTTTAAGGTAAAAGAAAAGGTCATCTGATCTGGAGCTGTGTAAAAGGGAGAACAAAGTAGGCCATACAACGTTTGCATGATGTACTAGAGGCACTTCTGTAATATTCCTGGAGGTTGAACAAAAGGTTGGATTAGATTTGAGGATCCCTTAAGTTAAAAAATTGTTCTGTCAAAAAGCTGTCTGCTGAAATGGGTATTGGAGTTTAGTATTAAGCACGTTGCTACTTGACCTAAGGCAAGCTATATTGTTTATAAAAGGATTAACTAAAATCACATAGATTCTAGGTCTACTTTTAAATCATATTTCATCTTACTAGAGACATATTGGTTTTACCAGAAATAAATACTGTCATGTAAAGTTGAAAAGCCCGGGTATATAGGATATAAACTGTTATTTATTTATTTATTTATTTATTTTATTATTTTTTGGAGATGAAGATTCAAGCCAAGGATAAATTTATAAAAGCAAAAAGCCATTAGAGTGGTCAAAAGTGACAGAGGTAGAGCCAGGAGCTGTTTATTTATTTATTTATTTTGGAAATGATGAAGTTACAACTTTCTTTCTTCATTTTTACCTAGACAATCATATCAGACCTTTTTTATTTCAGTGATGGTGCATTTGACTTATATTGTATTTTTCCTATAGGTAATTTAATATATTTTTGAATCACTGTAGCATCTCTAAAATCGTCTCAGAAAATGTCCTTCCTTTCTCAAAGTGTTCTGATTCACTAATGCAGCGTCAGGCATTTATCACACTTTTGCACATATACTGTCTGCAAGCATTTGTACTCAGGAAAGTGCTCGGTGGCAAATTATGTAGAATTATAAGATACAAACTTTAGGGATAAATGTCTAAAAGGATTAAGGAACAACGTTATTCAGTATGCTCTTCTACTGTTGATCTTGTCTATCTACTTTATTTCAGAAATGTAACAGATTATCCTTTTAATCCTTGTTGCTTGGTTTATATCCTTAAGGCCCTTCAGTTTTAAACACTTTTCTCCATAAAAAGACAGACAGATAACACCTTTGTGCCTGATACTGCATTTTCCAAAGAAAAATTTACCGCTTCAAAAATAACACCATGATTTTTTTTTTTTTTTATTCTTCTTCAGTATGTTGCACCATTGAAAACCTTAACTGTTGAGATCACCTCAACCTTACCAAGAGATCACTTTTTGGAGCCAGAGAATCTTTTAAGTGTTTACCACATATTTTTTTTTCTAACCCACTGCAATTTTGTTTAAGTGACAGTGTAAATAAAATGATCCAATGAAAATAGCATGTATTTTCTCAAATTTATATGAAGTTAGTGTTATATTAATAATAGAAGTTTTGTTGTTTATTTGTTTGTTTAAATCAATGACTGTTTGATAAGAATTTCAGATGAGCAATAGTAGAATTTAATGAAACAGACCATTCTCATTGTTTACTGACTGGTATATCTATATTCTCCTAAGTTTAACAATTAGTTAATGATAGAAATAAGTGCTCTACACTTAAGTACTACTCAATCTTTACTGATGTCTACTTTTTTATTTTAAATTCTGTTAATTTTAATTGTTCTTTCCAAATTTAGATGCCTTTGATCCAGTATCAAAATACTGATGTCTGCACTACCAAACAATGTAGCTTGCTTAGTGGTATCATACATCAATAGAATCTGAATCAAACCTGTTTGAAGATAATCATTATTTTCAGCTGCACATCCACATGGAAATTTTACTTGACTGCATTAAGCTTATAAGGTTCCAGGGAATGCATCAGATGCTTGTTTTCAGAGCAAGAAGATACACACAAGTTCAGTGACTATTATTCAGTCAAAAATATTCCAGCTGTACTTGTCCCAAGACAGAGGGGTAAAGATTGAACCTACAGAGCCAATTCCTGCATATTCTTGTATGATGTGTAATGGATGCTACTTTGAGTCCTTTATAAAATCAATTTCTGTGTATATCTCATACTATCATAGATTATATTTGTATTAAGACTGTGATCATCTGAAAGAAGAACAGTCATCACATGATGAAGGTAAATTCAGTAAATCATAGGAATAGTATAATTTAAAATTTTCATTTTGATATCTTGAAGTTTTTCACTTGTTGATCTACATTGCAATGACTTTCCATTTACCAATGACTTTCTCTAAAATAATAAGGTTGGACATGAAGGCACTTGGTGAATCTGTTTAGATCTTTTCAATATAGTGAACACGTCAAAAAAACATCTAGGATGTTTAAAATTCAAGAGAACTAGATCTTAATTAGCATGGGAACTAAATTACTGACATTCTTGAAAATAAAAATGTTTAAGTTACAACAAAACTTTTGCCTGCCCTTTGTACTTGTGGGAATAGATTTGTGTTTCCTCAAAGGTGTATTTCCTATGGATAAAAATTGCTAGCTCACTTCTGAAACATAAATATTTTAGGGATATTGTGAACCAATTGTTGGCATTTAGCTAAATCCATGCTTAAAAAAAAAAAAAAAAAAAAAAAAAGAATGTTTTACTTTTTGAGCAGTATAACTTAAATTTACGATGTTGAGATAAACATTTCTATTGAGTTGTTTCTGGTTATTTTAGTAACCTCAAACTTTATTTTTATTTCTTTTTTCTCCCTAAAATGGCCATCCCTGCCATTCATTCTCTGTAGTTCTACAGTAGGTTGCTGACTTCAAATTACTCCAGAGGAAATGGTGCACCTTTCCAGACTAAAACATGTCCCAGAGAGCAGTTTTCAGAGGCCCAACCAAAATTCAAAAAACAATTAAAATAGGTGTTGTATACACAGCATGTGACAGGTAACATAGGCAAGTGACAAGTAACAGATGAAGTTAAGTTCATTCAATTTAACTATTTAAAAATTAAATATCTCTGTTTAGTTTGATTTTACAGTGAAATTAGAAGTTATTCACTTTTAGAGCACGTAGTCTGATTCAGACACACTCTACAAGTGCTCATTTTTTTGACAAGAGGAGCCTAGGGTATGAGTTTATGCATATGTCTCTAATTGCTAATGATACTTAAAATTTGTTTCATTTTAGATAATTGAAAGAAGCCCATTAGTGAATGAAGACCATATGATTAAGCTCGCAGTTATATGTCAGGTAAGGTGGTAGAACTAAAGCGAGGAGCCAGGTCATATAATTGCCAGTTCAGCATATTGCTCAATAGCACATTCTTACACTCTTCTTGGGTTGCTACTGGCATTTGTGCAAGAATAAAACCCATCTTCATATATATGTCTACTGCCAAACCATATATACTGCTGAAATTTAGAATGAATAAGACTGCCATCTACTGAAAGTTCAAATTTATTGTCATTTTTCTTGACAACAAGCCAGCAATAAAGGATAAAAAAACAGCTCATCTGATGTGAACAAAAGACATGATGGTCAAAAATAACTCTGTGTTTTTTAATACTAAAAATAATGTATCTGAACTTTTTAGTGAACTTTTATATTATGTTGTTTTAAAATGTACTTCAGATTTGCTTCCTGTTCTCAAGAGGGTATTTCATCTGGACAGGAAATACAGAAGACTTTATTTGATTCAGTCAAACCTCAGAACAAATTTTATGCATTGTTAAAAATTTGCTTTAGTAAATGTCAGCTAAATTTTAATTTAAACACAGAAATACAGAAATGTCAGAGAATCTGTTTGCTGTTTTGTTGTGGTGTTTTTTATTTGTTTATTTGTTTGTTTTTAATAGCAGAAAACTAAAGAAACAAATATTTTGTGCTTTTAGGGTTCCTTGATTTGTATTTTTCTGATAAAAGTCTTCTTAAGAGAAGGCTGCACAAGTAATTTAAATAGTAGCTTTAGTATAAACAGAAACATTTGTCCTTCCATCTGACCTGTTTAATGTGTCCATTCTGTTGTACAGACTCTCTCTCTCAGACCTTTTGAGTAACCAGAAAACAAAATCCAAACAAGGTGCCTGAGATTTCTTACATATGCCTACCAAACTTACAATATAATGAGAAAAAAAAAAATAATAAAAAAAAATCAGCAAGTTCTTTAGCTTCTAATATTAGGTTTCTGTTCTGTATCAACTTATGAAACCTAAGAAGCTGAACAGAAAGGTAACATCAGAGAAGTAACAATAGATACTGGTTATATATTGCTCATAAGTGTCATAAGTGTCATAAGTGTCATAAGTGTCATAAGTGTCATAAGTGTCATAAGTGTCATAAGTGTCATAAGTGTCATAAGTGTCTCATAAGTGCTCATAAGTGCTCATAAGTGTGACAGTTAACATGAGAGTGGGAAGTAAAAACTTTTTTTATGTATGTATTCAACAACCAGTAAATAAAATATTCACTAGTCAGTGGCCTTGTTTTTAAATCTCAGAAACCCTGGCACTACCTGGTGAATGACTGAATGACTGTTTTCTTCCACATGAGATTTTTTAAATTTTTTTTCTGCAGAGAAGTTACTCTTTATCTTTCTTCACATGTTCATGTAATTGAGATAATTGTGTGCCTACAGAATTCATGCAGTGGAATGCATCCAAAGAAGGACCATCATGCACAGACCTGCATGCATTGTGTGCAGTCATTTCACATCTTAGAAAAACTGATCACTCAAATGTTAGGAAATAAAATGTTTTGACTTCAGATTGCATTTCTCAAACAAAATGCATGAATTGCATCTATAATCTGACAAAGCAGTTGTCTATAATAAAAAGATTCAAATCATTAGAGGTTGCAGACCTGGTACATTTCAATGCATGTTGTGCTTCTGGTACTTAGAGCTTTTTCTGTCACCTAACACAGATTTAATATAATTTTACAAGTATTAGATTAAAGAAAAAAAGAAAAATTATGCTGATGTAACCATTTTCTATTCCATCCCCATTCAGATGAGACTTAATTTCTTGTAGCAATTAATTTTTCTAGTGCCTGTTCCCAGTTTACTTGCATATTTCCCTGTTAAGGACAAATCATAGTGGCTACGGTTCCTGGAAAAGAGAGATGTAATGTATAACAAAGTAAAAGTTTTAAAATAAACATATTTTGTTAGTTAATGATTAAGTACTACATATTTTTCATATTCCATGTCTGAGAAAAGGAAAATCAGTAGATTTTCATATCAATGACTCAAAGTCATTGATGTCATCAATACTTGATGCTTTGTCAACTGCTTCATTTTCTAATTTTCTGATATTGATGAAGGAAAGAAAATGTAACTCTAACATACTTGAAAAATAACAAGAGTTTGAATGACAGTTATGTACTCTTATTCTTAGTCTATCTTAAACAGAATTTATTTTAGGAAATGTTTCCCTTATGTATAGTTCTCCCATGACTATGAGCACAGTCAGTTACTTCACAGCACATCATTGTTCTCAGAAGTTTGTCTCATAACAAGCAGTTCTGGGAGACACTTAGAGCCTTGAACATATTTTTAAATATATTTAAATATACCATAAATATTTTTTCTAAAGAACCTAGAATGCATAGTAGTTAGAAACTTGATAGTTACAACCTTAGACACCTGCTAGTTACAAAAGATCATTTGACTAAAGTATATCTCTTTATGCTTTTGAATGATGTCAATGAATTACAGTTTTGCAGTAAACTAATAATATTCTTTTGGGTTCTAATAATATTCTTTTAGATTGCATTATAATGGGTCCTCACCACATGCATCACATGTTTATTTCTTCCTCTTTTTTTTTTTTTTTTTTTTTGTTGTTGTTGTTGTTGTAGTTGTTGTTATGGTATTTTTTGAAAAGTCATCATTGGCTATGTTTCTACCCAAATCCCAAATGCGTAGCCTCCTTGCTACGCTTGTCAAAACAAAGAATCAAAACCAAAAAAACCCTTGAGTATCCTTATATGTTATATTTGGAGAAAAGTAAGCATTTGTACTTCTCAGCTATTGTTTAAAATGATACAATTTAATATTTTGGAAAATGATATGGTGTTGTGGTTTAACCCATACAGCAGCTAAACACTACACAGCCATTGGCTCACCCTCCCCACTCCCTCTCTGGGATGGGAGAGAGAAACGGGAAAGTGAAGCTTGTGAGTTGAGATAAAAACAGTTTATTAAGACAGAATAATTAAATAATAATAATAATAATAGTAATAATAATAAATGTGTATGCAACAAGTGATGCATAATGCAGTGATGCACCACTGACCAATGCCCAGCCTAACCCCGAGCAGTCTGGCTCTCCCACCCCTATATATTGTTTACCATGACATGGTATGGAATAGCCCTTTGGCTAGTTTGGGTCAGCTGTTCTGGGTCTGTCCCCTCCCAGCTCTTGCTCCACCCCCATTCTGCCTGTTGGCAGGACAGAGTGAGAAGCTGAAACATCCTTGGCTTGGTGTAAGCACTGCTCTGCAACAATTAAAACATCAGCATGTTATCAGCACTCTTCTCATCCTAAGCCAAAACATAGCACCCTACCAGCTACTAGGAAGAAAATTAACTCTGTTCTAGCTGAAACCAGGACATACAGTTACTGAATGGCTTACCCTGAGTCATCTGATGATCTCTAGGAATGACATCTCTGAAATCTATTTTAGTTGAAGGCCTGATTACTTTAGCGACAAAGTTCTAAATAAGTCTTCTTAGCAAGATAGCTCTTCTCTGATGCAGCTGAAGACTACTCACTTTTCTATTTTTATTTATGAGTAACTTCCACACTTTCTTTTTGTATAATTTCCTGTTTTTCATAATGTGTGTGTGTATGTTTGTGTGTGTGTACTGCAGCACCTCAAATTTGAAGTGTAGTCCAGAGCTCCTGTAAATCAGTGTGAATGCTCACTGTCTTCAGTGCGAGCCTCCATATTCTCTTTCTACTTCCAATTTCCAGCTTTGTCTCTAACTCATTTTTTTTTCATAACATAACTTGCTTCCATAAAGAGGTTTTGTAGTTCTATAAGGAAACCTTATACACATATATAAATATATATAGTTCTATATATATATAAAAAATACAGGAGGCTATGTGAAAATAAAAATCACACTGTAATTTATGGCTTATGCATATTATCTCCAAGAAGATATAAACATTCACCTAAAACGATTTTGCTAGGAACTGCCAAGAACATTTATGTAAGAGCATTACAGTCATGTTCACAGCTTGCAAGTCAATCTAAGACAGAACAGAATTGAAAAATTTAAAGAGTCAGCAAAAAAAATCATTAAAAAACCTGATAAAGTTATAGGATACTCATTGTATATACTGAGCCCCATCACACTTCAGGCTCAGGAGGGTAGAACATCTTTAGAACAATGACTGAAACAATAGTAGTAATAATACTATAACTTAGATTTAAACTAAATTTAGAAAGTCTACACATAACATCATAAAGCTCTGCAAAAACTAATTCACCCTACCTGTGGCAAGGTAAAATATTTGTAGATCATTTGTCTACAAAGCCTGAGCATCTCACTAATTGTCTTCTTTGTCTGAAAATCAGTCTGTGGAAGTATAATTGTACACTTGATAGATTTGATAACATAGTAAATATTAAATTATTTTGGTAGTAGAAAAATATCTTCAGTCATGATAACCAGGATAGATCATCAGAAAATGTGAAAGCCCTCATACTTTTGCCTTTGCTGAATTTTGTCTCTTTCTTTGTCCTAATGAATTTACTTTGAAATAATTATTTTAGATATTGAAATATTGAAGATAAAAAATGGCTATTACCTCAAACTGTATTATGTGCCACTGTGGAACACTACACTGACCCAATTAGTACCATGTTTTTGCCCTTTCAATCCATTCACTGCTATTTTACCTTTTCTTGTGCTGTAGGGGATATAGAACTATTCAAATATCTGTTGTTTTAAAGGAAGACCTGAAGGCTGACAGGCAGTTATAAGCATATTGTAAAAGCCAAAGCAAAAGGTACTTCTAGAAGTACTTCTAGAAGTAAGTAATCTAATGCAACTGAAGGGGAAAATAAAATAAAATAAAATAAAATAAAATAAAATAAAATAAAATAAAAAAATAAAATAAAATAAAATAAAATAAAATAAAATAAAATAAAATAAAATAAAATAAAATAAAATAAATAGGAAATGTAAAAACTGGACAATAGAATTCAGTGGCTACACTTTTTATCTCCTTTTAGTATTTAAAGATCAAAGCAGCACTTCTCTTCAGGTGGATGGAACAGGGACTGGTCAGCTGAAGTTTGGAAAATGTGACTGGAAATTGATAGTCTCCGGAATAGATGTCTCTGTAATTGTCTTTTCACTAATTCTCTAGGAGCGAGCAACTACAATGTTATACATTGTTAACAATAATGAGAGGATATGAGAAATATAAATAACCTAATATGTTTGTTCTCTAATGATGGACATACATTAAAATTTTTCATTGGCTGATTGTTTATTTGAGAATTGAGAATATACATTGTCCAGAGGAAGGAGTGGTGTTTGACATATCACAGAACTTTTACAAACCTGTAACAAATATAACGTGAAACACAAGTGAGAACTGTGAACAGGATATTTGTCCTGAGTGATAGTCTTTATGTCCAAGAAATGATCAAATCAGATTATCACACTTCTCTAGAGCTTTCTCAAACTGGTTTGCTACCTGAGGTTAATAAATATTGATTAGTTTTTTTCTACCACATAAAATAGCTTCATCACTTGCAATTAACTCAATGATCTACTACTGTCTAAATATGATCTACTCAATGATCTACTCAAGAGATCTACTGTCTCAATGATCTACTACTCCTAAATATGTTTTGTCTCCAGTTTGAACCTAGTGGAAATCATCTCTTCAAGACAGTAAAATTTTCCTCTCAGTCTATTGTATATCAGTTTGTAAGAGTCTGAGACATGATTTGAAATAGAAGACTAGTACAAGTACTCTGTTTCAGATAGTCTGTCTGAATGCTTTGCTGATTTCAGTACTCATCTAATCAAGCTTCAGTGCTGATCAATGAAACTTTACACTTTAAGTACTCTACATAATTCAGAACTAAGTTTAATATTTTAGCTTATGATTTAAAAATAATACTATTAATTTCTATTCATTATATTGTGCATTATTTTATCTCAAGTAGTCACCAAAGGTAAGATTTCAAAGAGCAGAAATTTCATAATTTAAATGGGGGAAAACTTAAATTAAAATTTAAAAATATTTTCATTCAACTATAGGAGTTTTAATTCCAGTATGGTTATTGGAAAAAGTCTTATTGAAACTGAATATTATTTGAGAAAACTTATTAAATCATTCCAGCTTAGTGTCTTTGGCAATGTAATCAGATTGGAAGATTTGCAGGAGTGGACCCTCCATCTCTATTCCTAATTTCCTGAAGTCCTACGAAATGACCTGATACTTCTTTTCTTGTTACGAGGTAAAACAGGTGTGAAACTGCAGAAACAAATCAGTTAAAATCTTTTAATCTTTTACTATCTCCAAGGAAATTCTCAAAAATTTGGGGAGTGATTAGGATGAATATATATATATATGTATATACAGTTTGCAGCAAATAACTATGGACAGTATAGCTGACAAATACATGCCATTGCATCTAGTAATGAGACATTTTCTAGAAGATGAAAGTAACCAAAGGATTGTGTTTTTAGCTAGAAAAGATGCTCAGATCTTTGATAATGAGCACTAGACAAGAATTCACAACATGATACCCAACATAACACAAAAATGATCTCTTGCTATAAATGTTTTAAATGGGGTAGTGATGTGAATCGTGGGCTAGAGGATAGAGATACATATGGAGTACTTGACTGAACAAAATTATGTCTATATTGAATATATATATTATTAAATTACTATACCTGAAGGCAGAATTTTACTAGTAGCTTTTGGAACTTCAAGTTAAAGTTTTACCCACAATTCTATGTGGTTCTCTGTAGCTGCTTGCAAAGAGACACATTTTCTCAGTTTATCTCAACAACTACAAAGATCTTTTTAAACTGAAGATACATGTGATATCCTTATTTCTCCACTGGTATATGACAACTGATCAAATTACCTTCTGAGATACAAATAGGATTTTTATTGCCACCAAAAATTGGTATCTAATGGATATACATGTAGTTTCAAATTCTGTAAAGACAAGAGACATGGTAAAGTCTTTCAAATTTGACACTTAATGAATGATCTACGTGGGAATAAGTTTGCAATTAAGACATACAAATGTGGATGTTTGAATGTGTGTTGATATGCCTAAGCTCTATTAAATAAGACAAAACAAAATTTACAGAAAAGTCTACTTCACCTTAAAGTGAACATGCAGTAATTGGTCAGCTAAACAGTTTCAAGACTATACTGGCTGTACTGTTTAGGATGTTGACTGTAGCCTGAACACGGTTCCAGCTCTCAAGTTTCCCTTGGATGTGAGCTGTCTTCATGAGTCACAGGACCTAATGGAGGATGTTCTTCAAGTTGTAGGTGGAACTGTACAAAAAAATCTACCCCTCTTTTGCACAGAAGCCAACTACTTAGGAAACAAATTCATATCTCACCAGAGACTGATAATATCCCTCAGATGCCCATTACTATGTTTTCAGTCCAGTATTGTAATCCTTACCAAGTGATACACAGAAAACTATACTATTAAATGCACAAGCAATGTACCTAAGCAGACTTCAAAAAAACGACACATTTGGTGCAGGCAGTAAGATAGCCTTTTTCAAGCCATTATTGATATAGCTTGTATTGCATTTGATCAGGACACTTTTTGTATCCACTAAAAAAATTTTCCTCTCATTGTGTTAGCTTCTTTATTAATCAGACCTCAACACATTTTACTGCAGACAAAACTTATGCAATAGTTCTTTTTATAAAGAGATATGAATTTGAAGGATTCCTTTTCCCCCTTGCATTAGTTATCCTTCTGTTGAAAGTGATACCTTTCAACTTGCCAGGAAATGTGCATTTTGATTTTTCACTATTGTCTAATAAGCTCTTCATTACAAGGAAAAGCCTGAGCAGCTGTGTTCAGGTGCCACTGCAGTGTGACCTGTACTTCCTTTGCCAATCAGAACAATGAAAAGAGAACACAGATAACAAGCAGAATGTTGCAGATAACAGAGGTAAAGAATTGCAGAGGGAATTGTTTTTGGCAATGGCAATCTTTTCCCTTGATTTAACAGCCAAAATATGGCTACAATTTTCCACCAACTTGTCATAAGTTCCACGGAAAGTGACGTCTGAACTTTTGATACAGAGCACAGTGTGAGCCTTTCTAGATTTCTCTGAACCCAACAGAGGATATTTCACTTACATTTATCACCTCAGTGAAACAACACAATCATCTCAGTTAAACAATATTTATAAAACAAAGCTAATCAATGTTCAAACCCACTGTAGAGAGTCAAGGTAAATATATGAACATGTTATGAAAAAAAAAAAAAAGAAAGAAAGAAAGAAAAAAAAAATTGTTACCACTTCAAAGCATTTTGTGAAGCTGTTATTTACAATTGAATAGATAAATTTCAAAACAAACCAACAGCAAAAACATCAAGCTCAACATCAGTATTTTCCATGTGATAATAGTATATGACAGAAAATTTTAGTAGGCAATGTTAATAACAGGCATAGAAGTTCTGTAATGTTACTTACCATCTTTTTCCTCAAACCTTGCATTATTAACTGTGACCATAGCAGGAAGAATAGCACAAACAACTTTGAAGTCATCCTTTAAAAAAATTAGTATAATGACATAAGTACATGTCAAATAAGATCAATACTGATAGATAAATACTAACAGAAACTTTCTTGATATGCAACAAGTTTTTTCATAAGATATCTCAGAGAGGGCTAATCTTGTATTACTTGTCTGCTGGCTAAGGACTGTGAGACAAAGTAGATCATAGATGTGGAGTTGAAAAACTATGTCTAGAAGAAGTATTCACAAATGACTGTTCTTCATGAATGATAAGATCACATAAATAATCATGGGGATCACTGATAATCATGGGGAAAGCACAGCAAAAAAAATGACAAGATCAATTAATGTAAATATGGGCTTTATTCAGTTAGTTAGGAAAAATAATTTTACAGAAAGCAAGCTGGAATAAAAGTGTAACTTGAACTTATCAGGGGAAATCCTGACTATAAAAGGATGAATTAAGACCTTTAGAGTGCACTTTTGTTTAGAAAAACTATCATGTTGCTATGTGATACAGGGACAGCACTGATTAGCCTTGATTACCATCAATGTACAAATGTCAAGGTGGGGTTCACTGTTTCTGCCATAAGATTTTCCATAATTAAGGAAGTGAGAAAAATCTTCTATAAAAGTAACAACAGACGAAAAAAAAACTATCACTTTTTATATTTTATTTTATTTTATTTTATTTTATTTTATTTTATTTTATTATTTTATTTTATTTTATTTTATTTTATTTTATTTTATTTTATTTTATTTTATTTTATTTTATTTTATTTTATTTTATTTTATATATTTTTTCCCTCAGGGAATTACAAAGGCAAATTTCCCCTAAATTTCATTGGCATTTTCTTTTTCAAATTTTCTTTAATGCAAGTAAATTGAGAAGTATGTAAGTATGCTATCATTGACTGCCAACAATTGCTCAAGAAATGTTACATGAAACCTTTAGTAGTTTAATTTTATATATTATTTCATACTTCTAGTAGTGGTCTGGGTAATTCTTATGAAATAATTCTAATACAATAAAAATAATTGTGTTTAGCTGACTTCCAGCGCACAAATTTTTTCAATTTTGATGGCTAAAGATTCAGTTATTAACAAGATGGTATATAATGCAGAAGAAATATACAGTCTGGTCCTACAACAGAGAAAATGGGATACCAGCATAGTAAAGGGAGAGATTTTATTAACATAGTAGGTAGATACATAGAAGATAATAGAATACGTTCAACACAGAATTGTGTTGAATATCGGTGAGAAGAAAATTCCCATTGAATGAAAACTGTATCTTTCTTCTAAGCTTACACTGAGATAGTACTGTGATGTGTTCCCATATGAAGTGTGATTTTTCATTTAATTCACCTTATGACTTCATTTTTTTATATAAAAAAAAAAAAAAATCAAACTGCATCTCCAGCACAGATATTAAAGTTCATCTAGTTTTTAACAGATTTTTTTTCAGTCTATTTCTGTTTTTGTGTTGCTGAATCATCTTCCTCCTGAGAAGAGCTCTTACCTCCTCACTTCATCTCCCTCAGCCAAATATTGCACATTCATAAAACACATCCTACAGTTTCTGCCAAAGAAACAACAACAACAAAAAACATCTGAAAGATGTTTGGAAGATGACTGGGGAGATATAATATAATAGAAAGTTTGTCTGGAAGAGATCTCAAGAGTTTATTTAGTTCATTCCCTGACTCATTCCAAGATTAGCTAATAAAC
This sequence comes from Netta rufina, assembly GCF_964035555.1. Taxonomy (NCBI): domain Eukaryota; kingdom Metazoa; phylum Chordata; class Aves; order Anseriformes; family Anatidae; genus Netta; species Netta rufina. The sequence goes on along the minus strand of NC_140123.1, from coordinate 156,225,563 downwards.
AAACATCCCTAATAAATATTTGTCTAACCTACTGTTACAGAAATCTCTCCTGATAGTGATTTGAAACTTTACTTAACTCTACTAATTATTAAAAGGTTATTTTTGTCTTTTAACCTAAACCTGTAAAATAAGACTTGTGCCACACATTTTAAAGTTGTATCCAGAGCTGACGCTGAGAACATTATATTAATTTATGAAACTGCCTATTATATAATAGAAGACTGTTTTAATATAAAAGATTTCAGAGACTATACTAGGGAAAAAACAGTCTATCTTATTTTATTCCATAAACGTTTCCTAAGCAGTTCTTATTGGCAAGTATCAAATACAAAATGATAAGTTAGGGGAACCTTTGGACCCAGTACAGATCATTTTAGTATCACTTCTTTCTGTTCTCTCTAGATATTTATATATACATGAGATCATTTTTAAATTTCTCCCTGGTAGCTATTTTTTTCTTGAAATCTTATCATTATCATTCCTTATGTTATGTGATATTGTGGGGGGTTTGACAGTGTTTCTAATCAATCAAGATTTGTAACCTGATCTACTTGCAACACCTTCTGTACTGATGTTGAAAATCTGTTTGTCAAAATGGATTAAATGGTAATTATGGTACTGGTCCAAAACAAATCTCTGTAGATATCATCAGATAAATTACTTCGGTTTCATCATGAACAATTTATTTACTATGTATCAAACTAGTCTTTTCCAAATCAGTTTTCCAACTAGCTCAATGTTGTCTTATCTATAACATGCTTTTCTTCCTTGTTTATGAAATTGTCATGTAAAAGAGAGCCAAAAATTTATGAATGCATATATGACATATAATTCTTCCCTTTTTTCATCAAAGATGGTTCTTCTTTCACAGAGGAAATTAAATTGTTTTGACCTGGTTTGTTCTTATCGTGAGCCAAAACTCTATGAATTATTTCATTACCCTTGGCCAGTAGAACTTAAGTTCTGCATACCAATCCGGCTTCTGTTCAGATCTTCCAAGAAGTTTCAGTAATTATTCCAACCTAATTTTCATTAAAGTTTTTTTTTTTTTTTTTTTTTTTATACTTGGATATAACTGTTAGAGCAATTAGAGCAACAGCCACTTACTGTGAGACCTTGTCAACATACTGGTCTCCTCTGAGTCAAACCTCTGAGTCAAATTTCATGTGTGATATGGACACACTTGTTTAACATAAAGATTCCAGTAAGCCTGAGGAAAATAATAGACATTTTGTTTGTTTGTTTGTTTGTTTGTTTTGTGTATGACCATGCCTTTGTGCATTGTCTTAATGTCATGGTGAAAGGAAAAAAAACAACCAACAACTCTCATTTTAATTAAGTACACTACAAATCTCATTTCTATTGCCAGAATGGACAAAACCTGGAAAGGTATATTGTTTATTCTTCATTCTAATTTATAAAACAATAATTTTTTTTTCTGGGACAGCAAAATATATATCCATATATTGTACCCAAAGGCTGTATCATCTTTACCAAAAGGATTTGCATTAACTGTAAAGCAACTCACAAATTTTTTAACTTCTCTGTGTAGTCATGCGCTTTTTTATGTTTAGAGGTAAAATTAAATTGTTTGTTACCACAAAGATCTGGCCCTCTGAAGAGTGAATTCATCTTCATTACTGCTCAGAAGCATAGTATTTTTTGAGCAGAAAATATGGAATATTGTACTTGATTCCTTATTAGATCAATAATTGACTTTATTTGGTTTAAAATATATATATATAATAATTGCAATCATGCCAACAGGTAATCAACTAGAATAATAGTTTTTTATATACTAATTCCTTCATGGTATGATTCTTTCTTAGAATATCAGTAAATCTTACCAGAACAAGGGCAGATGACACATGTGATTGACTGGAAATAGATTTCAATTTACAGCCAAGAATATCACTGAAATTTTACGCAGAGAGTGTCAGAATGGTTTATTAATTATAAGATGAAAATATCATGAAATAAGATGATTATTTCATGAAATCATGAAATAAGATGATTATTTCCCTAATTTTCTTCTGTATATATCCTTCCCACTTGTAAGTCTTTTCAGCTTCTCTTTCCTGAAGACTGAGGGGATGTAGATATGAGCTTGACTCAGCTCTAATACAAAAGCCCTAGTCTGGCAAATAAATAAATAAATAACCTAACCTTTATCTTCATATGTTTCAGATCAGATTCAATTCTTCAATTTTAAGTCCATGTCTTACTATGTGCCTTTTATATATATAAAAGGCACAGAGTTATTATATATATATATATATATATATATAAAATAACTCTGCATAAGGCACTGGAAATTAGTGGTTTGTTTGTCAGTACAGAGAAAGGATAGTAATAAAGGAAGTACATTACACAGAACAAAACTATCCTTACAGTTTAAAACAGGTGAAACCTGTTCAGTTAAATGTAAACTCCTCATAAAACTGAATGCAATAAAAAGTTTGTCTGAGATTCCAAAATATTCTATCATGTTGCATAGGTTTTGTTTTTGAAATTCATCCTGAAATCTGAAGTGTGGATGCTTTAGTAGAAAATGGCTTCTAACCACATTTAGCTGCTTGAAAAAACTCTTGAAGGTAACTGTATGTTAAAATTATCTCCTGGTATTTTGCAGAACTGGGTGTACTGAGGGTCAAGATGTAACAACATATTAACAATGTCTTTTTTAGTAGCTTTGACCTCAAAATGTTATACTTGACTCCTAAGATAGAACAAGGATTTTTCCATTTGAATGTTCTTCTTATGTTTGATGACAATAAAAATAGTTCTTTTCTGTGCCCTTTGTATTTACCTGTTGTTCAAATAAATATTACCTCTTATTAGGTAAAAGGATGTTCTAATAGATCTAGTAACTTAGAGGCATACTCAGATCCTAACTGAAGACTATTTTTTTTCCTTTTTTTCTTTTTCAGAAAATATATATATATGATTTTCGGCATTTCAGATTGGGGTTCAAAATCAATTACTCAAAGATACTAAAGATCTAGGCTCTGATTTTTTGTTAAATACTCCACTGCCTCAGCTATTGAAAAAATACTTGCTCTTGTAAAATTCACAGTCAGATTTGAAGATTAAAGTGCTTGAAGCTATCAGGTATCTTAACAACTTTGTGTTGCTTATAAGGATCACCTCATGAAATTTTCCATCATTACTTGCAGATATCTCATATTTGATTTAATTATAGCTGACAACAACTTCAAAAAAATGGAACAGTGAAGAAATCTGTGCCTGTAAGTGGGCATTGGATTGCTTAAACTATCCTGCTGTGTGAATGAAAGAACTATCAGATTTTTATGATTATTATGTATTAGAAAAATATTAAACATACTGAATGAAAACTGATGTTCACAGATATGCTTCCAGTATGCAAGTGTGTTGTTGTTGATGGTGGCAATTGTTTGAGAGGGTTGTTTTTTTCTTCAAATTTGAAGTATTCTGTCTTCCCTTCCCTAGGATTGTCTTTTCAGTTTCCAGAGGACAGATATAAACATTAGGTTTATCAACATTATCATCATTTACTTATTTTATTTTTCTTGCCTCCTGGTTTCTTGTTTGTTTATTTATTTATTGTATTTCAATTGGTTTTAAATATCTTTTTCCTAATCTTTTTGTATTCTTTCCAATTTCCACTGGCTCTTTAAAGTTGATATTAGGGATAATATTAGGGATCTTATAAACCCTTATCCTAGTCTAACATATTTAAACAGAAGATAAAAGGTAGCTCATAGTTCAGTCACATGTACTACTTCAGTTTTTATATCTGAGTTAGAATTGAGTCAGGAGTAGCTTACTCAAGTGTCTTGTTGAAAAAAAAAAAAAAAAAAAAAAAAGAAAAGAAAAAGATCAAGACTGAGTAATTCATGGAAAAAAAAAATCAGTTTTTCTTAGCCGTCTTCATTTCAAATATTGAGTATGAAAACATTCCAACTGGAGTTGTTTATACCAATTGATCAATTATTTCTGCTATCAGGAAGAAAAGATCAGTGGTTGGTGGCCTGTGGATTTTCCCAATTGTTGACTTACTTACCTAGTAGTTGTAGCCAATATAAACACTGGTAAAATTGCTGTTATATATATTTTTCCGTGATCCAGAACAGTGGTATCTTCATCTCTCTCTCTCTCTTTTTTTTTTTTTTTTCCCTCAGAAAAAGTTCTGGAATTAGTATCTCTTTAGTCAATACTTGTTTCATTGTTTTTTCTTTTTTCTTTGCTTCATTGTAGCCCACAAATAACTGAGTTTACTTTTGACAGGGAAAACAAAACAAAAACAGAAAACAACAAGAACAAAAAGCAAGCCAAAGCAAACCAAAAAACACTTATTTTGTATGTTCTTTGAAAAATACTCAGTTGTTCTTCATTGGTTCTTTCTGATCTTCTTATGCAGCAACAGCAGAATTATCAAGACTGAGTTACTCAACTATAGCCAGCTCCAGCTGTATAAATATGGACAGTGAAAAATCTTATCTGCAAACCAATTGTTAGTGATTATAATAGAAAGAAGTATTGATTACAATCAATAATTCAGAATGGTAATGATAGCGATCTAGTGAATCTGACTTCACTCACTTGATTTCCAGCTATATTTCAGGTTATGAAGTGCCTTGCTAACAAATGGAGTTCTATACAGAAATGCCTATCTTTGTATCTAAAAGTAATGTGTTTTTTATCAAAAGAAACTCATTTTGCAAAGTGAAGTTTGCTGCTTTCATTATAACTGAGTAGCACAAAGATGCTTGGTCCTTTTCAGACTGTTTTACCAGGCTTTTAAACACTTCTTCCATTCCATGCACAGTTAGGTTTTAGTTAGTGATTTCAGGGTTTGTTTAAAGACTATATTGTCCAGTAACATTGCCAAGTAATAAGAGTTTCTTCCTGAACATTCTGTGCAAATAAGCTCTTTACAGTCAGGTTAATAGCACTAAATACACCTGCTGATATTTACACTGCTTTTATGCAGCCTGGAAATGATTGTTTTCTTAGTGTTTTTCACAGAACAATAGTAAGCACTGACTGCTGCAGTATAAACAAGAAGGGTGGGTGATGTTTATTATCTCATCTTACTTTTAAAATGCTATTTTGCTATGTTCAAGTTTGCAAAGTGATGGGTTTACAATGATATGAATTGTAAGGTTTGCAATGTACTATTTAGTCATCAAACATATGAACTGGTGATCCTGTATTCACAGCAGTTCTGAATAAAACAATGAGTGAGCAACAAAGAGAAGAAAGGAAGAAAAAAGCTTTCCCTCACTTGAAGTGTTCTTATTTTCTGACTAGAGGTAATGCAAAAGAATTCTGCCTGCTACTGCTGAAAAACAAGTGTCATTTCCAAGCAGTAATATGCAATGCAAGTTCTTCTTCCCTAACTAAATTTTTAAAGACTGAAATAGTCTTTTCAAAGCCTTTTGTTTTTCATCCACTTTAATTTACAATGAATCTAAATATACAGTTTAACCTCACAACTTAGTTATATTTTAAAATTTGATCCCATTAAATTGGCAACTTTCTCCTCATTTTTCTGAAACTAAGAACTGTTTTAAATTATTGAACTATTTAATAGTCTCAAATAAGGCTGGTGAGAATAGGGAGAGTGTCATTTAGCAGTGAGAGAGATAAATGTTATCACATTATCTGGTGCAAGAACACAGCTATCATGTACAAGTTTCTCATTCCTGCAGACTTAGAAAAAAAATGAACAGAAAAAAACAAACAAACATACAAAAAAACAATATTTTTTCAACATAAATCATGTCACAAAGGGGGCAAGAATAAGTGTAATCCGTGTTTCACACAGTTTTCCATTTGACACAAACTGGGACTGACAAAACAAAAGAGAAAATAAATTTGGTATTCTAAGTCAATCTGAGTAAAGCAACAATGTAATTATAGTTATGTACCTTTTTATAAATGTGAGACAGTAATACAAATGATTGTCTTTATATCATTGCTGGGTTCAGATCAGCAAGGTGAAATTTATCACTCCTCATTTTAGCAGCCTAAAACATAAGCACTAACCTACCCAGTCACCTAGATTTTCTTAATGAAGAAGAGCAAGTGTGATTCACAATGTGTTAGATATGAACCTTGCAGTGGAATGAATCACCTTCTACAGGTATCCCTCGCTGCAGAGAGAGCTTAAAATATAAGACGATATCTGCCTTTTAAATGGCTGAAGCTACAGGAAGTGTATGTTCATGTTCTATTTGGTGGTCCATTTCTTTTAACTCAGTATAAGTAGATATGATAGATAATACAAAAATCAACAGTCTCCTTGCATTGTAGAGTCTTTTTGAACATCTGACTCAAAAGGGCTTTGACTTATAATTAAAAATAAATAATTAAGGCCATAGCTTAAGAACTATAGGATAAAAATGAAAGACTGCAACTAAACAATATATAGTTAAATGGATTTTGAAAATAGAATAAAAGTAGAAAGAAAAAAAAAAAAAAAAAAAAAGAGGATTAGCTCTAATACTTGTTGTAACCGCCAGGTATATAAACTCTAGCCAAGCATCCTTCCTTTTGATCAGACCATATTGCTACAGAGAAAATGAATAGTATACCTAATGGCTCTAGTAGGATATTCTTCTACAACCAGTTAACTGTTTCTGTAGAGGACAGGGCATTTGGTAAAGGGGTAACATGCAGTTATTTCCTTAGTACAATAACATAACGAAATTTCGTGCTACTCCAATTAAAGGTTTGTAATATTCAATTTGAATAACAAGCATATATTAATAATATGCAGTGACAATTGCCATTCTCTGGTACCATCTCTGCACACAAATAAATGTTACTTCCTGATTGGAACAGTTAGTTTTCTGGCATAATAAATAGAGGATGTAAAGGAACTTGCATGTATTAACATAAAAAGTCCAACAACATCGTGATGCATGTGTACCATTCTTTCAGAAAATACATAGCTAAATATGTAAATAAATAAATAAATAAAACTATATGAATAAATAAATAAACTTTTAACAAAAAAAAAATGTCACATAAGAATGTGACAGAAAGCAATAAAGGGAGGCAGACTGTGAAAATTTCTGCAACAAATTTCTCTTTAATGTTGTAATATTTTCCATTAACACAAGACAACTGTTTATCATCCCCAATTTGAGTCTTTATCTCACACTTGGATTGCAGGTTTGAGATTTCATGCAGATTGTAAACCCAAAGTTTTTCAAAGAGCAAATATTAAATAAGTTGAAAAGAAAATTACAATAAATTGAATTATTCATTTTAACTTTAGTCTTTTTATAAATCCTAGTAGAATCTTTATTATGTGTATTAATAAAGCAAATGGTAAAATAATTATATTGCTAACTACTCTAACTGGAAATGAGTGGCTTAGTAGATAATTTTTGGTTGTAATTTCATTTAATGCAGCTTTAATACAGTCATGTCAATAGAGGTATTGAATTAGAATCTCTGCAGACAGTTTAAAACAAACAAGCAGAAACCCTTTTTCTCATACATTTATCCTTTGGGATGGTAAATTCCATATATATTTAATGGGGCATTTATAATGTTTCAGATGAGAAGTCCCTGAGTGGCAGATGACTTGAAGAAAAGAGATTCTTCTAAACCTTTTTTAGCACTTAAATTCGTAATAGTGCTTTATGTAGCAGGCTAAGCTCATTTTACAAATACAGCAACTCTTGACATGATTTAATACAGCCACATGTGACAATTCATGATTGCAACCTGTCCACCACAGTAAAAGACAATTAAAAATGTTTTTGTAAGTACATAAAAAAGAAAAGGAGGAGTAGGTAGAATCTCCATCCTTTATTGGATGCAGGGGGTAACATAGTAATGAGAGATGAGGAAAAGGTTGAGGTACTTAATGACTTCTTTGTCTTGGTCTGTATTAGTAAGACTACTTCTTATCAGAATATCCATCCCACAGAGCTGGAAGATAAAGACAGGGAGCAGAATGAAGCCCTTTGTCGTGGTTTAACCCGGCCGGCAGCTAAACACCACGCAGCCATTCGCTCACCCTCCCTCCTCCCTCTCTGGGATGGGGGAGAGAAATGGAAAGTGAAGCCCGTGAGCTGAGATAAAGACAGTTTAATAAGACAGGAAAATAATAATAACAAAAATAATAATAACAATAATAATAATAATAATACAATGGTGATAATAGGAAAGTAATAATAATATGTACAAACAAGTGATGCACAATGCAATTGCTCACCACCCGCTGACTGATGCCCAGCCTAACCTCGAGCAGTCTGGCCCCCTCCCCCCAGCTAGCCACCCCTATATATTGTTTAGCATGACGTCAGATGGTATGGAATACCCCTATGGCTAATTTGGGTCACCTGTCCTGGGTCTGTCCCCTCTCAGCTCTTACTGCACCCCCAGCTTGCCTGTTGGCAGGACAGAGCAAAAGGCTGAGATGTCCTTGGCTTGGTATAAGCACTGCTCTGCAACAATTAAAACATCGGGGTGTTATCAGCACTCTTCTCATCCTCATCCTAAGCCAAAACACAGCATTCCACCAGCTACTAGGAAGAAAATTAATTCTGTTCTAACTGAAACCAGGACACCCTTATAATCCAAGAGGAAATTTTTAGTGTACTCCTAAGCCACTTAAACACCCACAAATCCACAGAAACAGATGGGATCCTTCCAATGGTGCTGAAGGATCTGGCAGAAATATTCACCAAGCCACTTTCAAAAAGGTATTAGCAGTCCTGGATAACCAAGGACTATCTGACTGGAAGCTGATGAATGTGATACCTATCTACACAAAGGGCAAGAAAGAGGACCCAGGGAATTAGAGGCATGCCAGTCTGACCTTGGTGGCAGTGAAGGTCATGGAGCAGATCATCTTGAGTGCCATCACACAACACATACAGGGCAACCAGGTCAGCAGATCCTATCAGTGTGGGTTTAAGAAAGGGAGGTCTTGCTTGACTAATCTGATCTCCTTCTACAATTAGATGACTTGTTTAGTAGAGGAGGGAAAAGGCTGTGGATGTTGGTCACTTGGACACTAGCAAGGCATTTGATATTGTCTCCCAGAGAGTTCTGAAGAAACTGGCTGCTCATGGTTGGGATGGATGTTTTTTGGGTAAAAAAAAAAACAACTGTCTGGATGTCCAGGCCAAAGGGTTGTTGTGAATAGAGTTAAATATGTTTTGTGACTGGTCACATAAATGGTGTTCCCCTGAGCTCAGTATAGGGGCCAATTTTGTTGAATATCTTTAACGGCGATATTGATGAGGGGATCAAGTTCACCTTCAGCAAGTTTGCAGATGGCACCAAGTTGGGTGGGAGTGTTGATCTCCTTAATGATAGGAATCCTCTGTATAAGGATCTGGATAGGTTGGATCAATGGGCCATATCCAGTCACATGACATTCAACAAGGCCAAATGCCAGGTCCTGCACTTGGGTCACAGCAACATTGTGCAGAGATACAGGCTTGGGGAAGAATGGTTACAAAGCTGGCTGGAAGAAAAGGACCTTGAGGTGCTGGTTGACAGATGAACATGTGCCCAGGTGACCAAGAAGGCCTATGACATCCTGACTTGTGTCAAAAACAGTGTGGTCAGCAGGACTAGGGAAGTGATTGTCCCTCTCTACTCAACACTGGTGAGACCACACCTTGTTCGGATTTGGGGCCCTCACTACAAGAACAACAAGTTACTTGAGTAACTTGAGCATGGGTAGAGAAGCGTAATAAAGATGGTGAAAGGACTAGAAAATAAGATAAATGAGGAGCAGCTGAGGGAACTGGGGCTGTTTAGTCTGGAGAAAAGGAGGCTGAGGGGAGACTTCATTGTTCTCTATAACTACCTGAAAGGAGGTTGCAAGGTGGGTGTTGGTCTTTTCTTTCAGTGATAATTGATAGGATGTGAGGAAATGGAATCAAGTTGCACCAGGGGAAGTTTAGATTGGATATCAGGAAGGACTTTTTTGGAAAGGGTGGTTAAGCATTGAAACAAGCTGCTCAGGGAGGTCACAGAGTTGCCGTTCCTGAAGGTACTTATGAGATGTATGGATGTATCACTTAGGGACATGGTTTAGCAGTGAACTTCTAGTGTTAGGTGGATGGTTGGACTTCGTGATCTTAAAGGTTTTTTCAAACCTAAATGATTATATGATTCTATAAAAAAAATACAGCATTTTTAGAATCTAATTATGTACTTGCTGTTTCTGGAATCCAGGAGAGGCATTTCTCTAATGTAGATTATATTTGGGTGAGTGATTACATGATTTGAAGAGTCAGACTAAGAAGCATTAAGCATATATTAAGGAAATATAGTCCTATGGACTCTTGTTAAATAAGAAACAGAGATTGTTAAATATTTAATTATTGCTTTTCTCAATTGTACTCACTTTTCAGAATCACATAGTAATGCAAGTATTTCTGTGTATGAATTTCTCATTTCACTGATATTTGAGACTTTCTCATACACGCATACAAAAAAAAATCTTGATTCCAGCTTTCACAGTACTAAATATTTAAAGAACTTGTTTGATTATATTAAAAACATTCATATTGGAACTACCTTCAAATGCAGATATGTTATCTTGAAGTACCATGCTAGAACCATGTTATACACATTTTCTATTGTTGCAAAAAGGAAACAGTAAAGTAATGCATATGATTTAATGTAAGTCTTGTTTTCTATTTGCACTGTGGTAATACTTAGGAGAACACTTCAGAAACAAGCAACTATATCAAAAAAGTTTGTGATTGAATGAAAGACAAGGCAAGAGGCAACAGATGTGTGCAGACTGGCAGGGAAGTACAAGGAAGAAGTGGTACAGTATTGGTCAGCATGGTAGGCAGCAGGCTCAGCATCATGACTTTAAAAGCTTTATGTTGAGATCAAACAAAAGTTCTGTGTGATTATTCAGTACCAGTTGGATCTTTGTACTAGAAAGTTCAATAGCCTGTGGCTTGAGAACATCAGTCTGTGGTAAAGATCTTAAAAAATCAGAAGACAAAAAAGAAATGCACCTTAAAAAGAAAATGTACTTTTATCTACTTTCAGATCCTTTTGATTTTCCAAGTTTCATTTTCCCTTCCCAGTAGACTTCAGCTTGAATAAAGATGGAAATATATGTGACTGATCCCAAGCTAACTAACAATGTGGCAGAAGGTTTAGAAAGAAGAACTAGTAGGTTTTAAAATGCTATACCATCAATTGTAAGAATTAAAGAATAATGAGTATTATTGGTTTCAGATGAATGTAGCATAAGCAAAGAAATTTATCTGAAGTGCAATTGATGCAATTAATTTAATTAACATGCTATTGATCTATGACAGTTTAGGAACCTGTGTGCAGAGAACAATATGCCATCTATCTGAGCTTTCTTCTAAGGACAGAAAACCCACAGACTCACAGTCACGTACACATTGATTTTTTCTCAGTCTCTGTTTTGTCTGGTAACTTCAGTGCTTGAGGAACCTCTTCTTCCCATGCAATAATGTCTTTAAAACTCTAATAAAAGAGTCTCTAAAAAGAGATTTATGAAGATTTGAGGACTCATTTAAATAGTTTCATTCTGAGGGTTGACTTTTATATTTGTCACAACAAAGAGCTTGACCCACCACTTCCAAACATGAATGACTTTGAAATAAAGCACTTAAAGAGATATGTGGATTTCAGGGTAGATGTAATGATTGCTGAAGCCAGTGACAATGGCAAGAACTCTAGATATCTGAGAACTACACTTTTATCTTTTTATTTATTTTTTTTCCCCAGGGTGAAGATTCAAAAACAATTATGAAATTCATAACTACTTTTTTTTTTCTTTTTCTTTTTTTTTTTTTTTGGTTGGTTGGTTGTATCTTCTTTGACACCTTTGACAGTAATAATAAAAGTCATCATGTCTATACCTCCTGGATCATATGAACTAATATCCAAATGTGTTCCAGCTCGCTTGGAGTTGATTTAGAAAGTGAGTTTTCATATAGAAGCTTTAAGGATTATGGGATAACTTGTTACGAAGTTTCTCTCTGATTACTATTCAGCATCCTAAAAAGATCAAACTTCTTTAGCTATATTCAGTGATGATGATCACTGAATATGTGATGATGTGACAATATTAGAGAGCATCTTCTGGCATATTTCTACATTACTGTATGTCCCAATTACTTCAAAATATAATGGCACTGAAGTGAATTAGCTTGGGGGTTGAGTATCAGTAATGCTGGTCATACTACCAGGCAAACATATTCTCAATGTCATGTGCCTGGTGCATTTTTCTTGTTTCTATAGACATTTTCTCTACTTAAATGCAAGGGTTAAGTATTGCTATTACCCAGATGAAAAAGCTCATAGGTGAAGGAGGTGAAGGAATATGGTTGATGAGATGTTGCTCTACTGATGATCATGTCATGTGCTACTATGGTTTGTTCTCTAAAGAAAGATGTTTCTGCAGTTGACTAGTAAAAAAAAAAAAAAAAAAAACCAAAAAAAAAACTACGGGATGAGAGAATCCTGCTACTTTATAATGGTAGGGTCTTTTATATTATTTAATTTTAGGTAAATAGGGTTTCAAGGCAAGTTCTAGTACAAGATTTAAGTACTAGAAGAAAGTAAGTTTGGTCTGCTGAGGGGAAATTGTGATTGTAAAGTCCTGACTCACCTCGTGAGCTGGAGACAACTAATCTCTATAAGCTTCTCAACTTTTGATGTTAAATCTCTTCAGTCATTAAGTCACTGCACATGCCCAGAACTGTCCTGTATTTGGCAGGCTTACATAGTTCAGCACTTAGATCATGTCTGAGTTCAGTTTAGATTGAGAAACTAGTGAATCACCCCAAGAGCTTAATCCAGTAAAAACACTTCCAGAGGACGTAGAATATGGCAGGATCACTCTCTTCAAACACTGCAAATCTAAAGTAGGTCATTTTTAGACCACAGATGGAGAAGACATATGAGAAGTACTTTGCATGTTTCCCATGTAGTATGTTGAATGTAGTATGTGGGTGTATGCTGTATGTAAGCTTACTGCTTACTTAGTGCACCCACTGAGCAGGTTGGACTCCCGTGTTCGGTCCCATCCTTTTACTGAAAACACTGATCTGCATCTTCCACCTTCAAAGTGCATGTCCCAGTCACCAGGCTATAGTCTCCTGAAGTGTAGGAAGACCTAGAAATTCTGTGATTCTGTGTGTGATTCTGTGAAGACAGTCTGCATCTCTTTTGAAGATGTTCCCAGTTGGATAAGAGTTCAGGCTTCATTGAACCAGAGAGAAGGCACAGAGTGAATTTGACTTCTTTGTAGTCTGGTGGGTAGGCTGCCTTGGAAGACTTTGAATCTTGCTTATGCTACCAGGACTATTTTTGCATTATATATATATATATATGTATTTACATTAAATATTACCTCGTACTAGGGAAAATAAAAAGTAATGTATTCTTTTAATACCTCGGGATCACATGGTATATTCCTTCCTTGTGTACCTCTACTACAGATATATCAGGAAATAATTTTGGAGTTTTTCATAACACATGAAACATAAAATAGAATCTAACTAACATTACAAAGGTCCTAGGCATCTAACCCAGCATGTTCTTTGATATCAAAGGAAACCCATTTACTACATATTAAATTTGGTCAAGTGATATTCTGGCACTTACAGAGAGACAAGTCTAATATAATTAAAATCCAGTTAAAATGAAATAGTCTACAAAGATGTTCCTCAGTTTCTCAGACTCTCTGCATAGTACCTGCACATGAAAATGTGGATCCCATTGTAGACAAAACATGTAAATAAAGTGGATAAAAATATAAATTAATACTCAGCACTCTTAGCTACAGGCCAACTGATATATAATTCACAGCTTAATTATAGCATAGACTAATTATGTGCTTAGCTCTAAAGCCTTTAATAGAGAAAAACATTTATTTAAATACACCTAATTAGGTAAAGTATCTGTTCTGGTTTAGCCACAGTTGGCATCACAATAAAAAATGCAGAAGAAAAATAGCTTTCTCTTCTTGTAGTCCTGGACTAGGTAGCCTGTTGTCCAAAATCAAAGCAGTGTTATGACTACAGTAAATTGCACTCAGGAGTTAAGAGCCTTTGAAACCTATATACACAAAAATGTACATATATCTGAAAATAGTCATAAAGCTCTGAATGTATATTTGTATCTCCAGTCCTGACAACTGTTGTAAAACCACGGAAATATGTATTTTAGGACTACTATAATGTTGGGGCTTTTGTTTGTTGTTGTTGTTTGCTTATCTGTTTGTTTTCCTCAAGGATAGAAAAGGTATTTATTCCTTCCAAAGAATAAGTAACATTTATCTACAATCATCTGGGAAAGCTCAGTTTCTTTCAGATAGTCATAAGTAGAAGTGTAGGGTGTCCTAGAAATGAAAATAACTCATAAAATCAATTCAGACATAGCCCTGACGTAAAAGGGTTTAATACCCACTTCAGATTAATGCTATAGACATCTATTTATTTATTTATTTATTTATTTATAGATAAGACCTACATAAGATCATTTAAGATCATTTTAGATAAGATCATTGCACACCTGGCTATATACAAATTGGAGACAATGTTTTCACCTGCAAGCAACTTAGAATGTGACTTACATGTGGATCCTTTTGGATTTACTTGAACTTATTTGCTCATTTTTGTATACACAGAAGCCATGCTCATTCTTCTAGTAGATCAGGGGAAAATACTTCCTTAGGCAAAACAATGGCATTAACAGCCACAGGAAATCAAGTTATGAATTATGCATCTTGAATCTTCTATCCTTTCCATAAGTGGATCTTGTTCATAACTTGTTTGAGACCTTGAAACATTTATTTTCAAGCTATCATAAGTATATGTAATTAAGTTACCTTTAATGACCAAGAATAGGAGTGTATCAATTATAAACACTTTTAGGCTTATAGTAGACAGAAGGGAAAGCAAGAAAAGATGGGGAAAAACACAGCAAGGTGCAATGCTTATTTTCTTTACCTTTACTATTTCATCCTTTGGTTTTACCCAAAGGAAGCATCTGGAATAGCTGTACAGGAATACTTTTTTCTAACCTAATTCAACAGGACAGAGCAGAGAAAGTATGAAGTATATTCACAGGTAAGAAATTATTTCCATCTAAGTAGAGATTAAATAGGACTCCCCACTTTGTAAAATATGTAGAGAAAGTTATGGCAGAAGTCTATCAAATCACTAGGTCTGTGGAGAGGATGGAACAGGATAATTTTGCTCATAAAAGGAAACCAAACATTTCATTACGTGTGCCTGTAGCTGTATTACGAGAAGTAGCAATCTGAAAGAAGTTATTTATGAAAGAAATAAACTTGTGGAATGTTACAGGTTATAATAGACTTAATAATTATGTGGATTCAAAATAGGTCTGGGCAACTTAGGTGGGTTTAACTTCCAACTTTGAAAGTATCTGTATGGCTGATTACAAAGATCTGGGAGTAAGAACCACTCTGTACATGACTATTTTTCTGTATTTTCCTATAACAGTAAACCAGTGGTCACTGGTCAGAACAAAACAGTTGTCAAAATTGGCTGATTCATTCTGTCAGTGTCTTACAGCATGGCTTCTTTATGACAAAAATGTGTTCTTGGTTAAAACTGACTTTATTTGGGAAAGCTGCTTCCGTATGGACAGCTTCCAATAACAAGCTTTTTAGGAGAGTCTTTTTTCATTGTGCTCTCAGCAGAGGAACAGTATATGGTTGTGTTCCCAGACACTACTGATATGCACAAAAAATTAATAATAAAGTTTGTAGATAGACCCCAATAAAGTTGGAGGGAAAGTTTCTTTCTTTGTAATGGTTTTGTCATTAGTGCATTATTACCCAAATTTTAGGTATAAATTAATCTGAGTAGTATATACAGCATGACAGCTGCCTGATCAACAGGTCCAAAAAGAGAAACAAAGAAAATTCATAGTATTTTGAAAGTTATATTCCAATGGCTCTGTTACTTAGCAAATAACAAGTGAAGCCTTATGACAAGTACCCCACTTGTTTTTCCCACGCCATATGTCAACAGTGGAAGTAAATGAGAAAAATAACTTCCCCTTGTTTGATTGACATGCATTTTGAAATTCCTTGTCAAAAGTGCATAATTATTTAAGTAGCATAAATGTGCCAGTCCCCAGTTTAAAAGTAATTTGGAGACTAACAAATTGTAGTGTATGTGTGTCTATTTGATGTAAAGAGTTTGTAAAATAATAGGAAAATAAAATTAGGAAAAGGGAAAAGCTTGCTAACCTGATCTTCTTTGCCTTTATGTTACTGTAGGTGATATTGAGACCACAAAAAAAAAAAAAAAAAAAAAAAGAGGTGGCACTTATTTACTATTACAAGGTTCTGTTATAAGGTTTTATTTATTTATCTGTTTTACCTAAAGATATGGTACGTTTTAATGATTTGGCTTTATATTTTTGCAAGAATATTCAGCAGCAGTTATCTGCTACTCACGAAAAAAAAAAAAAAAAGTAAAATGTTGTTATGAAAATGTTGAAAAAATAGTAATGTACCTGAAAAGTGTTTTATGCTTTATGATTCTGGTTTGTTGTTTATGTTGTTGTTGTTGTTATTTGGTTGTTGGTGTGTTATTTTGTTGTTGTGGTGGTGGTTGTTTTGGTTTTTGTTCAGCCTGGAGGTTGATTGAACTGTGCTATGAATAAGAAGGAGCCACACATTTAGGCAAGTGTGAAGATCCTCTGAAAATCTCTGGCATATTTTACAGTCTTTTCTGTGACATGTGGCAAGGGAATATAAGTAAACTGCACAAATAACTGCAACACCATCTTTTCTTAAAGACTTAGAATTTCACCCTGAGCCATTAACATTCTCTATTCTAATATGTAATTTTAAAGTTTTTTATTTTCTTTCCCTGTAGCTTTCAAGTAATGATGTAACTTAGGATTTGGAACCATGAAATTATCCCTCTGTTATGAAAAGGATTAATAGTAGTGTTCTCCTTATAAGAGACAATTTCTGCAAAACAGTAGCATTTCAACAGCTACCCCACTGAATTTGCTTGGAGAATCTTCCATTACCCCACAAGACCACAAAAGTGAAAAACTTGTAGTTGCTTCTATATATAGAAGTTCATAGGTGTTGCAGTTAAATTGCTTTTTATACGATTTTAATTGCTCATATGTTGTTAAATGACAAGGTTCATAGCTGTATAGTGCTAAAGAATAGAAATGTTTATAGTTATTGTTAAAAATAGTGAGTGCTTAACAGCTCTCAGAATCTGAAACTTTTAGAAACATTTTTTTCCACTTCATGTTATATAAGATATAAAACTGTAAAATACTGTACAAATTTTCTTAATGTAAAAAAAATGATTAGGCACTAAGAAAGATAAAATAAAATTTGGATTTTGCTTTATACTACTTCTCAACGGCAGTCACTTTGGCTGGAATAATCTCTCTTGCTTGAAAAAAAAACTTAACTTACATGTATTCTCCTTTCTTATTTTTTTATGACTAGTGATTCCCATTGATCATTGATCATTCCAATTGTACTGATAGCACAATTTTCTACGTCTTTATTTCTACCAGAGATTTCCTACACATGGACTGGAGTGCAATTTAAATTGTTAGTTTGGAGAGGTTTTTGTTTGTTTGTTTGTTTGTTTTCCTTTGTATTTAATAAGATAAGGAATCCAATACTAATATCTCCTAAACCATTTTTATTTCTACAATTTCTAAACTATGTGTCAATGTATAACATTGAAAGCTTACTGTTGAAAGCTTTGAAGCAGTTCATGTAGAAATCTGCAGTCTATGAATTATTTACTAGAACTTTTTTTTAACTTCTTTTGTGACACAGTGAGTTGTAAAGAAAACAGAACCACCTTCTGTTCTAATTATGCCTCTAAATGAAACTTTAGCTCTGAAAAGAGCTAAGACAGAGAGGAAAATGGTAAGTTGATAAGCTATTCCCAAATTTGAAGTAAAAGCTCTTTTGCTTTATGTCTTCCATGACGGCAAAAACACCTTGCAAATATAAATTGCAATTGCTGTGCTATCTACTGGTAGGACTGAGTAAGGCTAAGAGCTAGTTATAAAAATCTGAAGTAGCCATTTGTAGCTTTTAGGTAGCAGCTCAAGTGTTCTTCTTTCAGACTCTGTTTTGCAAAAAAATGCCTTTAAATGCCTTTAATGGAACAGGACACTCTCTCAGAAGCAAGGTGAGAGCAGAAAGAACCTGGGGAGAAGGCACTCAGCAAGGATATAGGTGCCTACCCTTTCTTTTCTGTCATTCTTATTTAAGAATGTTCAAGATTTCTTTAGGAAGTTAATTTGAGAAAGAAGCTAGTTCAGGGTCAAATGATTTTTGTATCTCCTGTTCCATTGATGCTTCAGTGGAGTCACAGAATACGTAAGTCAAATGCATTCCAGTTTCTTCTCTTAAGCAGGATGACTTTCCTCTTCCATCCTTCCATGGATAAGTATGGAGTATTTGAACTGCTTTTGAAGTGAGTGAGGTTTTAGACATGTGTTTGACTTCAAATAACTGGATCTGTGCTATCTTATTTACTTTATTCTCCGATCCGGTCTTAACATTACCTAGGGTTCTGTCTAATTTGATTTCTGGATCTCTTTCACATGCAGAGTTCTGTATCAAGCCGCTGGATGATTAGCTAACCATTCCATAAATTTCAGAAAGCATACAGAAGTCATCATCTAGTGGTTAGGCTGCAACAAAATTGTCTGTATTTTTCAGAAGTTTCGTTTGTTTGTTTGTCTGTAAATACAAAATAGATATTTTATATTTTGTTTGTTTGCTTTTTTCTGTAAGGACCCAAAAGGATATTTAATATTTGATTTTGAATTTCCTTATAAAAGTGGGTACCAATCTACAAATTTCAGCTTACCTCAAGTAGGAGGTCAGCTATCTTTCAGCTGGAGAGTGAGAAAACAATATTCCTCTTTTTATTTCATTTTTCTTTCTCTTTACTCCCTTTAAATGAAGGTCTTAAGTGAAACTAGTTTTTATCAACACCTTTTCCTGTCACAAGATTTTTCTTTTTGAGTTTGACTTTTGCACAGCCTGAAAAATGTTTATCCTCACAGAAAATTTGAATGGATTATAATTTGATCTGTCATTTTAATATGTAGTTTTTCATGGCTGTCACTCAAAGATGTAAGGTGTCTTTATGCACTGCAAAAATGTCTCCTTTTTTTTTTTTAAAAAATGGACAAAGCAGTCAAAGGAAAATAACTTTTTGTCAGTGATTAAGATATCCTAATTCCAAATAATATAATTTAAAAGTTCTACCCCAGACTCCTGTGAACTTCAACAAAAGTTTTGAATATGTACATATATATATATATATGTACATATAGCATGAAATACAGGTTTTTGACATGTTTGTCAATGTCTACTTACTTTATTTACTTTATTTACTAATTTATGGACCTTTAAACAAGAATTGGAAAGACAGCCTTACTTTTATTATCAATTCTTTTATTAAATAATATTTAATATTATTAAATATTAAATAATAATAAATAATATTAAATATTATTTAATATTAAACAATATTTTAATATTTAAGAAATTTTAATGTTTAAGAAATATTTTTCTTTCCTTTTCCATACAATAATTGACAGTAATAGGAAATAAAAAGTCACCCTTGATATCAAATACAATTTGAATGTTAAATGGTCATTGATATGTCATTACAAAAAGATGTGTGAGTATTGTATTTAAGAAAAGGCAAAAAGGTCAATTGTTTTTATTGTCTATTCTAAGTATTCTCTTTCAGTTTACCTGATAGGAAGAACAGCTCGGTGGAACATTTAATAGCAATTTCAAGCAGACAGAGATAAAGAGAGCTTGTAAAGACCAAAATTCAGAAAGACTCTTGAATGGAAATGTCTTTGGCTGCTCAAAGTAACACTACAGTGGCCAAACATATAAGCTTAGATCACCTAACCTAAGATGAACAAGAAATGTATCAATAATAAGACAATATTATGATTAGACAAAACATGTGAGTAAAAATTTAGAATGCTGTATTTGTATAAGTAATTTAATTCATACATGTATATACATGATACAAAATAAGTCTGAATGGTACTCAGATCTGGCTAAAAACCAGCAAATATTTCAACAGCAGTAAGTTCTTCACCGGCACTATATGTTAAATTGTCAATAACATCAGCTACAATTCTGTTTGTTCTACTGGAAAGTGTCCTTCTTATCCTTTGAGGTTCATGGAAACCATACTTTTTTTTTTTTTTTTTTTTTAGGAAACCGTACTCTTTTTTTTTTTTTTTTTTTTTTTTTTAGGAAAAATCTTTAGGAAAATCTGGCTATTCCCGTAAAAGGTAATTATAACAAAGCTTCTGACACTAGACAAAGCTTCTTGCCATGCCTTCCTTGCTATAAATGAAAACTAAGGCCAAGTATTTTTACATAGTTCATACTTCTTGCTTTATACAATCTCAGAATGTTCTGAAAAATTGCTTATGTTAATATCCAAGTGTGCCTTCCGAAAACAGGTTTGAAATGACAAGACAATGGAAACTGACAATATAGTGCTATTATTTGAAAATTCTTGTCCTATTATCAATGCTACTATAGGAAAATCCAGCAAAATATTGGACATTAATGAAGCAGGAATTGTCCATTATTAGTATTAAAATGTCTTGCTCAATTATCTGCTAAACAAACACATTAGTAGAAACATAGACAGGAAGAAGGGTGCAATTGTTGCAATTAATATTTTTTGCTTAACAGTCTAGAATAATTTTCCATGCACTTCCTTCCATGTCTAAAGAAATAAAGCTACTTTATGAGTCAACAAATTTATAGCTGTTTTTCCCACAGACATTTCTAAAGTCAAACATGGCAGGATCTTGAACAACACTAAAACAGATAATTGATTTGGAAATAAGGGGACTGCAAAATGAATCTACAGCTATCTAAAAGCTGTAAAACTGTTCACAGACTGGAACTGAATTAAATTCAGTATATTCCATCCACCTGTATGAAACTTCTAGATCCCAACACATTTGAAAAGCCAAGAATGTATGCGGTGCTATCATTCTATAACTATTGCAGACTTCCACATGGTATTTTTCAGACAAATTTTCTTAATTGCTTGCAACACTAATTAAATAGTAACCTGAAAATCATATTACATCGGCAGCTGGATGAATATTTCAGTTAAAATAATTAGCCTCTTCCTGTTCATGAATGGTTTGAACACCACTGACTTCAGCATGTGTGTCTAATTCAGGAATATTTGCCATGTGGTTATGCTAACAAATTCCAATTTATGGTTGGAAGAGTTAGTCACATCTGTCATGTGTACTGTGTTATCTCTCTAATAATTATGGTCTAGGGAGGCCCAAAACAGAAGGTTTCTGTTTTTTTTTTTCTGGTAAATATCACTGTGCATTTACTAAAATTTTTACAGATAAATAAATAAACAAACACTGCTATCTGGAACATACTTCATCTGAATTATCTAAATATCACTTATGGATATAGAAAGAAAGCGTTAAATGCAAAGACATGACTAAAATCAGTGGCGTGCAATGCAATATGTACAACATGCATTGTTATGCATCTGTTGTTCCCTGCAGATGTAACAGCTGAGGCACTGTTTTCACTCAGCTGGGAGAGAATAGTTTTAAAATCCTTCTGGGAATAAGAAATTCTGTTCAAAGAGAGCCTGTTCTGTGTAAAACAAATAAACTAAGCACGTGTAACTTAAAAATGTTAGGACAATTCCTTGAAATAATAACTGTGGTTCTATCCCTTGCTACTCCATTCTGGATACTCTAATTTATGTAGATTAATAGCATTGAGAATAAAAGGGACTGATTTCACAGTCTACTTGGATCTTTTATTTGACTTCAAACATATATATTACCTACCACCTCTTAGGTACTCAGAAGTTAAATATTTTCCTAAATCTGTATTGAGTAAATTTGCATGACTCAACCGCTTAGAAATTTTAAAGTAGAAACTTTATCCACATCTGGCAGTAGTTCTACCTTCATACAGATAAGCTGGTATTTAACGAAATCACCAAAGGTATAAACTTGGTGCTGCCTGAGAACACCTGAATCCTCATATATCAAGAGAATACCAGTAAGCACAGAGACGATTTCAGACTTTCTAGATCAACCTATCAATTCGGTGTAAGCTATTTTTTATTGAACAGGTTCTGAAATGCAGTTCTTTCCCCATTCAGAAGAACATCCCACCCACTTGTTTCCCTTGCTTCCCTTGTTTCTTTCTCTTCAGCCTCATTATGTAAGATAATGATAGAATATACAATGGAATGACTTTACAAATAATTATTGAATATAAGAATCTTCATATACCTAATAGCTAGTTAAGGCACTGTCCAGAAGGATGGAAATGTGGAATTGGGTTATTTCACCAAGTTGTAGGAATCTTTGGCCTCCTCACCTCTTTAGAGCTCTTTAATCTCTACTTTTCTCATTTACAGGAGACAGTCTTGTTTAACAGGGCAAATTTAGGAAAATGACCCCAAAAGCTCTTCAACTGGTTATGGTTCTGAATCTAAAGTGAAATGAGGTTCCCAGTTCCATTGGCATTCATTGTTCACTAGGTGAAGAAGCTCCCTCTTCAGTAAGCTAGTCAGTGTGGAAACCACCTTTGGACCTCAAACTATTCATTGTGGTATAGAGATCCTGTGTCCTCATACAAGGTCCTACATGCAGCTCAATGCAACGATACCATCCACATACTTATACCAGGCAGCCCTGTAGTACCTATATCTTTTATTTATCGTTGCACTGAGCTGCTTTAGTTAGACCCCTTAAATTTAGTGAGATGAAACGTGGCCACTGTAGTTTGTACAAGCAGGATGCCACAGAACTTTATATGGGGGTGGCTGTGAGGGTTTTATGTAGGCCTGGAACAGTGTCATTTAAGTATATAAGATAAAATTATACTATGACTTGCTTTGTGAAGGGAATATACTCCATGCTAATAAGAGATTTCATTTATAACTTAAATCAAGCATAAATTCAGCTTTGGCTTTGATTAGGTTTTATGTGGAGAAAAAGCAGCTAAGTGGAAATGTTTGTGGAAGCAGGTAATATTTAGAGCTGATAGAATAATAGTCATCCTCTGCCAGGAAGCCGTTAGAAACCAGCAAACCCTGGATTGCTCACATGGACTGAATCAGAATGAATTCTCTTGACCCAGGGCTTTCAAAATATTTGCAGCAGAAGTCAAAGGACAGCCTACAGGCATTCACATTTTGAAGCACTGTCAGGAAAAAAAAAATTAAAAGTCCACATAGGCCTGTGTTTTGCTCAGGGAGATACTGGTTCATTATGAAGGTTCATTAAGAAAGGCACTCAGACTCTGTAAGGTATTATTTAAGATAATACTTATTAGATTTAAGGCCACAAGAAAATAATAGCACTGATAAATCTTATGCCCCTTTAGATGCTGGGAGCCTCGAGTGCCATAGAATCAACAGGACTCCAAACCCACCTGCAGCATTCTGTGCAGACCCTATCCATAGCAGAGATTCTCCCAATTCTTTTCAGTCATTCAAGTTGTTATAGGATTTTCTTACAAGGAAACAACTTTATTTATTATTTCTACAGTTAAATTGAAACAATGCACTCATGAGAAGTTCTTTCAGTATTGTCAGATAAAGGCAAGGCTGTGCTGGTCATCAACATTTAGTGAGAGTGGTGTGCAGCTCCACCATGACAGGGAGGTAACTGGGACTCCTAGAAGCATAGAGCAAGGCACCTTAGTGCAAAATGGGCTTGTACCTACTCAGGTCAGCTGTGATATGGATCATCCCCTCCTTCATATAAGGTAGTCTGCCAGTCAGTATCATTCTGCCTCTACTCTGTGGATCACCAGTGAGGTGAATTAGGTGATCTCAGCAAGGCATTAAACTGAGTTTGAAAGTGTAGGCCTGATTGTATGTTGCAGTACTGCTGTTGATTCAGCTCCGACGTTCCACAGTTTAATAATGAGTGAGTACTTGATGAGTCCATATAAAAATTTGAACTGTGCCATAAAAATAGCACACACTGAACTTCAGGGAGTATTTGTATTCCAAATGGTAATACATTTCCAATGACAAGGCTGAAATACGTTTGCTGGCAGTAGATTTAAGATTCTAAATAAGAGTCTATCTGTGCCTAATGTTTCAGCTATTCATTTATATTAATGAGTGTTCCGCAGATCTTGTTAATGTACAGCCCTGAAATTAACATTCAGTCTGTAAAAGCATAATTTTCCATGGAATTAAGGAAAGTCAAAAGAACTTGTGGAAAACATATTACATTGGTCTTTTAAGTAGAATGAAACTTATTCTGCTTATAACCTGTGCTTTGAGTTCACTGCAAGTTATACCTCATATTTTCTCTTTAAGACCCAAGTCACTCAGAAAGAAACATGTAATAGATTTTTGATTTATGGAGGACAAATTTAGCACCCTAACATACATGCTTTCTTTTTGTCGGTGTCTCTTGTTAATTGTCTATATAGTAAAGTTACCACTTCTCTATTTGAATACAGTTTCTTTCCCTGCTCTTCTGTGCAATCTGGTGAGTTAGTTCATGTTTTTACTTTTCTCCATTTTTATGTTACAATATATTAAGTTAACATGATTTGAAAACTCTTAAGTAAGTAAAATTAACTTTGAAAAATAAAAAGAACAAACACAATAGTTCAAACTAAAATATAAGACTTAAGACTAAATGACTAGACTTTTGGAGTCATTCCATGTGTTATTGCTCATCAGAGAATACAAAAGTGCATGGAATGCAACACTACCATGTCTGCCTGATTTTATTATTATTATTATTATTATTATTATTATTTATTGTCATTTAAACATTCTCTATACAGTTTCAGCACAGTTTATTCTTACACAGTGCTCACATAATGAGGTAAAGCTGTTCCTTATTTAGAAGGGAATTATGGTGTAAACAAGTATAGCTATTTTCTAGGTCGTTAGACCTAGGTCAGTGAGTGAAATAACAATTGCAAAAGACTAAAAAGGGCAAGTTCACTGATATATGAAATAAAGATTACTCTGACAGGTAGGTATTTTGTAAGTTTGTTGATCAATAGAATGCTTTTCAGTCACATTGTTTTGGTGAACAGTTTTTTTTGTTTGTTTGTTTGTTTTTGGTGGGGGGAATTAGCAAGTTCAAATATAATGTTCTCTTAACATAAAACATCAGTTCTTTCATACAATCATATAACCATAGAATTATTAGATTATTAGTAGATCCAACCCATTAATCTATTCCAATTAAAGAACTTTAAAGATCTTTAAAGATCATCTAATTCCAACTCCCCTGCCCTGTCAGGGTCACCTTCCACTAGACCAGGTTGCTCAAAGCCACACCCAACCCGGTGTTGAACAATTCCAGGGACAGGGCATCCACAACTTCACTGAGCAACCGGTTCCAGTACCTAACTACCCTCATAGTAAAGAATTTCTTCTTTATATCTAATCTAAACATAGGTTAGTTTAAAAGAGTCTAAACTAGTTTTTAGTTTAAAGCCATTACTCCTTGTGCTATCACTACACTCCCTGACAAAGAGACACACCAAGGGAGCCCCCGTTTAGATACTGGAAGGCTGCTATAAGGCCTCCTTGGAGCCTTCTCTTCTCCAGGCTGAACAACCCCAACTCCCTCATCATCTTCATAGGAGAGGTGCCTTGATCATCTTTGAGGCCATCCTCTGGACTCATTGTAATACTTTCATGTCCATGTGCTGGGGGCCCCGGAGCTGAATGCAGTACTACAGGTCGGGGTTCACAAGAACAGAGTAGAGGGGGAGAATCACCTCCCTCAATCTGCTGGCCACTCCTCTTTTGATGCAGCCCAGTATATGGTTGGCTTTCTGAGCTGAAAGCACACATTGAAGTACACATTCTTGCTAAGAAGCATCAAAATTCCATCCACCATTTGTATGCCATATACTTTTTCTGTGATATTTTTCTCTTTATATTACAAAGTCACCTGAAATTAGAAATAATCTTGTGTCTCAAAATAACTAAACCCAAATCAGCTATTGCAAATATTTTGTGCATAATTCTTAAGTCCTCAGCACTAAAGAAAATCGAATTTTGGTCTTTGAAAATATATCCACTTCAGATATGTGCTATATAACCGTAGTACTATAACTCAGAGGAAACAGAAGTATTTAGATTTTGTGATGATTGAGTTCTCATTACATATATCTTAATATAGAATGATACTAATTATTTATGTTTGAAAATACATTTAGGGTAATAACCAAAGTGGAATTTATACATTTTTAAAGAAATAAATCTACTGAAGGGATGGCTATAAAATACCTATGTCTACTCATACAGCAGTACCATAATTGAGTTACATTTTTTTTTATATTGTTAATTGACTCAACAGGAAGAAGCAATAACTTTTCTTAGGTTCATATGTTTTCTTTCTACCACTTCTGGATTATACTTGAAACCCTATTTGCTTCTCTACTTCCTCCAGGAAAAAAAAAAAATAAAAAAAAAATTATGCAGCTGAAGACTTAGGAGGAGGGGTACAGTTTCAGGATCTCACCAGTGATCCGGTGAAGGTGGTAGAAAGGCCCAAAATTCACCTTTCAAATAATTCATCTCTAATAAATTCTGTATTTTGGACCCACAGGAAGAAGGAAATAGACTATAGATCACTTTCCTTCTCCCAAGACTTCCTAGTTCTTCATTTCACACAAAGCTCTGGAGAAACATTAGATGTGGGAAATCTCAGAAAAGTGTTATTTTCCATAAATATGGGTTATTTTACCACTTCAAAACTCATACAGAAAACAGTTGAACATCATAATATCTCTTCTGTCTTTCCAATTGTCATCTCTGCTGTCTTCTTCATTGTTGTCTCAATGTATTTTTTCTCAAAGAATCTAGGCCTTAATGTTTCTTATAGAGCTTTACTTTAAAACACCAAATGCCCATCTGAAATTCAAAAGCTTGCCCCAGATGACTAAGATCTGGTCAAAATATATCTCACTTAAATAAAAACAGCTATGTTTGGAATAAAACTATCTCCACTCAAGATCTGTGGCTCTGACCTGGCAGCACAAACAATTTTAAATAAAAAAAAAAAAAAAAAAAAAAAAAAAAAGGTTGTGATGGTTTTACTCGGGTGGGAGGTTGAGCTCCACCACAACTGCTCTCTCACTCCCCCTTAAAGAATAATGGGGAGAAAATACAATGAAAAGGGCTCAAGGGTTGAGATAAGGATGAGGAGATCGCACAGTAATTATCGCAATGGGCAAAACAGACTCAGCGTAGGAAGATAGTAAGATTTATTGCCTATTAATAACAAGCTAGAGAAGTGAGAAACAAAAGAAAGAAACCAAAAGCACCTTCCCCCCATCTGCCCTCTTCCACCTCCTCCCCCTGAGTGGTGCAGGGGAACAGGGGAATGGTCAGTATATAGCGCTTCTTCTCTGCCACTCCTTCTCGGTCACTCTTGTCCCCTGTGCTGTGGTGTCCCTCCCATGGGATGCAGACCTTGGTGAACTGATCCGGTGTGGGCTTTCCACAGGCAGCAGCTCTCCAAGAATTGTTCCAGATAGGGGTCTGTACCACAGGGTCCATCCCTCAGGAGCAAACTGCTCCAACCTGGATCCCCCACACGTAGCAGCTCCTGCCAGGTCACCTGCTCCTGCGTGGTCTCCTCTCCATGGGCTACAGGTTTGGCCCAGAATCTGCTCCAGCAGGGATCTTCCACAGGCCACAGCCTCTGTCGGTGCAGGGCCACCTGCTCCACCGTGGTCTCCTCCATGGGCTGCAGCGTGGAACCCTGCTCCACCGTGGTACTCCATGGGCTGCAGGGGGACATCCTGCTTCACCATGGTCCTCACCACAGGCCACAGGGGACATCTGCTCCAGTGCCTGGAGTACCTCTCCCCCTCCTTCTTCACTGACCTTGGCGCCTGCAAGGCTGTTCCTCACTCCTCTCACTCTCCCAGCTGCTGTGTGGCACAGCGTTTTTTTTTCCCTGTCTTAAATAGGCTCTCACAGAGGTGCAAAATAACATCACTTTTTGGCTCGGCTCTGATCAGCAGTGGGGCCCTTAGCAAACATGGGGCAGCTTCTAGATCCTTCTCACAGAAGCCACCCCTACGGCCCCCCTGCTACCAGAACCTTGCCACGTAAACACACTACACAGGTGCTACTTGAAAAGTAGAGTAAGGACTTGTTTCTTAAGAATCAAAATTTTGTCCAGTAGAGCCTATTCTTACTCCTACTGCAGTCACAAGCTAATTCATACTGATGTTTATGTATATACAATTGACAAATATTTGTACAAAAAAACTGGCCATTAATAAAGCAAAACAAACCAACAGATCAGGACAGCTCATGCGTTTGCTCAACAATAATTAAGCTAATTTAAATTAAAATAGCAATAACATGAAAGGACCTGGGAGTATTGGTTGATAGTCATCTGAATATGAGCCAGCAGTGTGCTCAGGTGGCCAAGAAGGCCAACAGCATCCTGGCTTGTATCAGGAACAGTGTGACCAGCAGGGCTAGGGAGGTGATCGTCCCCCTGTACTCAGCTCTGGTGAGGCCGCACCTCGAGTACTGTGTTCAGTTTTGGGCTCCTCGCTACAAGAAGGACATCGAGGTGCTTGAGCGGGTGCAGAGAAGGGCGACAAAGCTGGTGAGGGGCCTGGAGAACAAGTCCTACGAGGAACGGCTGAGGGAGCTGGGCTTGTTCAGCCTGGAGAAGAGGAGGCTCAGGGGCGACCTTATCGCTCTCTATAGGTACCTCAAGGGAGGCTGTAGCGAGGTGGGGGTTGGCCTGTTCTCCCACGTGCCTGGTGACAGGACGAGGGGGAATGGGCTTAAGTTGAGCCAGGGGAGTTTTAGGTTAGATGTTAGGAAGAACTTCTTTACTGAAAGGGTTGTTAGACATTGGAACAGGCTGCCCAGGGAAGTGGTGGAGTCACCATCCCTGGAAGTCTTCAAAAGACGTTTAGATGTAGAGCTTAGGGAAATGGTTTAGTGGGGACTGTTAGTGTTAGGTCAGAGGTTGGACTCGATGATCTTGAGGTCTCTTCCAACCTAGAAATTCTGTGATTCTGTGAATTATTGGAATTTGCATTTCTAAATAAGATAATATCAACATGATACTGATTTCAAGTATCTAGTCATTCAAGTTAAGCAATATGCAAGTTCACACCAACATTCTTCAGCAATGCTGTTGAATTTTAATTATTTTGAGCCATGCACTATATTAAATGTTAGTATGGTTTTATTTCACAATGTGGGAATACTGGGGAGGGACAGAAGAGAAATACTGGGAACTTACCCATGATGTCCCAGACTCACCCTCCTCAATGTTACAGTTTTAACGTCCCCATAAGAAGTTAATTAACTTTTATACATTTCACTAATTTACTAAAATATTCATTGTCAGTGGAGGAATTATGGTGCTGAAATCTAACTAGAAATTTCCACTTTGATGGCTGAAAACTATCCTACATACTACAGCAATCATTTACAAGCAATAGAGACAACATATTTCCATATTTACTGGTATGGCTTATATGCAAACTGTGTACCTTATTTATGCATATATCTCCAACAGGAAAAAAGTCTTTACAGTAGGGTTGTGTTATTTTTTATTATTGTTTTTATCTGTTTTATTACCTTATGTTCCCCAATATTTTCTTCCTTTCACTTTACATAACATAATATTGTTTCAAATCATTGCAAGAGCAATTTAGAAGGTAAGTAGTGATAATTTTCTTTACTTACTGTTAGAAATTACTCCAGAGTTAACTACTTCCTTGGTGAAGTTCTGTAGGTTGCTAAAGCTACAGTGATTGTTTTGATATCAGGCCTTTTGATGTCATCTTGTTTTCCTTACTCCATTGGACACATTTTTCCACTTTATCAAAACCAAAATTTGGGCAATGAAGATGGAAATACAAATATTCTTTTATTTGTTCTTGCTTAAAATAAAACATGTAATATTTGGCCCAGAACTAAATGGTGCTAATATTTCTTCACAACAGAATCACATCAGGACTATTTTTTTTTTCATTTAAATAATAAGAAAAGAAAACATAATGAAAATAAAAAACACATGCTCATAATCAAAATGTAAGCCAACCTGAGAAGCATGCAGGATCTGAAAATGTAATCCTTCTGCTTAATAGGACAGTGGAAGAAACAAAATATATTTTCAAATTAACTAAAATGTTGCTTGATTTTAATTTTTATATTGGGGAATTCAGGGCCTACTTGAAAAATTCTGTGATTATTTTCTTAGAAAATAATATAACTTAGAAAATGCTGTCATAAATGTTGTTGGTATAGGGCTACATTACTGTCAACATTATAACTGCTTATCTAGGTATTGCTGATAATAACTATGTCATTACCCATATGAAACAACAAACCGTAAAATTTAAGTAAACATTTTAAATAAAATTTGATGATAATATTTGATGGTAACGGGAGATGCTGAGAAGGCGGAGATACTGAATGCTTTCTTTGCTTCAGTCTTTGCTTCCAGGACTCCCCCCCAGGACTCCTCAACTCTGGAGGGAGGAGAAAGAGTCTGGAAAGTGGAGATCTCCCCCCTTGTTGACAAGGGAGTGGTTCGTGAGCGTCTGAGTGGGCTCAACACACTCAAATCCATGGGTCCCATTGGGATGCATCCATGTGTGCTAAGGGATTTGGCAGAGGTGATTGCTGAACTGCTCTCTATCATCTTTGAAAGGTCCCGGAGAACAGGAGAGGTGCCTGAAGACAGGAGGATAGCCAATGTCACTCCGGTCTTCAAAAAGGGCAAGAAGGAGGATCCGGGAAACTACAGGCCAGTCAGTCGCACCTCTGACCCTGGAAAGGTGTTGGAACAGCTTGTTCTGGATGCCATCTCCTAGCAATTGGAAGAGAAGGTTATGAGGAGTAGTCAGCATGGATTCACCAAGGGGAAATTGTGCTTGACCAACCTCGTTGCCTTCTATGATGGCATCACCAGCCAGGTAGATGGGGGGAGAGCAGTAGATGTCATCTACCTTGACTTCTGCAAGGTTTTCAGTACTCTCTCCCATGACATCCTGATACCAAAGCTGAGAAAGTGTGGGATAGATGACTGGACAGTAAGGTGGGGTTGAGAACTGGCTGACTGGCCAAGCTCAGAGGTGCTGATTGGTGGTGCAGAGTCTGGTTAGAGACCTGTGACTAGCAGTGTTCCCCAGCGGTTGGTGCTGGGTCCAGTCTTGTTCAACATCTTCAGCGACGACCTTGATGAGGGAATAGTGTCCACCCTCAGCAAGAGACATGCCAGAAGGCTGTGCTGCCATTCAGCGAGACCTGGACAGGCTGCAGAGCTGGGCAGGAAGAAATCAAATGAGGATTAACAAGAGCAAGTGTAGAGTCCTGCACCTGGGAAGGAACAACCGCATGTATCAGTACAGGCTGGGGGATGACCTGCTGGAGAGGAGCTCTGTGGAGAAGAACCTAGGGGTCCTGGTGGATGGCAGGTTGACCAAGAGCCAGCAGTGTGCCCCTGTGGCCAAGAGGGCCAATGGCATGCATTCAAAGGAATGTGGCCAGCAGGTCGAGGGAGGTGATCCTCCCCCTCTACTCTGCCCTGGTCAGGCCTCACCTGGAGTACTGTAACCAGTTCTGTGCTCCCCGGTACAAAAAAGACAGAGATCTCCTGGAAAGAGTCCAGCAGAGGGCCACAAAGATGATACGGGCCCTGGAGCATCTTCCTTATGAGGAAAGGCTGAGAGACCTGGGTCTGTTCAGCCTGGAGAAAAGAAGACTGAGGGGGGATCTTATCAATGTTTATAAATACCTGAGGTGTGGGAGACAGTGGGGTTTGGCCAACCTCTTTTCAGTGGTTTGTGGGGACAGGACAAGGAGTAATGGTCACAAGATAGAGCACAGGAATGTCCGCACCAACATGTGAAAGAACTTCTTCACAGTGAGGGTGACAGAACACTGGAACAGGCTGCCCAGGGAGGTTGTGGTGTCTCCTTCTCTGGAGATATTTAAGGCCTGTCTGGATTCCTGCTCTATGGATGCCTTCTCTGGGGAACCTGGTCTTGGGAACCTGCTTTGGCAGGTGGGTTGTACCTGATGATCTTTCGAGGTCCCTTCCAAACTCAATTCTGTGATTCTGTGATATAAGATTTACACATCATAACTGGAATTCAACAATGTTATGTGACTTAATATTGACGGATAACATATTGCTGTCAGTGCTGATACAGTTTTAATTCTGATGGTATTTTGTGTTGGAGATGAAGGCATTGGAATGTTTTTCCCAGAGAAGCTGTGGATGTCCCATCCATAGAAGTGTTCAAGGCCAAGTTGGATGGGGCTTTGAGAAACCTACCTGGTCTAGTGTGAGGTGTCCCAGGGGATTGGAATTAGATGATCTTTAAGATCTCTTCCAAACCAAACCATTCTCTGATTACATTTATGTATTTTAATTCAAGAAAGGAGCAATGTGAGAATCCATCTTGATCTCATACATAGCATAGGCTACAGAGATTTTTAACCAATTCATTTTTCATCAGAGAACATCTTCTGAAGGACACAACATTTGAAGTAAAACATAAAACTAGAAAATCTATTGCAGAACATAATAAATTGTTTCTAAGCTAAATTATTCTCAGTGTCAAAAATTAGTTTCTTATTTAATCTTTGAATTTATCTATCTTCAGTTTCCTGTTGCTCAACACTATATCATTGTTTGCTACAAAAAAGTCACAATTTCTGGAAAAGTCTAACTGAACAGCAGGGAGAAAATATAGATTTGTGAGTTCTTTCAGACTTACCAATGACATCATGATATTATTTTTTTCAGTATCTGTTTTATTAAAAAATATGAGCTATATAAATTTATTATCTGAAAGGAGATTTTTTTTTTTAATTTTGAACGAGATTCAGAAACAAAACATTTTAAACTTTTTTTTTTTTTTAACCATAGTGTAAAAAGTTTTTAGCTAGTCCTCATTGTAAGATAATGCAAAGCAATAAAACTTTCATGAATTGACTAGAAAACACTCTACACTGAAATCATCTTACCTTAAGACTTTATCTTGAGTAGGAAGTACTGTATCAAAAGTATTCAAAAAATCCTGAGTTCTAACCATGCTGAAGATTAGGAAAATTTGAACTGAAGCATGATGTTGTGGTTCTAACAACGTTTACTTATTCTATAACAAATTTTGTTTTTAATAACATTTCCAAGTTAATGGTGACTTAACCTCTAATTTATCTGGCTGAACAGATCTAGTTTTACTAATGCAGTTATATTTTTAGGAACTGATAATCTGATGTTATTTCAATACTGCTTACTAAATCTAATTTAGTACTTATGTAGCTTCATGAAAACATTCAGTTTGTACTTGATTTATTTAAAGTATTAGACTTTTTATAATAGTTTTAAAGAACAAAAAAGAAACACAAGAAAAGGTTCGGGTTTAAGAACAGAATTTATATTATTTTAATAGTAATTATTTTAATGAATCACTACTTTCAGTGGTAATAAGAACTGGAAACTCAGAAAACCTATGTAATGCACTAAAAAGTAATTCTGACTATTAAGATCTTGGGAATTGAAGTATTAACTCAAATTCTTCTCAGACATCTTGAATGCTTATTCAGATCCCAGAACACTGAAGCTAATTAGCATTTTGACAGAAATTTAAATGGATATAGGAGAAACATCTTTGGCTGTCACTTCAGTATTTTTGAGGTGTGTTATACATAGTAAAAAAAAAAATTAAACATTACTGTTGAACAAGAGAACCCACAAATGAACAGAAAGAGAAGGGTGAGCAAACTCCTCACCAAAGTACTTGTACTGACAGAGTTCATATGAGCTCACAATACCCAAAAAGTAGACGATGATACATAACACTGAAGGCAGTAAAAGCAGAAGGATACCCTCCAAACTAGAGTCTCCAAAGAGAATCTGCTATTCTAATACAGAGAAAACATCAATTCCTAGCTCAAAATTTAGTGACCAAAGAAATCAAAGTGTAGGAGGAAGACAAACTAGCCAGGAAGCTGTGAGGTTTCTCAATGTTACTGGAAGCAGCAGCGTACCTTATCCACTATCTCTTCTCCAGCTAGGCTCAAGTGCCTTGGAGGAAAGTGGGAAAAGGAGCAACCTATCAGGAGGCCCTGATACATGGAATTAATTACCAACAGAATAAACAAATCAAATTAAACAGTGAATAAGTTTCCTTCTCAACCATCTGCTGCTTTCATTCTTAAATAGCAAATTAATTCAAGAATTAAATACTTACAAAAAAACAGCCTGGAGACAAAACAGTGAATATTGCTGGTACACTCATGTAATTGCTGCAGGACAGGATGTGCCACATTGTTTTATATCTTGTTTTATTTACAACTTTAACTTAAAAAGAAGTGAAGAAGAAAGGGTGACAACTAATTTATTTATTTATTTATTTTATTTACAGAGACCAGGATTGCAACTGCTTACTCTTGTTATTTTGTTATTTTTTTTCTTTAAAAGACACAACACGTCTCTCAAGTGTCTCTCATATCCTGAGATTAGAAACACACATGATCAGAACTGATGTTTAAAATTGGAGGCCTCTAGATATCAGGACAATGAAAATCTGTATGCCAACCACTGCATCCTGTTTCATAGTAATCATAGGTAACATTTCTTTCAGTGTTTTTTTTTTTGTTTTTTTTTTTCCCTGTCATTTTTGCCCTATTGTAAATGATATCTTGAAGGCAGTGAAGCTAGAATCAATGTGGATTCAAAAACTAAAAACATGGATCAGTCTTCAACAGGTATTTATTGTTATTAATTGGTAACTAAAGAACTTTCCTGCTGGTACAGTTTTTATCTTTTTATTTAAAAAGAGATCCTGTTACCAGGACACCTCCCTTGTTCAGCAAGGGACCCACATTATCCCTAGTCTTCCTTTTACTGTTTACTATATATATGCTAATACTTAATTGGATGCCAAATATTGCCAGTATGATTGCTGTTATTGTTATTACTGCTGTCAATATTACAGTTAATCAAAGATCAATTTTGGGGTCCTGTTGTGCTATTTGACTGTCATCTGCTTTTCAGGAGAAGATTAAGTTAAGCAAGGTTCTTGGACCATCTCAATTTATTTAAGTTCTTCCTCTTACATTAATGTGCTTGTTTTCCATAACACACAGTATCTTTCTCACTCCCATTTCCAGCATGGAGACAATAAGTTTAAATAAATGTACATGGTCTGTTCTGAAAGTAGTAGGACTGGCTTTTTCCTGGGCGAACGGGCAGATGAGAGGCGGTCTGCGTGCACAGGATCGGTGGAGGGGGATATTGGGAACGCTGGGAAAAATCGGCAGTCGGCTGTCAGCCATTGAAGAGAGCAGGTCGCTTGTACTGTGAACACCTGTCGAAACGCCTCGTCATGGAGAATCATGGAGCGTTTACTGGAGCAGTGATATGCTATCAAATTTTGTGTAAAGCTTGGTAAAACGGGCAAAGAGACTCATGACATGATTAAGAAGGCCTACGGTGATGCTGCCATGGGTAGATCAGCTGTTTCTGAGTGGCACAAGCTGTTCCAAGAAGGTAGGGAAAGAGTGGAAGACAACGACTGCTCTGGACGCCCTTCGACCAGCAAGACCAACGAAAATGTGTCACGAGTGAAAAATTTACTGAACCATGATCATAGGATGAGTATCAGAATGATTGCTGATGACTTGAGCATTCCTCAAACCCAAGTTTTTGAGATGGTGAAAGAAAACTTAGCCATGAGGAAAGTGTGTGCAAAGTTTGTGCTGCGAGTGTTGTCAGAGGAGCAAAAGGCCAACCGAAAAGGCCAACCGGAAAGGCCAACCGGAAAGGCCTGCCAGGATCTTCTTCATCATGTGAATGAGGAGCACGGCTTTTTGGACAATGTAGTGACCGGTGACGAGACGTGGGTGTTTGAATACGACCCAGAGAGTAAGCGGCAGAGCACAGAATGGCACACCCCTGCTTCCCCATGCCCCAAGAAAGCACGAATGAGCAAATACAAGCAAAAGTCCATGCTCATTTGCTTTTTTGATCGACATGGAGTCATCCACAAAGAGTTTGTACCACCCGAACAAACAGTTAATGCAGTTTTTCACGTGGAAGTCCTCACAAGACTGAAAAAACGCATTGCTTGTGTCCGCCAAGCCATCATCAACAATTGGCAGCTACACCATGACAACGCGCCGAGCCACACAGCTTTCCGTGTAGTGGAGTATCTTGCCCAGCACAAGGTGGCAAAGCTGCCTCAGCCCCTCTACAGCCCCGACTTGGCCCCGCCAGAATTTTTTTTACTCCCGAGAATAAAATCGGCACTCAAGGGGAAGTATCACTCATCGGTAGAAGTGCTTCAAGAGGCCGTGATGAGGGAGCTAAACAGCATTCCAGTCCAGGTGTTCCTGGAGGCGTACGAAAACTGGAGAACTCGTTGGCAGCAGTGTGTAGATGCGGAAGGGTGCTACTTTGAAAAATTCTAATCATTTGTTCTATTCTCATGAATAAATTTAAAAAAAAAAATGAGACCTACTACTTTCAGAACAGACCATGTATAGTCATGAGGCCTCAAATTAAAAGGGAAAAAAAAAAAGTCTGAAACAAGCTGGACAGGACAAAGTCATAAAGTAATAAAACTTTCAGTGTCAATAAG
Source organism: Netta rufina (assembly GCF_964035555.1). Classification (NCBI taxonomy): domain Eukaryota; kingdom Metazoa; phylum Chordata; class Aves; order Anseriformes; family Anatidae; genus Netta; species Netta rufina. Next base: position 156,188,872 of record NC_140123.1, on the reverse strand, counting down.
TCCATATTGGACTTCACAAGCACAGAATGACTCCTAAATATTAAATTTCAGGGGTTTTAGTTTGTTTTGTTGGTTGGTTGGTTTTGTGTTTTGTTGTTTTTGTTTTTTGTTGGTTTGTTTTTCCCCAGTCAACACTTTTTTAACACTTTTTAAAACACTTTTTTTTTGGTCAGTTTTAAAAATTTTTTTAACACTTTTTAAAACACTTTTTTTTTTGGTCAGTTTTAAGAATTTTTATGGAGGAAAACAGTCTTAATATTTGCCTGTCATCTCCAATGATCTGTAAAAAGCTTTGACTGCTGTATAGCTGCAGTTAACATCCTATGTGTATGGGTCAAGTATTGCTTGGTGTTCAAGGTTTGATGCCTGACAGATGTACTTATGTCTTTTCCTCTTTACATTTCAATTTCATCCAGAGACCTGATTAGTGACAAACATACAACAGATAATGAGGCAGTTCCTGAGGAAGGAATCAGTATCTAAACCTTAGTTCTGCTGTTCTTCTCATAAGGCATGTTACAAATCTCAAGTGTCTGGAAAATAAATTTTAATCTTTAAGCTTCACCCATACTTAGGTTTACTTCAGTGAAATTTCCATTATGATACTGCCATAACATCCATTTAGTTCCTTTTTGAAACCTCCCGTTCAGTTTCTAAAAATAAAGTAGGATTTATGAATTTTAATATAAAAATATTATTTTTGCTTTTCAAGAGTGGTCTTTTTTTCAGGTATTTGTGTAGTAGTTACATATTTTACTAACACTATTAGAGCTAACCAAGAGAAGGTTGGAAAACATTAGAAAAATGTCAGAATTAATAAGTAAGCAAATGATTACTTGTCTTGCAAGAGCTCAGACTTGCACAAGTTATTGTGGGAGGGCATGATTTCTTTCCTGATAAAAGTCAAGGAATGGAATTATGTCAGATTTGTGGTTCTAATTGTGTTGCTTCCCAGTATTCAGGAATGGTAACAACTTTGTTCCAGACCAGGACAAGTCTTTTCAAATAGATTGGAGGGGGAGGAGTGGCTGGGTGTAGAGAAACATAATATTAGTAAGTTTCTGTTTTCTTATGCTCAGGATTAAAGTTCTCTCTCTTCCAAGTTATCTTTACTTTAAAGCAGCAGAAGCTATTCTGTTTATTTCTTCTCTTCACTCAGGGAGTTGGTCACTGAATTCCCCTAGGCCTCTTTCATAAGTTCATCCTCAGTGCCAGCATGACCAACGCAAATAGTTTTGATGTCATAATAAAGACAATCAGGCACCTCAGGTAGTACGACCTTGCCAGATTCCACATGCTGCATAGGACTATAATGATCACTGTCTGCACAGAGCCAGGGAAAACAGCCTCCTCTGCCCTGTTTAGTCAACCACAGAACAATGCCTTTCACACAGTCCTCCACAGATATAAATGATAAAATGATAAATGATAAATGATAAAGAGCAGAAGTCAGTGGAAATGGGGCTTGCTGTGCTGTAATATATTTATTTATTTAAATAAATAATAGCTGTTATGTCTGAGCAATGGGAGATCATGTCTTTCTTCATTTCTTTTCACAATTCTCCAAAGTGAACTTACAGAATCATAGAATGGTTTGCCTTGGAAGGGACTTTAAAGGTGATCTAATTTGAATCCCCCTGCCATGGGCAGGGACACCTTCCACTAGAGCAGCTCAAAGCCCCATTCAGCCTGGTGCCGAACACTTCCTGGGACTGGTCATCCACAGCTTCTCTGCACAACCTGTTCCAGTGCCTCACCACCCTCTGAGTGAAGAATTTCTTCCTAATATCTATTCTAAATCTGCCCTCTTTTAGTTTAAAGCCCTTGTCGTATCACATCACTACATCCCCTGATAAAGACTTCCTCTCCAGCTTTCTTGTAGGCCCCCTTTAGGTACAGGAAGGGCACTGCAAAATCTCCGCAGAGACCTCTCTTCTCTAGGCTCAAAATACCCAGCTCCCTTAGCCTGTCTTCACTGGAGGGGTACTACAGCTCTCCGATCATCTTTGTGGCCCTCCTCTGGACTCACTTCAACAGATGACTCTACAGGATTTTGTAATGCTCACAGTGGTATGTTATTTTTTAAGGCCTGCTCCCTCCATGGGACCTACCTCCTCCACTTTTAGACACATTATTTTTTTTTCTTTCTATGTCCCATTAAATGAACTAAGAAGAGAGAGTGCCTTTGTTCACTCAGATTTTCCTTCTGAGCAAGATCTCCCAAGCACTTACAAGGATTATAACAGACAAATAAGGTGTTCAAAAATAAGAGCACTCAAAGTGAAAACAAGTGTGAGCCTGTTAAACAGTTTGTGTGCGTATACGAAGCTAAAATTAATTAGATTTTAAAGGTGAAAGGGTGGGAACTGACTCAGTGGAAAAAAAAATGGATGCACTGATCACTTTGATTAGAAAGAAGCACCTAGTGAAGCTCAAGGAGACCTCCAATATAAAATCAAGATGACATCACAGAAAGCAAATATGGTTCTATGAATTGCCCACAGACACTTCTCTTACTGCTTGTGCCAAAAGGTCCTTCATTACTGAATGATAACAAATCTACAACTGAGGATAATTCAGTATCTGAATGATAAAACAGATGCCTGAACAGACTAGCAGAAACTGAACAGGAAGACACCAGGGAAAGAATACTTTCTGTGTTGGGTTTCTGTGCCTCTGTAACAGAGGTGGGAGAATATTGTGCTAGTCAGCATCACTAGTTAATTTACCAAATTAAACAAGTTGCTCATTTTTGTTGTGATTGTTCTCATTCTTTTTGTTTATTGAAATGACTAACAACCTGTGCACTGCACTCAAGTTTCTTAACACTTCACATTCACTAATTCTGAAGTCTCTCTTAATGACAGTGACTGTGAGAAGCTTGGGCTTACATCACACAGTACTTATGACTCACTCTAAACTACAGTACAAAACTAACAGTTTGTTTTTTCTGAGAAGTGTTGTAATTCTAAAGTGAATCTTCAGTCCAGTAGAAGAGATTAAGAAGAATGTTATAGATCCCATATATTCTTAGCATAGAAATAAAATATTATCTGAATGATTTTAAGAATGTACAGAATCAGAAGGGTAGTAGAAAATACATAATACACACTTTTAAATAGCCAAATATATCATTGGTACAGACCACTACCACCACCAAACTAAAATAATAATATATAATATATATTTTGTTCTGATTTCTATAGCAAGTTAGTTACATATGTAAATGTGGGCTGTAAACAGTGACACATGGCACAGCAACAGAGCCACTATCTTTGAACTATTAAATGACAATACCTCTAAATTATACATAACTGCAAAGCAGCTTTATGAATACTCCTAATTGCAACTCACATTTGCTCTGCTATGCATCTTGTCGTACATTAGGTAAAGGCAATTAAACTGGAAAGAATAGGAAATCCAACAAGAAAACTGAATAGCTAGGGAAAGAAAAAAAAAAAAAAAAAAAAAAAAACCAACAAAACAAAACAAAACAAGACAAAAAAACAACACCAAGCTTACTTTTACTTTACTTCTTCCAGAACTAGAACAATAGTGCCTGGGCTTACTATATAGAATAAGACCCAAAATTTTGAACAGAGTTTCTAGGGCAAGTTAAGGAGAAATGCTGAACACAAAGGACTATTAGAGCCCATAATATATAGGAAAGCCACAGTGATAAACCAACCATACTGCTAGCCAGAGTATTTTGTCTCCAGCTGTGCACAGAAGAGATGTCTATGTATCAGCACAGGGTAAGTGATAACTTCAGTCACCAATAGTCATCAGCTCAGAGCTCCTGGGTCATCTGCAGCTTTCTCTGTTTTCACTAGGCCTCATGAACGTATATTGTTTCTCTTTGAAGGTGTTAAGGCTTTAAAGAGGTATCTTTAACTCTGAAAGCCACCATATGAACTATCTCCTGGACTTTAATTCCTTGTTTGTTTGTTTGTTTGTTTGTTTCTGTTTGTTTGTTTGTTTTTTGGTTGTTGTTGTTGTGTTGTTGTTATTTTGTTCTTTATTTTTCAAAATATTAAGCAATATGCTTACTTTTTCTTGTAAACTTCTGCTGATGTTTACATGAGATAAATATAAACATTGACTGTTTTGTATGTATATATATACATACATAAAGGCTTATCATTATTACTGAGTGTCACTAAAAGTGGGTACTCCAGTCAGCTTGAGAGATATTCTAAACATGGAAAACCTTTCCAAGACAAAGCAGAAAGCTCTAGAGGACAGTCACTCTATCTAACTGAATCAGCTAGCAGATGATAGGCTTGCTCTCAGTTTATGTAATTTAACAAAGTTATAAACAATTTATTCTTTCTGTAGAATTCAGATTACTATAAGTTTACAGGTCTTCCACAGAAAGAATAGTGACATAAAATAGGCAACAGTTAAACAAAACAAAACAACAACCACAACAAAAACATTTGTTTTTTAAACTTTATCCATTCTCTCTTTTCTTTCCTCTCAGTTAGGAGTTACATGTTGTTTTTTTTTGTTTGGCTGGTTGGTTTGGGTTTTTTGTTTGTATTTTTTTTGTTTGTATTTTTTTGTTTGTTTTATATACAAATTAGCTTTAATACTTTAAGGCAGAAACTAATTCTTAAGGGATACTTTGGGAAATTGAAAGCCAAGAAGTTTTGTAACTGAGAATTTCTCAGATCTTCGGGAATAATGCAGTATTTGATTACTGAAAACAAGTCTCAGAAGCATCCTTACAAATCGTATGGCATATGACAAGTGTAAGTGGGTGTTTTGGATAGGTAAGTTTCCAACAGTGAAGAAAATGGCTGAATAGGTTGTGAAGCCAATTCTGTTCTAGCATTAGTATTTCATAACTGTTTCCTATGACCCCAAAAGTGAAGTTTTTGGAAATACAGCAAATGAAAAAATGATCCAGATAACTCTAAAAAGGAGTTGTACACAGGTACACATCCCCTATAGAACCATTTTAGAACCATTTCATGCTCTCCTTATAAGGATTCTAAGAACTCTCTTTCTACCTAAAATTTGAAATCAAGTAAATACAAAGAAAATGGATTCCAAATTCTTTATTTTTTCTTTCACAAACCAAATTCACAAGCTGCTCAACCTCAGTGGAAAGATCTTTTAAAGATCTTCACAAACTACCTTAGACAAATAGTAATGAGAAAAAAAAAAAAAAAAAAAAAAGGATCCATTCCAGAGATGGTGCTGCATTGATGCGATGCTAAATTCTCTCCCAGGAGATCACAGAAAGTTTGTTTCCTTTTGCACTAAGTAATGGATCTCTATTTTGTCCATCTTTTACATCATGATGAATAAGATTGTCAAGCAACTCATTTTGCATCTTCTATAGACAAGATTAGTGTAGTACTTTAAGGAGAAGAAATATGGACAAAATTATGGACTATCTTAGCTAATTGTCAAGCTACTTTTAATGTACAGTTGCAAAAGGCATTTTTAAGCATCACATTTTTTTATGCAGTATTATATTTGTAATTTTAAATTTGAATATATTTAATTCACTTTAAGAGCACGTATACCTATTTGTTTGTTGTCCAGTTATCTTTTCTGTTCATGAAAAGATTTCAGTCTCTAGAAAGATATTTATATGGAAATCTGAGTGAACAACTTACAATTTACTGGAACAATTATACTGACAGTATCCCTGCCTCGCCCCCCTGCAATAATGAAGTTACAAGCACTACATTAAAAACCTTCTGTTCACTAGATGAACAAACGTATCTCTTTCCAACAAGACAATGATAAAAAATGACATGTTTCCAGCATGGTTATTTATGCAAATAGTAATTTTACGCAGAAAAGTGAAGCTTCCAAGGAGAAGACGTTAGTGGTACTGTGCTCCTGTTCTAGAAATACAACAAAAAATAGTAAAAATAATTGTTTTATATATCTTGATAATAGGATATTTCCTCCCTTCTACCTTTTGCCTCCTCTCCCCCCCCCAAAAAAAAAAAGTCATATAGATGTAAAACAATACTTTCAAAGTTTAAGTAACGTTTCAGACAAATTTAGATAATGTATAAAGTACTCTAAGACAAACATAGTTTTTGTTTGTGCGTGTGGTTTTATTTTTTAAAACACCAGTAACTGTTTACTTAACTACTACTTCACCCCCAAAGCAGCTAGAAATAAATTCATATTTAAGCGCATCATTTTTTGATGCTGTACTTGATGAAGTGAGTGGTATCATTTTTGCCTAGACAAGTCATTTGTACTGTAAGATTTAAGTTTAATGGTTTTCCATACCTGCAAAACAATTTCCATTTTTACTAACCTGGTTGTTTGCTTTTTTAAAATATAAGAAGACGTGTCTCAATATTTAAATGGTAATAAACATCCTCCTGAAGAGGAAGGAAATCGCAAGTTTCTGTATTGAATAGACCTCCACCACTTTTTATCTGTGTATTCATAAACACATCTAACTCCTCTATAAAAGAAATTCCTGCATCCTTTGAATTCAGGAATTGTTTCTGATCAGCTATATTGTGGGAAAGTCTTTCCCAAATTTTTAGCCACATAAACGTATGGATTATACTGACTCTTCAGCAACACAATCCTACGTCTCTTTCTTTATCTCTTTCATTTGAAAAAGCTAATGTAGGGCAGAGTACAGGAAGTATGCATTGACCTCACATTATTCAAGGAGAATCCTGGAGCTGGGAGCACCCACCATCACCATTACTCCAGCTGGCTGGCCTTCATTCCCAAAGTCTTACAGACTTCTTGTTAGCTAGAAGGAACATCATCAGTGCCCGGCCTTTAGATGAAGTGAATGATCCACGTGTCCTGTAAGACAGATAATTTTAGAAAAATACATTTAAGTTCCACCTCAACACCTTCAGGATTGTCTCAGTGTAGACAATTGTGAACTAGAAATAGAATAATAGAAAGTGCTGGCCTGAGTTCTGATATAGCTTTTTTGTATATTAAAATAAAGTTAGAAAGAAAACATAAACTATAAGTTGCAAGCACAACAAAAGTTGTTTGTTTGTTTTTTTCCAAGGCTAATGGCATGGGAAACAGGCTATAAGAGAACTCAAAGCCTCTTACTAGGTATTAGCATTAAATCAATATAAAGCTAATATAGGAGATGGACAGAAAACTCAAATGCACTTTTAAAGAGAACTCTCAGAAGTCCAGCACCAATTAGCACACACGAGTATGCTTGGTTCTCAGGTGCCTATCAGCCCAGTAGTGACAAGACAAACAACACTATAGAACAGCACTTAGAATCAGCAATACTACTTCTTAGATCTAATAGTGAAAATGTGAATTTTAGTTAGAATCCCTCAGTAATCAACTCCAATTTAAAGCCAAAGGTTTTCTCTCAGTAATCAACAGAACGATATCCAGAAACTCTACATTCTTTTAGACAAATAAGATCCAGTGTAAATTTTAAAAAAGATGACAAACTCTTCCTAAGTATTTTAAAATATCATTAGTCTAATTTAATAGCTTCAGTGAATTATTGTTCTATATGGCAAAATGAACAACTATTATTTAGATCTACTAAATAGAAATCGGTACTCACAGCAGCAAGACTGTCTTCATCATTACAGGTTCCATTCTGAAATTGAGCACCAGCACCAATATTCAAAAAGGGGGGGGGGGGGGGGGGGGGGGGGGGGGAATAAGAAAAAAGAAATATCACCACATAAATTGCTCACTCTTTCAGTTCCCTCAAGCTCCCAGAAATACTCATACATTGTTTATATCCCAACTAGGGGTAATTGCTCTCACCTGCCAGGATACAAACTGTGTATTAGCATCTTCCATTTTAGATTAGTCAGCAGATAAATGCTGTTTTGTCTATCCAAGAGCTTTGTGCTTATGATTCTCTCCCACTTATGTGAGGAAAAGTAATCTACTTCAACAAATGTTTTTATTGTAGAATATCACCCAGTACTTTGCAGAAAGAGAGCTTTTGGCATTTGTTTTTTTATGGTTATTTCCCCGTAAACAATATAAGCTGAAGCGTGACTTAAACAAATAGACAACAGAACATTTTGTCACATTTGTTACAAAATATTTTATGTTGGCTTAATAGCTTTTAGTAAATTTTTGCCTCTATAAAATAGTTTCAAATTGCAGCAGGGTAGAAGAACAATTTTGCATGTATGTACAAATTCAATTAAATTGCTGTAATTACTGAAGAGAATTTAATCTCTGTGCAAACCCATTTGGCATACCTACAAGGGACAGGAAACAAATAGCATACCCACTTGCATATCCTTCCTTTGTAAATTCTTTGAAGCACCTCCACAAAATGTCTTTCTAACTTACTACTTACACAATACATGCATTCAGTCAGTTGGCTCTGAAAAGAGCTTAAGAGGGTATTTTGGAAAATAAAGAAACCGGAATGTTGAAACTTCCCTGGAAGTAGAGAGGTCCTTTGCTTGGAAGTAAACATGTCCCTTGTTTCCTTTAACAATTGCATATTGTCCTGCTAGCTATGTGCATGTGTTCATTGAGACTATGATTAAGGAGAAGGGCAATCCCTTCACTCCCGAGACTTCGAGGTTTTCCACTGCAAATCAAAAAGCAGAGAAAACACCAATCTCCACGTATCTGGTCTGGTATTCTTAAAAACTACCTTGTCTGTGTAAAAGAGCACAGAAACTATGAATTTGGTATAACAATCAGTGGTGTTTCTGAACTAAGAATTAAAGACAGTTCTCCTAATTGTACTTCAGAATCCAGATGAAAAATAAGGGGGACTCTAGCCATTGTGAATGGAGAGTCTTCAGCGTGTAACACAAGTGAAACCAAAACAGAAATGTCAGCTTTTCACACAGCCAACAGCAAAAGTAGTGTTCTGAGGGGGTTGATAGTTGCTTACTTAAAATACTTTACAAATCTCATCCCTATTAACTTCATTCATTCAATAAAAAGTTTAAAAAAAGAAAAGATAACATTTTCAAATTCTCTAATACTGTAAATAAAAGCTAGAGATGGCACAGTTCTTTTTGTTTCTGAGATCTCGAATGATTTTTTTTCATAGGCCAAGCACACACTGTCTTCCAGAAACAAGATATCACATAAATACCTCATTAAATCTTTTGGTACATAGGTTAGTTTTAAGATAATTTTACTTCAGATATTTCTCCATAGATCTAAAATCAGATTCGGGGCTGAATTCTCTTCTCAGAATACCCATGGACTCTCACACAAATGCACTGAGACAGAGAGAGACATTTATCTGCTGCATTTGTCTTAACATTTTATAAAGCTCTTCCAAAATTCATGTGGCTTACAGACCATTTAAGAGTTTCTTTGAATTTCATTAACATATTCGTAATAAATTAGAAAAGACAATGGGCTTTCCTGAAACAAAGGTACTTTTTATTTGCAAGTTTCTTTTAAAAAGAGCTAAAACTTAAGATAACTTATTTCTCCATTCTCTTCATATTGGTCTGAGTAATTCATTGCTATGCTGCACTCACTACCTTTGAGAGGCATAAAGATTCCTACTCTGCAGCTTCTAATGCACACAGTATTTTAAATTTGATGTTGTTCTATCTTCCAAATATGTTAAAAAGTCAGGTAATTACTCAGAAACAGTGCTTCCTCTTTTGTTAGGTGATTCCTCAACTAGCAATTTGATAACTCAGGTGAATTTTCAGTATTAACAGCAACCTTCCCTTGTAAAACACATATCAAACAAAACAGTTCACAGAAAATTATGTTTTCATGTCTATTGAACAGTTGCAAATTTATTTCATTACTTGATCATGATAAATAGAGGAAGCAGAAACACGGGCAAACCTATTTGTTAAACAGCTCCTATTGGGAATTTACAATTGAACTCATAAACAAAATCCATAAACTATTTCATCTGAGAAAATAATTATGCAAATAATGTACGTGGTTAAATAGTAAGACAATGGTATTATTTCCCATGTCTGGACAGCAGTCTTCATAAATAACGAACTGCACTGCAATGAATATTTGATTGAACCTTCATGTTGACTTCTATCTGTTGGACAACTTTACATTATATTTCAGACACCTTTAACCTCTGACTGCATTTTATTTCAGCTACTTCAGTCAGAACTTGTTGTCCTGTGAAAAGGGTGTAAGGAAGATTAGAATTCAGTTCCAGAAAAGATACTGGATTCTAGGAGCTGTAAAATTCTTTTCTGGTATTCTAAGAACACCAAAAAAAAGTCAGCAAATGAATAACTGAATCCCAGTCCATGTTACCATCTACTGTCCCTTTTGGAGTAATAACAAACAAAACCATTACAACTTTAAGAATATAAATGACTAAAAGTATCTGGTTTTACATAATTTCAAGATAGTAGATTTGTTATTTTTATCAACTTATGAAAACACTATTGCAATATACACTTGTCTCCTTTTGCTTAGGGCATACACAGATTTTCTGCTTGAGGGAATTGTGGATCTTCCAATCAACATTTGTTTTCCTTCATGTAATGTGACTTCAAGTAGTTGTATTATATGCAGTTTAGAATATTTTCCTTATGAGTTTCTAGGACTGTTTTATAGGTAATTGTAAAATAAGTTATTATTATCTCTTTTCCTCTACAATTTGTCTTTCATCACAAATAAACAGTAACCTTCTAAGTAGAAGTCTATTGAACCAAATGGTGAATGGATGCAGTATAGCCCTTACAGACACAAACAGATACCAGTGTGAATGCGCCTCCCCCTCTCACCGAGGCGATTGGCTCTGGGCAGACGCGTTCTGCAACGGAGCAGGGGAGATCGAGGCAGCAAGGCTTTTTTTTCTGACATCGAGGCTACTCAAGGCAGCCGAGGGAGCTGCCACGTCCTTGTAGCCCTCACAAGGGAGGCTGACGAGGAGTAGGCAGACCCAGCAGCACCCCCACCCCTGCCGTTCAAAGGTAGCCCCTAGGGAGCATGAGCGACCAGGACGGGCAAACAGTGGGGCGCGGCAGTTTGTATGGGTCGGGTGCGCTCAGAGGACACCACAGAGCATCCCTCCCCACTCATGAGAATAGCTCATCTACTAGCTGTCTACCTATAGCTAAACCACCATGGTCTACACTAGGCAGAAACCTTGCTCTGGAAAGTCTGTGACTGAGTGCCCACTCAAAAATACAGCAGTTCAGGTCTCTGGATGCAGGGAGTGCTTGAGCCTGTTGCTGCCATCTGACGATGGCAAAGACATTGTGTGTGAGGTGTAAGCAGGTAGGTGACCTGGTCAGCCTGGTGGCAGAGCTCAAGGAGAAAGTGGAGAGGTTAAGGGCTGTCAGGGAGTGTGAGCAGGAGAAAGACTGGTGGAGCAATTCCCTGCCAGGCCTGAAAGAAAGGCACTGGGGTAAGACACTTCAGACAGAGGTGGACCCCCTGCCCTGTTGCTGTCAGGCAGAGGGAGGACACCTAGGAGATGAAGAGGAATGGAAACATGTCCCTGCTTGGCATTGCAAGCAAACCCCCTCCCTACCAGCCTTGCCTTCCCAGGTGCCCTTACACAACAGGTTTGAAGCCTTGGAGGTTGAGAGACTGGTAGGTGAGGATGTGGTTGAAAGTCCACACGGGAGGTTGCCTAGGGCGAGGAAGTTGACTCCATTCCTCAAGACTGCCTCCACCAAGAAAGAAAGAAGAGTAATCGTTGTAGGTGACTCCCTTCTCAGGGGAACAGAGGACCCTATTTGTCAGCCTGACCCTACCAGTAGGGAAGTCTGCTGCCTCCCTGAGGCCTGGGTCAGGGATATTGCCAGAAACCTTCCCAACCTGGTTCGTCCCTCTGATTACTATCCTCTATTGATAGTCCAGGCTGGCAGCAATGAAATTGTTGAGAGAAGCCTGAAGGCTATCAAACATGACTTTAGGGGACTGGGATGGTTAGTAGATGGAGTAGGGGTACAGGTGTTGTTTTCCTCCATCCCTACAGTGGCAGGGAGGGGTACAGAGAGGACCTGGAAAGCCCACCTGATAAATACATGGCTCAGAGGCTGGTGCCAACACAGATTTTTTTTGATTTTTTTTTGACCACAGGGCACTTTACTCAGCACCCAGCCTGATAATGCAGGCAGGTCCCACCTATCTCTAAGGGGAAAATGGATCCTAGCCCAGAAGCTGGCAGGACTCATTGAGAGAGCTTTAAACTAGGTAAGTAAGGGGACAGGGATGAAAGGAGGCTTGTTAGAGATGAGCCTGGGGGAACAATGTTCAGGCTGGGGCAGTGGCCCAACTGAAGTGCATCTACACTAATGCATACAGAATCATCCACAAGCAGCAGGAGCTGGAAGCCATTGTGTGGGAGGCAAGCTATGACTTGGTTGCCATCATGAAAACGTGGTGCGACCACTCCCATGACTGGAGTACTGCAATGACTGACTACAGGCTCTTCGGAAGGGACAGGCAGCACAGAAGGGGTGGTGGTATGGCTCTCTATATTAGAGGGTGTTTTGATGTCGTGGAACTTGAGTCTGGGAATGATAAGGTTGAGTCCCTATGGGTTAGGATCAGCAGAAAGGCCAACAAGGCAAGTATCCTGGTGGGGGTCTGTTATAGACTGCCAAACCAGGATGGGGAGATGGATGAGCTGCTTGTTCTACAAGCAGCTGGCAGAAGTCGCACAATTGCCAGCACTTGTTCTTTTGGGAGACTTCAGCTTCCCAGACATATCTTGGAAATACAATACAGCTCAGAGGAAGTAGTCTAGGAGGTTTCTGGAGAGCATGGAAGATAGCTTCCTGATGCGCGTGGTTAGTGAGCCTACCAGGGGAGGTTCTCCACTAGACCTTCTGTTCACAGAGAAGGACTGGTGGGAGATGTGGTGGTCAGGATCTGTCTTGGCCAGAGTGATCATGAAACAGTAGAGTTCTCTATTCTTGGGGAAGTCTGGAGGGTGATCAGTAAAAATGTTATCTTGGACTTCCAGAGGGTAGACTTTGAGCTGTTCAGGACACTGGTCATCAGAGACCATTGGGAGACAGTTCTGAAGGGCAGAGTCCAGGAAATCTGGGCACTCTTCAAGAAGGAAATCTTAAAGGCTCAAGAGCAGACTGTGCCCATGTGCCCAAAGACAAGCCGGCATGGAAGAAGACCAGCCTGGCTGAACAGGGAGCTGTGGCTAGAGCTTAGAAAGAAAGAGAGGGTTTATGACCTTCGGAAAAGAGGGCAGGCCACTTAGGAGGACTATAAAGATATTCTACGGCTGTGCAGGAACAAAATTAGAAAGGCCAAAGCTCATCTGAAGCTCAATGTGGCTACTGCTTTTAAAGATAACAAAAATGTTTTTATAAGTACATAAACAGAAAAAGGAGGACTAAGGAGAATCTCCATCCTTTACTGGATTTGGGGGGAAAATTAGAGAGAAGAAAAGGCTGAGGTGCTTAATGCTTTCTTTGCCTCAGTCTTTAGCAGCAAAACCAGTTGCTCTCTGGATACCCAGTACCCTGAACTGGTGGGAGGGGATGGGGAGCAGGATGTGGCCCTCACTATCCATGAGGAAATGGTTGGCGAACTGCTACGGCACTTGGATGTACGCAAATCGATGGGCACAGATGGGATCCACCCGAGGATACTGAGAGAACTGGTGGAGGAACTGGCCAAGCCACTTTCCAACATTTATCAACAGTCCTGGCTATCGAGGGGGGTCCCAGTCGACTGGTGGCTAGCAAACGTGACGCCCATCTACAAGAAGGGCTGGAGGGTCGACCCGGGGTACTATAGGCCTGTCAGTTTGAACTCAGTGGAAGCTCATGGAGCAGATTAGCTTGAGTGTCATCATGTGACATTTGCAGGGCAAGCAGCTGATCAGGCCCAGTCAGCATGGGTTTATGAAAGGCAAGTCCTGCTTGGCGAACCTGATCTCCTTCTAGGACAAAGTGACGTGCTTGGTGGATGAGGGAAATGCTGTGGATGTGGTCTACCTTGACTTCAGTAAGGCTTTTTACACCGTTTCCCACAGCATTCTCCTCAAGAAACTGCCTGCTTGTGGCTTGGACTGGTGTACGCTTCATTGGGTTAAAAACTGGCTGGGTAGGCATGTCCAAAGAGTCGTGGTGAATGGAGTTAAATCCAGTTGGAGGCCAGTAATTAGTGTAGTCCCCCAGGGCTCAGTACTAGGGCTGGTCCTCTTTAATATCTTTATCGATGATCTGGATGAGGGGATCAAGTGCACCCTCAGTAAGCTTGCAGACGACACCAAGCTAGGTAGATGTGTTGATCTGATGGAGGGTAGGAAGGCTCTGCAGGAGGATCTGGATAGGCTGGACTGATGGGCTGAGGTCAACTGTATGAAGTTCAACAAGGCCACGTGCCGGGTCCTGCACTTGGGGCACAACAACCCCAAGCAGTGCTAAAGGCTGGGAGATGAGTGGTTGGAAAGCTGCCTGGCAAAGAAGGACCTGGGAGTATTGGTTGATAGTCATCTGAATATGAGCCAGCAGTGTGCTCAGGTGGCCAAGAAGGCCAATAGCATCCTGGCTTGTATAAGAAGCAGTGTGGCCAGCAGGGCTAGGGAAGTGATTGTCCCCCTGTACTTGGCTCTGGTGATGTCGCACCTCAAGTACTGTTCTCAGTTTTGGGCCCCTCGCTACAAGAAGGACATCGAGGTGCTTGAGTGTGTACGGAGAAGGGCAACAAAGCTGTTGAAGGTTCTGGAGAAAAAGTCTTACAAGGAATGACTGAGGGAGCTGGAGTTGTTTAACCTGGAGGAGGTTCTTAATGCCCCTTCTCTGTTACTCTCTGGTCCTGCTCCAGTGCGGGGTCTCTCCCACAGGATGACATCTTTCCCGAAATGATCCCATGTGGGCTTCACAGAGGCAGCAGATCAGGAACTTCTCCAAATATGGGTCCTTACCATGGGGTCCATCCATCAGGAATAAACTGGTCCAACATGGGACCCCCATGGCAGCAGCTCCTGCCAGGCCACCTGCTCCTGCATAGTCCCCTCTCCACGGGCTACAGGTCTGGCCTGGAATCTGCTCTGATGGGGGTTCTCCACAGGCCGCAGCCTCCTTCAGGTCAGCTTTACTTGCTCCACTTTTGGTCTCCTCTACAGGCTGCAACATGGAAATTTGTTCTGCTGTGGTAACATGGGTTGCAGGGGAAAAACCTGCTCCACCATGGTTCTTTCCACAGGTTGCAAGGGGAACTTCAGCTCTGGCAGCTGGAGCACTTCCTGCCCTTCTTCTTCACTGACCTTGGTGTCTGCAAAGCTGTTTCTCACCCTTTGCTCTCCCAGGTCCTGTTGTGCAGCATTTTTTTCCCCTTTCTTAAATATGCTCTCAAAGAAGTGCAAACAGCATTACTTATTGGCCTGACTCTTGACAGTGGTGGGTCCTTTTGGAGACATCTGAAACTGGCCCTTATCTAACATGGAACAGCTTCTAGATTCTTCTCACAGAAGAAATTCCTGCAGCCCTCCACTACCAAAACCTTGCCACAGAAACACACTACAGTTTATAATCCAGGTTTTGATTTTTCTGGGCATTTCTTGAATTCCAGTCTAGCAACTGTTCAGGTTTTTATTTTTATTTATTTGTTTATTTATTTATTTATCACTTCTCTCCTTCAAGGTACATATTCCACTGCAGTTCTCCATTTAGGAAGAATATCTCATTTGGGAGAAGTCTTTCACCAAGGAGCAGATGAGATGGGACTTCACATACAGTGGAAAGGATTTGCCTGAGCAATACTTGGAAATTAAGACCTAAGACAGAAAAGGCCAGGAAAGGGAAGAGACCTAGCAATTTAGAACCATTCCATCCTCTCCTAGGCTCTTCAACAGAGTCAGTCACAGTAATGAATATTCAAAAAAAAAAAAGTAAAATACTTCCCAGCAACAATTGCTACAGATATTTGCAATATTTAGATCCTTTTTAACACTAAATGTAGGTTTCATCAGACTTAAGGGAAGCATTTAGGAGCATGCAAAAGTGCCTACATTTAGACAACCAAAGAGCTTTCAGGTTAAATAATAGTAAGGTTCTCTCTAGGTAAGCAACAAACTTATATAACCTATATAATTTAGGAACAACTTAGACTGTATCTTATTCTATTCAACCTCTGAAAGATAGAACGTGAATAACTATTGAATTATAAATCTAAATTTGGTTTCTATAACAATATAAGAATAAATAATAAACATTATAGACAAGTATCTGGAGTGTAATGATGTATAAGAAACAGTCAACATGGATTTTAAATAGTAAATCACACTGAATCAATCTGATTTCATTCTCTGACAAGGTAATACATCTTGAGGATTGCATTATATATTGTGACCCCTGTAAATATTTAGATGTTGCCCTGTATGACATATTCATAAGCTGCCATGAAACTATGGGCTTTCTATAAGATAGTCTGCAAAATTGGGAAATCACTGAAAAACAGTGTTTAAAGCACAGTTACTAAAGTCTCTTGTTAACCTCAAAGTCTGTGTCCCTGGTAGTGAGAGGGGTTACAAAAGAACTGTTCTGAACATGCCTCTGTCATTCTGTGATGGAAAAGGTGAATGTTGCAAAGGGTTGCTTAAATGGGATCAACATCAGTATGACATAGAATAAACATTTTCTTCTAGTTAGCAGTGGAAAGGCTTCATCTAGAACAAATAGAGCAGTCTAAAAATAGAGTTTTGGATTTTCCTCAAGTTTGGACTTGAGGAAAATTATCGCTCAAGAAACAAGGCTGTGGTTCATGGAAGAGGCACACATATAATACAGAGAATGAAGAAAACATGGCAAGGAGAATTTAAAAGAACTGTGTTATTTGAGTTACTCACTAATCAACTGAGATGATATGTCTTTAGACATGAAAGGTTGAAAGGGATAGGTACACTAAATACCATGTTGATACATGGATGTGGTTCTGCAGAAAGGAATTAGCTGTTTCCCATAGCCAAGGGGATAAATCAAAAAGTTATGCACTTATATTGCTACAAGGAAGATAAAGCTTGATTTTCTAAACAATTAATGCTGTCCACAAATTTTATTTTTTGTGATAGGGAATAAACACAGGTCACATCAGCTGTTTTGAAACTCATTTGAAACATCTCTTGTATGACATACATCTACCTAGGAGAGCTGCCAAGATTTTGCAGTCATTCCATCTTTTCTTTTCTTTTTCCTGTCTTCTGGAATTTCACACTTTTTTGTAAGTTCTTAGAAATAACTAATTTAATATAATAAGCTTTGAAACTTGCTTCAGCCACTAACTAGCCTGAAATGAACTTGTCTGGATCAGCATCTAAAAACATGCTAGTTACTGAAGAAGTCCCTAGTGTACTCTTTTCCTGCTCTGTCATAGATTAATGTTGTGTTAAGGATGATCTAAAAAATTAACCAGCTTCAATCAGCAAACATTTATTTCAGTCATTTCAATCATCCTCAATCATATGTTTTCCTGTTTATAAAACCAATTTTGTGTGCAGAAACTGGGCAATATCCTCAAATCTGGGATGAAAAGACCACACCTCTCACTCTGTAGTGGAAGAACTTTAAAAAAATCTGTGAAACAATGTAAAATATAGATTTCTTTTAACCAACATTGTTGTACCATTGGAACAGTGTATACCTAGCAGTTCTGTCTAGCTTTTGTTCATTTATATATCTAGTAAACCGTGGATATTCAAAAGATAATTATAATGCAGATTTTTAGAAAGGCTTGTAGATAATTATTTGGGACCTAGGTAGCACATTAATTCATTGTTTTCATTGTTATAAACTGGATGGATGACACTGAAATGTAAAAGTTACTGAAGAAAAGATGAAAAAAAAAATAAAAGAACAAAAGTTTTTATGGATAACCTAGAAACAATTATGGTGACATTTCTAAAAGCAGCATGTTAGCGACTGAGTGAGGAAAAAAAAAAAAAAAAGTGTGAGTCCTCCTTCATTTAAATTGGTAATAAAAGTATAAAACTAAAAGAAAGTTTCAGTGCACCTCTGGGAATTCTTTCATCTAGCTACAGTATGCATTGCAAGAAATTGATGAGGAAATAAGTGGTATAATCATTTCAGGAGAGGAAATTCATAGAAATGTGCAAAGGAAAAATAAAATATTTTGAAATAGTTCAAATGATTTCCATGTTCTTTCTCTTTTGCTGTGTTCAATATATGTTTAACCTCTCTAAGCCAATTAAAATTAATGCCAGTTACATTACTTTATTGCGTGCTCCTTGTCTTATGACAAGGATGTTTAGATGTAGAGCTTAGTGATATGGTTTAATGGAGGACTTATTAGTGTTAGGTCAGAGGTTGGACTAGGTGATCTTGGAAGTCTCTTCCAGCCTAGATGATTCTGTGATTCTGTATTCTACTTGCAATTAAGACTTTGCATTACACTTGTGTGAATCTGTATTGATTACATAAAAAGCCCTGCAAATACTCAGAAGAGAAGTTAGCTCCAAGGCTGATTTATGGTGCTTGTAACAGAAATCTGGTGAGAAATACCCACTCATGTAATTTTTGAATTTGAACCAAAAGAATTTCATCAGTACTCTTAGATTTTTATCCGGTGCCAGTCATTGGGATAACTACACTGTTCTTTGCACCCAATTTAATATCTGGGTATAAATCTAGCGGAACTAAATCAATAGATACTTTAAGTAAATTGCTCTGTATTTTAATCATCACTTACAATTTAAATGGTTAATGAATTCAGTTCCTCAAGGAGAAATTCAGTTTCATGCAAGATTTCATTATACTTTCATTTTTTTTTCTCACATACCAGAAATAAGACTTCTCTGCAAGTAGTCTGTTTATCACCTACAACTAAAAATTAATCCTGTTAACCTACTTCTAGTGCTTGAAGCTTGTTAAGTTACATTAATGTTATAGCAATAAATAAATAAATAAATAAATAAACACCTTTTTGCACCCTTACAAATGTTTTATTCCTCAGAGAGCTATTCACTTCTCTCAGAAAACAGTGTGTTTGCAAAACAGAAGGCTGCTTTCATTTGTATGTTTCCAGTACAGCTAAGCTTTTCCTACCCCTCTTCATTACCTTTTTTTCCTTTCAACTTTCAAGAGGCTGCCTTCCAAGAATCTGCTAAACAAGTACTAACCAAAATCACGATCACTACTGAAACTGAGGCACATAGAATAATCCCTAACATCAAATTATATTGCAACTTCAGCTCATCTTTAGCAACACAGACTAATGCAAATAAATGTAATATGTTTATACATGCAGAACTGTCAGTAGCTTGCATTTTGCTTTCAGTACAATGGTATCAATGATGTGAACAGTTTTTTAATGTTTTAAATGTACAAATTTGATTAATAATATCTACTCGTGAGCATTCTAATAGGAGGACAACCCATATGAGACACTGAGCTTGAGCAATTCTTGTTTTTGAAATTTAAATCTGTTCCTCGTCTTATTTTATAACCCATCTCCTTGCATGTTAGTCATGAACTTCAACACAGAATTTGTCCTTATGTTTTCAAGTAAGTTTTGGCTAGCAATAATTCATTTGAAGCAAGATGGACAGACTTTATCTGTGTCTCATACTGGTGTATGCAAGAAGAAGTAATAATGTATTCTAGAAATAATTTCATGCAACATGCTGTAGGTGACCCTGCTTGGCAGAGGTGTTGGACTAGATGAGCTCCAGAGGTCCCTTCCAACCTCAACCATTCTGTGATTCTGTGATTCTATGATTTCCGTAGCATTGAAACTTTGCAATGTTCAGTACTGTCTCCACCTAATTCTGTGGAGTTTATTATTTCATAAATATTTTGTTATATTTTGTTTTACTCTGAAACATAGAAAATTAAAACCCTTGTTTTTTTTTCCTAAAGCACAACATTATGAATGGATTCACTGTAAATTTTACAATCCACAGCCTCTCTGTTTTTCAAAAACATAGACAATATAAGTAGGTCTATTGGTTTATATAAATAGGTTATATATTGATTAAGCAGGACACTAATGTCTGCTAATGTTGGCATTATTATTGTTCACTTTCTTCTGTCTGTAGATGTCTCAATGGCATAAAAGTGATATTAAAGTTAAGACAAAACTTAACTCAACTGAAGTTAAGTTTCTCAACTGAAGAAAGCCAAATCCATCTGTTAATACATTGTTAATTTGGCAAAAATCTGTAGCCAAAATCTACTCATTTCAGATAAATTTAGGGTGAGGGGTGTTCGTTTATTTGTTTATTTTATTTATTTATTTATTTATTTTCTGCAGAAAGGTTCCACACTATTCAAATGGACTAAGATAGATTAAAAGGACTTTTGAGGTATATTCACAAAACTCACTGAGCACCAGTTAGCATCAGCACCTTTCCCACAGGACTCCCCTCAAGGCACTGTTTTAGTCACTTATAATTCTGTCTCAAGGACAAAGAAGGACACATCCAGCCACATAGGTGGATAATGAAATACAGAATTAATCAACAAAAGCTTTTCCAGTACAAATTGGATTAATGAGATGAGGAGTTTACTTGAAAACAGCAAAGTACAGAGAAAATAAGAAGGAGACATATTTAAATGTTTCAGAAAGGAAAAAAAAAATACTCTTCATGAAAATCATAGCATTTCTCTACATGGTATTTCACTACAGTCTAGCCACCCACTGGTGACTTTGGAAATTTGTTTTTGGCTAGAATGTGAAGAAAAGAGCTATGGATTTCCTTATCTTTTCTCATTGTGTTGAAAAACATCTTTAGCAATCTCTGTAGCTAGCCAAGAATGGTCTTGCAATTGAGTGAACAAAAAGCTCCTCTCCTCAGAAAAGAGAGGAGAGGAGAGGAGAGGAGAGGAGAGGAGAGGAGAGGAGAGGAGAGGAGAGGAGAGGAGAGGAGAGGAGAGGAGAGGAGAGGAGAGGAGAGGAGAGGAGAGGAGAGGAGAGGAGAGGAGAGGAATTGTGTAATTTATAGGAAAGTTAATTTAGATATACTTACTTTTTGTTTCACAGCCAGCTTTCCTATTTCTATTATTACACTTCTGACAAGATCGTGTAAAACTCAAGTACCTAACAGAAAATTTTACATGGGACTCACCGAAAGTTATTCTTTTCAAGGCTCCAAAACTTGTTTTGAACCTTAATGCAAAGAAGCCTTAATTATTTTTAATTAATCAACTTTCGTAACCTCTTGCAAGAAAAGTTCCATCCACAAATACTCACAGCTTTTCTTCTAATTGGAACTATCTTTAGATTATGTTTTTCCATGTCATTTTATCTTTTACAAACCAAACTACTACAATTGCTTGCACAGAGAAGATGGCTTCTGAGTTATTCGTTCCAAGGAGCAGTAGCCGTAGGATAGAAGCTTATTTTAACGGGGTCACAATATGAACTACAATGAATATATATATATATATATATATGTATGTATGTATGGTGTATGTATATATGTATATGATATACCATATATATATATGGTATATATAATATATATAATGGTAATACTATAAGTAAATATATATATTATATATATATATATAATATTACCATTGTTCAATATTCCTCATAGAAGTGTGATGAGCAGAGGAGTGACAGAAAAGTAATACTACATTATTCTCCTGCATCGTTTATATATAGGCGTAAGCTAATTTTTTGTTATGTATACTGGTAAAAGATTATTCAGGCTTTATATTTGCAATGGTAATTTGATAAAGAGCTACCACTGTGGAGAAAGCTCTCAGTGTATATATATGTATACATATATATAAAATCATCCTATTCACTTGAAATTATTTGAGGTTCTGTTTCATAATAATTTAAATCATTATATTGCTTGTGAGATTTCTTCTCTTCATTTATTTTCCTCTTTACTTACTTTTCAAAAGCTGAATTTCCAACAGTGGGCTCTTTTCAAAGATATAGCTCCATCTAGTGTCACATCAGACACCATACTAAAACTATTTCATATATTGCACAAAACAGCTCTAATCATTTCTTTCAGTTAAGACTTAAAATATCATCTTCTATCCAAGGCACAAAAAAAGTAGCAGATGACTAGAACATCTGAAATATTATGCAAAATCAGTATAAAACATATTTTCACATGCACGTTCTTAAAGGAGCTGAATTTGCATCATGATATACTTTGCAATTAAGTTTAGGATTCTCTGACTCCATATGTTCTTGACTGTTGCATGGAATAATCTGCTGGAGAAAAACATTCATCATCAATTCTTTAAGTCATCATGCCCTTTTTAGCTTGGCAATATCTTAGGTTTCTGAATACCTGTGGGGTAAATAAATTGTTCTAATGGTCCAGCAAGAACTCTGCTCAACAGTAATGCATTCTGCAAAAGAAAATAAACCTAGGAAACCTGGGCAGTGGAATTCTTATATAATTAAGCAAAGACACTTAAAAGATATTGTTTTCCAAACAGTCATTAATTTTGAAGTGCTTATTTGTAAATTAACTAATGGTAAAATAATTTGTTTGACTTATCCTAGATTTTGCTAGATCATTTGATAGTGTTTCAGAACTTTTACCAGTAATTAACCATATTAGCCTGGATATAAAAGCAGTTATATGAAATGCAAAACGTCTGGAGAATAAGTGTAAATGCAATACATATACATTCTGAATTATTAGAACTGAGATCTGCAATGAAGCTACAGAAAGCTACAACAAAACCCATATTATTTCTTTCTCCCCAACAAACATATCCATTGTTTGTTGGGGAGAAAGAAAAACAGCACTTTTATTTAGGTTTGTATACAAAAACTAAAGAGAACGGGGAACAGATTTGGAAGCAGGGAACTACTACAAAGGAGAGAGACAAGGAAATAATAGCAACATGAGAGCCTAGAAAACAGGACCAAGAGTAAAAAAATGTGAATAAAATGTCAAGTAAGTAATTTAAGTGTGGGAAAATAATCTTAAAATAACTAGCAAACAAATTTTATTAGCAAGCTTAGTGATAGCATTAACAGCGGGTTATGTTGCAGACATTTTTTTGTTTGTTCTTATGTTTGCAAACAAGAACACAGTAGTCCTGTGTTAGGTCTTGGCCATTCACAAAAGAATGTGTGGGAAACTTATTTCCTTCCACAAAGCATCCGAGAAATCCAAGTCTCCTTGGCTGGGTCATGAGCTGGCCAAAAAAGTTTTGGTAGAATGATCATAACACCCACTTGTCTGCTTGAAAACTGCTTATTTATGTTGTCTACATGAAAAACAATTTTAATTAACTGGATAAGGTGCTTCTCCCAAGCACCTAGTGATAAGACGTGGGGAAATGGCCTCAAGTTGCACCAGGTGGGTAGGTTGGATATTAGGAGAAATTTCTTTACTGAAAGAGTAATGTGGTATTAGAATAGGCTGCCCAGGGAAGTAGTTGAGTCACCATCCCTGGAGGTCTTCAAGAAACAGATAGATGTAGAACTTAGTAACATGGTTTAGTAGTGGACTTCTCAGTACTAGGTTGAAGGTTGGACCAGATGATCTTAGAGGCTTTTTCCAACCTGATTGATTCTATGACTATCCTATGATTTTTTAAACAACTCTCTGTTGGATAATCTTACCTAAAATTTAGGAACATAACTCATCACAGGAGAGTGACAGAAGCAAGTCTTATGTTTTTAAAATGACCTTGGTTTAATGAGAAAAAGTGAAAATAAGTATTTTCATATAACAATAAAATTATGAAATGTTATGTTTTACATATAACATTCATTACAGTAAGTGTTCTCACTTGAAAATCCAGTTACTTCAAATTTGCAAGATCTTTATAAAGAAGTCATGCTGATAAAGCAAAGTACTTGTAAAATAAACTGATAAATGTTTGAAAACGATCTACATTTTCTTCTAAAAATAAGTTTACAGACTAGATATTTAAATCTGGATATGATATTCAAAAATATCTAATTAATGTGCTTAGAACAAAGAAAGAAAACTGGAATATTTAACCATGTGTATAACTTCAGACATATTGATGTGAAAGGAAATGTTTATAACATCAGTACACCCAAAGTAAATGAGGATCCAAAATGTGTTTGTCAGTGCAAAACACAAATAGAATCATGGTGGATATGCAACTGAAAGAGGGAACATGAAATTTGGATTGCAATTCTCATGGAATAAGTGATTTATAGTAGAAAATGTATTCAGATCTAAAATAAAAATGTCCTATGCCAGAGTTGGTACAAAAAACATTTTAAAATGGAAGTTTTCAGAAAGCTGTGCCATGGAAGAAAGATGAAGTCCAAGTCAGGTCAAAATTATTATTCACTGATATAGCAATGGCCACCCACTCATTGCCCTAAAATTCAAAGGCATAGGAATATCAAAGATGTTTTGAGATCTCCATTCTTTTGAGTCTCAGAGAGTCAGTGCTTTGAGGAAAAGGATGTTGGGAAAGCTATACTGTTTTTACTTTACCCTCTAATTTTCCTAAATAAGCCAGTCATTGTGGGAAAAGGGAGCTGGTGTACAGTATGTATTATGTATATGGTAACCACAAATATATTTTAATTTCACATTTTATGTAGTAAAATGATATGCAGGAAAAATCTCCTGTAGCTTAAATCTTCTTTCATCCACAGTCTGAAAAGAACAGTTTCAGACTACATCATTTGAGAAAGGTATAACGTATTTCTATGTTTGCATAATGTTTACTAAAATGGATTTTTGATCTTGACTTCATCATTTGAAAAACACATATGCAAATGTGTAAACTGTCTTTTCAATGAATTGATTTATTTTATTCAGCAGCTGACTCTATTTTTTCTGTTTAACATGAAAATTTCATTCAATCTGAAATGGAATGTAAGGTGAAAAGTAAGGGGGAAAGAAGGATGAAAGAAGGAGGAAAGAAAGAGGAAAAAAAAATATTGAATACTCTTTACTTCTACTGCCTGAGGAAAGTTGGAACTATATATTTTATAATATAATGATACTGACCTTTTTCCTAGATACTGACTATAGAAATACAATTCTGAATTGTCCCCAGAAAGGTTGGACTTTATTCAAAACAAATAATTCTGGACAGAAGTAGAAGGGATACTTATATCTGCTGGTTTAAAAGTGTCCATTTACCAAGTTAATGGAGCATACAGAATCCAGTCTTCAATATGTATTTAAACTAAATGGGGCATAGTTTACAGCAGAGGTATAGTATACCATCTGCCAGAACAGTTTTTAGTGGGGTAGCTAAGGAGGTGTCCCAAGAAAAGAAAGATACAAATTACTCTGTGACCAGGAAAGTGAATTGAATCATGTCTCTAGGATACTGGATGAGTATTTTAATTATTAGAGTTTTCAGAAAAAAAAAAAATATAAAACTACTGTGTTCTTGTACTATTTTTTTTTCAGCCTTCCAGTTCAGGGATGCTTGGCCAAATTGAAGAGAGGAGTTTTTGAACAACAGGAATAACATCTTTATTGAACTAAATATCCCTTTTTTTTATTATTATTTTTTTATTTTTTTTTTTAACCCAAGCTATTTTGTATCTTTTCCTTACTGACTTTTGGATTATGTAGTTTCAGAGTTTCTTCAATAAATAAAGAGAACATCTATTCTAAATCTTCTTCACAAGCTCCTAGGAGGTCTAGAGGATATTCTAAGGCTTTGGAATAATTCAATATATAAATCAATTCCTGTCTATTACAATTGATGCAAAATTGGAATTTGATTTGCACTGTGGGAATAATAGTACAGGTCCATGCTTTGAAACTTTGCAGGGCTGAGTAACCTACAGGATTTCTGGGTCTGATCTGAAGCCAGTGGAAATATCAGCATAGCTTGCCAGCAGGATTTGCATTTTTCAAAAGACTTTCTATACCTTGTCATTTCAATGTGTCTGTTAAAAAGTGACAGAAGCTGCAAAATGTGTTTTTGCAGTCTATCAAATATCCAGCAGGTAGTAACCCAATTGGTGACTACTGATGTAAGTTATTCTTAAAACAATGGCCTGCAGGGAAAAACCTTCATTAAAACAACCCAGTTCTACAGAAAAGTTATATCACATGGTCTCATGACATATATTGTAGCATAATCAGGAAGTCCTGAGCATGGATGCTCAAAGAGGCTTTAGGCACAGTCTGTCTGCCCAGTAGCAACACCGTTCAAACAGCTCTATGGTAACTTGGAATGGGCTGTCTGGTCAGTACAGAACCATGCTGTGCTATGGGAGCTGCTGTAGTGATCCTGACTGGTAGACTCAGGACTGAGTGATCCACAACACAGCTAACCTGAGTGCGAGCAGGCCAATGTTGTGCCATGGTGCACCTACAGTGTGGCTGGTATTCAGGCCCATGCTGCACAAATTCAGTGGCTGCAGCTGGCTGCTTCTCATAAGGTGCTCCAGGCAGCTCCCACTTGGTGCCAGAGACTGCACCACCCATGTGGTCTTGACTTTATCTGACACAGTTGCAAGAAGTTCTCATAAGAACACTCTATGTTTTAAATGTAGAAATGCTAAAGTTGTTTCCTTATAAGAAAACCCTGTAATACCTTGAGAGACTGAAAGAGGAGAATCTCTGCTATGGACGGGGTCTGCACAGCATGCTACATGTGCGTTTGGAGTCCTGTCAATGCTCCCAACATCTAAAGGGGCATAAGATTAGGCATGCTATTCTATTCTCATAGTCTTAGCTCCAATAAACGGCATCTTAAATGATACCTTTCAAGTGCTTTTCTTACTGGAATCTTAATGAATGAGCACATGCTTCCAGAATTTCTGCATTGTATTCAGAGGCTTGATACAAGCAGGAGTTCCATCAGTCCCAGCTTGCTGTTTCAGTCTGTTATGGGACTACCTAAATAATTGTATTTCTCTCTCCTTTCTTCCTTCTCTCTTCTCCTCAGGCCTCCAAGGCATATGCAAGGCCTTCTGAACATTTTTCTGAAAACAAAATTGTTTGGAGTAGCATAGAACTTTTTCTGTCTACTGTATAATAATGTTTTGTTTGTTTGTTTGTTTGTTTGTTTGTTTTTCAAGACTACAGCACAGCAAAGAGGTTTGGGGAATTAGACTTTTTTTTTTTTTCTAGAAATATTTCCAAGTGAACTGAAATAATGACAAAAATAAATAAATAAATAAATAGATAGATAAATCCCTAAGTACTTTTGATCAAAAACACTGGGGACAATAGCAAAAGTATATCAGTTCTTCAGATCTTACTAAGCAGGGTCTTAGAAAGCTCTACAAACTTGCTGACTGTACCACTGAAGATTAAGGTAAAGTTTTAGACATGATATCTATACAGTAACTTTCAGCTGTGTCTTGAATTTGATTTGGAGGAGGTTCTTGCATCAATAGTTCTTAGTTTTTGGTGTATTTTTGTTTGTTTGTTTGGTTGGTTGGTTGGTTTGTGGTTTTTTGTTTGTTTGTTTGTTTGTTTGTTTGTTTCCCTTCAGTTTGGATATTGGTCTACAATCATGAATTATTCACACTCTTTTCAGAACTTCAGTATCATAGGTACACTGGAGCTTTGGCATAGCCAGACTTTCCTGTGCTTTGGAGATTATCTTTCAAGAGAAAGCACTATCAGTTTGGATTTTAGCCTTTCTAACAATTCTATTTATTTGTTTAGAGAAAAATAGATAAATAAATAATGCAAGTAAAATTTAAAAGTTCAAAAATATGTAGTATAATAAAGCAAATAGGTAAATATGAAAACATTATATTAATTTTAATAATCAATGACAATATGACAATGTACTAATTTCATTAAAATTTTATAATAAAATCAAGTATTTTTGCAAACAAATTGTAAAGAGTGAAAGATTAAAAATATGATAAAGGAAAACAGCAGATAATATCAAGGGCATGATATTCCTACTGCCCTATATATTTCTCAGAAGAATGACTTTTTAATGAAGTACTTATGTGTCTGAAAGAAATTTATCAGAAAAGGATTTTATGCCTACATGGTCCACAAAAAATATTTACAATCCCTTTTTAATTTGTCTCCTGTAATATAGAATTTTACTTAAGTCTTCATACAAAACAGGTAATATACAAATGGAAAAAAAAAAATCTTTTGACTTCCGTGAGCTTTGGATCAAGCTCATATGCATGCATATTCCTCTCAACTGCATGCAAAAAACATGGATACAAGGTCAAATGTACAAAATACTTAAGAAAATAAAATCCCTTAAGTAAGGGAAGTGTTATTAGGAAGTGGGAAGGATAAGAACACACACTTCTGGTCACAGTTTAGTTTCTTTTCAAGTGGCATTGCCAAGATTAAGGTTTTATAATTAAATTCCTATTTGACAAAGACATATTAGTTTACTTATTGGTTTTGATTTAACTGATGATTAAGACAACAGCTTATTCAAAGTTCTAGACATTTTTATAATAAGCTACAGTTTATATTACTAATTTTTCATTCTGCTGGGATCACCTTGTTGTTAAAAAAGCAATTCTCTTTAAAAATTCTTTGTGTTCAAACTTGCTCTCCCTTACAGTATCTTACATTATCATGTTTTGTAATTCAGTCAAGTAATCACTTGTCAACATTTTTAAAAACAGATGTTTTCTTCTATTTCTTTCCACCCTATTTCTTCAGTTTTGATCTCCTTGTAGTTGCGGTAAGGCTGTAACTATTGAACATTCATAGAAGCATAGGATCATATAATATCTGAGTTGGAAGGGACCCAAAATGATCATTGAGTCCAGTTCCTGGTTCTGCACAGGATCACCCAAAAATCAAATCATATGTCTGAGAGCATTGTCCAAATGCTTCTTGAACTCTGTCAGGCTCAGTGCTATGACTACTTCCCTGGGGAACCTGTTCCAGTTCCTGACCACATTCTCAGTGAAGAATCTTTTCCTAACACCCAGCCTGGCCTTCTACTCTCATAGCTCCATTCCGCTCCCTCAGGTCCTGTTGCTGTCACTGGAGAGAAAAGATCAGCACCCACTCCTCCACTCCCTTCATGAGGAGAGAGCAATAATTTCCAACCTCTATAATTACTCCTTGAAAACTACTGCTTCAGTAGAATGTACAGGAAAAAAAAAAAAAAAAAAAAAAAAAAAAAAAACACAAGCAGATGATTTAGGATATGTTCCTCAGGCATTTATATGGTGCAGTTGCTCTGTTTTACTCTTTTATACAGGTAAGAGGTGTAAAAATGTTATGCTTATATAACCAAAGCACTTTAAAAAAATATATATATATATATAAAAAAAAGCAAGACTAACCACATAATTTTTTTCTAGTATTTGTGAGATTAGCTTTCATTCTTTGTTTTCAAATGATCCAGCGATGATTTTGGTGCTTTTACATAAGGATGTCAAGGCTACTTCAAGCCTGTGGCATATCTATCTTAGTATCATCTCCAGCAATGACCACTTCAGGAAGAGTATAACATTCTCCCCTTTCAAAATGCCACTTCACAGTTATTGCTGAAGTTTTTCAGTCTAGAGTCCATCTTACAAACAGCAGTTTTAGGAATTACCTTGCATAATCATATGAATTATTGCTGCATCTCTATTCTGAGCCTGATGTCTCTGCTTTTCATCAAGTAGAATCAGTAAGGAAACTCAAGTGGTAAGAAACAAGTTTCTTTTAATTTGGTTGATTGTTATTGTGACTACTTCACCAGTCTAGCTCACTGATAGTACATAAGGGAATGACTTAAAGATTGCAAAAATGTTCAATTTGTTTTCACAGATTTTTTTTATTTTCCTGAGGCCAGTATATTTTATTCTTTTTCATATATGCAGATCATTGGATCAATGGACAGAAGCCAATGGGATTATGGCTAAGAGCCAGGTCCTGCACTTTGGTCACAACAACCCAATGCAATGTTATAGGCTTGAGGGAGAGTGGCTCGAAAGCAGTGCAGAGGAAAAGGATCCAGGGATGTTGGTCGATGCTCACCTGAACATGAACAGGCAGTGTTCCCAGGTAGGAATAACAGCAGGTAGGAACAACTGTTCCCAGGAAGGCCAACAGCAGGCTTGTATCAGGAATAATGTAGCCAGCAGGACCAGGGAGGTGATTGTCTCCTTGTATTCTGCTCTGGTGAGACTGCACATTGAGCACAGTGTTCAGTTTTGGGCCTCTCAATACAAGAAGGACATCAAGACCCTGGAGCGTGTCCAGAGAAGGCCTACAAAGCTGGTGACCGGTCTGGAACACAAGGAGTGGCTGAGGGAACTGGGATTGTTTAGTCTGGAGAAGAGGAGGCTCAGGGGAGACACTGAGACCTTACCGCTTTCTCCAGCTACTTGAGTATGACTTTTAATTAGGAAAAAAAAAAAAAAAAAAAAAAAAAGTTAAAAAAGTTATGTTAGAAAGTTTGAAATAGAGACAGCTGCTCTCACTGACTTCCAGTGGTGCAACCACACTGGGCTGCCTGATCCTTGGGTAGCAACGCTGATAAATAATGTTCAGACAGGCAGGTTAGATCAGATTTTCCCATGAGCTCATTTAAATTGTGGTGAACTGGGGTCAGCCTCTTCTCACAGATAACTAGTGATAGGACAAGAGGGAATGACCACAAGTTGCTCCAGGGGAGGTTCAGATTCATTTCTTTCTTCTAATAAATACTGGTTAGGCATTGGAATGGGTTGCCCAGGGAGGTGGTGGAGTCACTGACCCTGGGGGAGTTTAAGGAAAGTTTGAATGTGGTATTTAGGGACATGGTTTCATGGGTAATATTGGTGGTAGGATGATGGTTGGACTAAATGGTCTTGGAGGTCTTTTCCAACTTTAATGATTCCCTGATACTCTGATTCTCTGAATTTTACTAATCAATTTTATTGACAATATCATAACTTCTTATGAATATAAGAACAGTCATACTCAAAAACTGTAGAAGAGTTCAGGAGGCATAATACGGATTCCTATTGTTTACCTCACTCTGTGATTTACTCTGTAATATTCAAAAACATCTCTAATAACTAGACAAGTTAACACATTGAACACATATATTGAAGGAATGTAGCAGAAAGGTTTTTGTTTGTTTGTTTGTTTTCAATTATGCTTTTAAGTACCATGCATTTGCCAAAATAAGTTGTCATACATTTTTGGACTGAAATATCTGTGGGAATGGACTAGTCAGTGATTATAGCATTTTCACATTTTCAATCCAGAATTTCACAGTTCTGTTGATGAGGAGGATAGTGAAATATTAAGAAGCTGGATAGAACTAGGAATTAAAGACCAAATTCTTAGTTATTTCTTTTTTTTTTTTCTTAATTTCTTTAAAGTCCATTCTCTCTAACTTACCTTGGTCCCTCAGATAAATCTTGTAGTCTTTCAAAGCTCAGTGGAGTGCTTTGGAATATAGAGCAAAAATCTGCCAAGCCAATCCACCCATATGAAAGAAGGTCTCTGTTCTGTTCTTCTTGAAGCATTCTTTGAATACTGAGAGCTGGTGGCATGAAAGATACACCAGGATTTTGTTGTTGTTGTTGTTTTGTTGGAAGCAACAGCATACAATGTCTTCAACAGCAAGCCTTCTGTTTCTCACTAAGTTATTTCTTATTCTCATGTGACAGGTAAAGAAATGACTGCCTCACACATTTTTAACTTTCATATAAAAACTTCTATTCTAAAGATAACTTCTACATTGTCTGTCTATGATACAAAGAATGTACAACATTCTGGCACATTAGCCACCAGGAAAAAGGATTGATTAGTGATAAACAGCAGACAATGAAATACACTTACCTGAATAGCTATAGCACTGTACAAATGTGAAATTAGATTTTTTTTTTTAATTGGTGTCTCTCATTTTTAGATACGTTTTTAGATACAGTCTTTATCTTTTTTGCAGTTCGCGCAGGCAGGGTGCGCAGGAAGGGCAGAGCGCTCCCCCTACACACAAACAACACCTCGTTAACAACAGCCGTAACTAGGTGATAATGGTCGCCACCAGGCACAGCGCGCTCTCCAGAAAGTCGGTACACACGCAGACCGACTACCCGTTAAAAAATGCAGCAGTTCAGGTCACCGGATGCAAGGAGTGTCTGAGCCTGCTGCTGCCATCGGTGGGAGGCAGAGAAACTGCGTGCGTGAGGTGCGAGCAGGTGGATGACCTGGTCCACATGGTGGCGGAGCTCAAGGAGGAGGTGGAGAGGTTGAGGGCCATCAGGGAGTGTGAGCGGGAGATAGACTTCTGGAGTAACTCCCTGCAGGGCCTCAAGGGGAGGTGCCGAGGTGAGACTCCTCAAATGGGGGCGGACCCCCTGCCCTGTCCCCGTCGGGCAGAGGGAGGGGATCTGGGAGCTGAGGAGGAATGGAAACAGGTCCCTGCTCGACATCGCAGGCGATGCCCTCCCCTTCCGGCCCCACCTTCCCAGGTGCCCTTACGCAACAGGTTTGAGGCCCTAGAGATTGAGAGGCCGGTGTGTGAGGAAGAGGTAGCAAATGTTCCCAGGAGGATGCCTGGGGCGAGGAGGTCAACTCCGCGCCTCAAGACTGCCTCCACCAAGAAAAACAGGAGGGTTATTGTTGTTGGTGACTCGATTCTTAGGGGAACAGAGGGCCCTATTTGTCGGCCTGACCCTACCCGTAGGGAAGTCTGCTGTCTCCCTGGGGCCAGGGTCAGGGACGTTGCCAGGAAGCTTCCTAACCTGGTACACCCCTCTGACTATTACCCCCTTTTGATAGTCCAGGCGGGCAGTGATAACATCGAAGAGAGAAGCCTCAAGGCTATCAAAAGGGACTTTAGGGGACTGGGTCGGTTAGTGGATGGAGCGGGAGTGCAGGTGGTGTTTTCATCCATCCCTATGGTGGCAGGGAGGGGTTCAGAGAGGACACGGAAAGCCCACCTGTTAAACACGTGGCTCCGGGACTGGTGACAACGCAGAAATCTTGGGTTTTTTGATCATGGGGCACTTTACTCAGCACCTGGCCTGATGGCTGCAGACGGGTCCCTATCTTTTAGGGGAAAAAGGATCCTGGGCCAGGAGCTGGCAGGGCTCATTGAGAGGGCTTTAAACTAGGTAGGAAGGGGGATGGGGCTGAGGCTAGGATTGTTGGAGCTGTGCCAGGGGGAACAATGGCAAGGCCGGAGGATAAGGCAATGGCCCAGCTGAAGTGCATCTACACCAATGCACGCAGCATGGGTAACAAACAGGAGGATCTGGAAGCCATCGTGCGGCAGGCAGGCTACAACTTGGTTGCCATCACGGAGACGTGGTGGGACCAGTCTCATGACTGGAGTGCTGCAATGCCTGGCTATAAGCTCTATAGAAGGGACAGGCAGCATAGAAGGGGTGGTGGTGTGGCTCTCTATATTAGAGAGTCTTTCGAGGTTGTAGAACTCGAGGTTGGGAATGACAAGGTCGAGTCCCTTTGGGTTAGGATCGGCAGGGACAACAAGGCTAGTGTCCTGGTCGGGGTCTGCTATAGACCGCCGAACCAGGATGAGGAGACGGATGAGGAATTCTACAGGCAGCTGACAGAGGTTGCAAAATCATCAGCTCTTGTACTCGTGGGGGACTTCAACTTCCCTGACATATCCTGGAAGCACAACACAGCCCTGAGAAAGCAGTCTAGGAGGTTTCTGGAGAGCGTGGAAGATAGCTTCCTGACGCAGCTGGTTAGTGAACCTACCAGGGGTGGTGCCCCGCTAGACCTTCTCTTCACAAACAGAGAAGGACTGGTGGAGGACGTGATCGTCGGGAGCTGTCTTGGGCAGAGTGACCACGCAATGGTGGAGTTCACTATTCTTGGCGAGGCCAGGAAGGGGACCGGTAAAACCTCTGTATCGGACTTCTGGAGGGCTGACTTTGAGCTGCTCAGGACACTAGTTGGTGGAGTCCCTTGGGAGGTGGTTCTGAAGGGCAGAGGGGTCCAGGAAGGCTGGGCGCTCTTCAAGAGGGAAGTCTTAATGGCGCAGGAACGGTCTGTCCCCATGTGCCCAAAGACGAGCCGGCGGGGAAGAAGACCGGCCTGGCTCAACAGAGAATTGTGGCTTGATCTTAGGAGGAAAAAGAGGGTTTATAAGCTTTGGAAAAGTGGGCAGGCCACTAAGGAGGACTTTAAAGAAGTAGCGAGGCTGTGCAGGGACAAAATTAGGAAGGCCAAAGCTCATCTGGAGCTCAATCTGGCTTCTGCCGTTAAAGACAACAAAAAACGTTTCTATAAATACATCAACACAAAAAGGAGGACTAAGGAGAATCTCCATCCTTTACTGGATGCGGGGGGAAACTTAGTTACAAGAGATGAGGAAAAGGCGGAGGTGCTCAATGCCTTCTTTGCCTCAGTCTTTAGCGGCAATACCGGATGTTCTCTGGATACTCAGTACCCTGAGCTGGTGGAAGGGGATGGGGAGCAGGATGTGGCCCTCATTATCCATGAAGAACTGGTTGGTGACCTGCTACGGCACTTAGATGTGCACAAGTCGATGGGGCCGGATGGGATCCACCCAAGGGTACTGAGGGAACTGGCAGAGGAGCTGGCCAAGCCACTATCCATCATTTATCAGCAGTCCTGGCTATCGGGGGAGGTCCCAATCGACTGGCGGCTAGCAAATGTGACGCCCATCTACAAGAAGGGCCGGAGGGCAGACCCGGGAAACTACAGGCCTGTCAGTTTGACCTCAGTGCCAGGAAAGCTCATGGAGCAGATCCTCCTGAGAGTCATCATGCAGCACTTGCAGGGGAAGCAGGCGATCAGGCCCAGTCAGCATGGCTTTATGAAAGGCAGATCCTGCTTGACGAACCTGATCTCCTTCTATGACAAAGTGACGTGCTGGGTGGACGAGGGAAAGGCTGTGGATGTGGTCTACCTTGACTTCAGCAAGGCTTTTGACACCGTCTCCCACAGCATTCTCCTCAAGAAACTGGCTGCTCTTGGCTTGGACTGGCGCACGCTTCGTTGGGTTAGAAACTGGCTGGATAGCTGGGCCCAAAGAGTCGTGGTGAATGGAGCCAAGTCCAGTTGGAGGCCAGTCACTAGCGGCGTCCCCCAGGGCTCGGTGCTGGGGCCGGTCCTCTTTAATATCTTTATCGATGATCTGGACGAGGGCATCGAGTGCACCCTCAGTAAGTTCGCAGATGACACCAAGTTAGGTGCGTGTGTCGATCTGCTCGAGGGTAGGAAAGCTCTGCAGGAGGATCTGGATAGGCTGCACCAATGGGCTGAGGTCAACTGCATGAAGTTCAACGAGGCCAAGTGCCGGGTCCTGCACCTGGGGCGCAATAACCCCAAGCAGAGCTACAGGCTGGGAGAGGAATGGTTGGAGAGCTGCCAGGTAGAGAAGGACCTGGGAGTGATGGTGGATAGTTGGCTGAATATGAGCCAGCAGTGTGCTCAGGTGGCCAAGAAGGCCAACGGCATCCTGGCTTGTATCAGGAACAGTGTGACCAGCAGGGCTAGGGAGGTGATCGTCTCCCTGTACTCAGCTCTGGTGAGGCCGCACCTCGAGTACTGTGTTCAGTTTTGGGCCCCTCGCTACAAGAAGGACATGAAGGTGCTCGAGCGGGTGCAGAGAAGGGCGACGAAGCTGGTGAGGGGTCTGGAGATCAAGTCCTACGAGGAGCGGCTGAGGGAGCTGGGCTTGTTCAGCCTGGAGAAGAGGAGGCTCAGGGGTGACCTTATCGCTCTTTATAGGTACCTCAAGGGAGGCTGTAGCGAGGTGGGGGTTGGCCTGTTCTCCCACGTGCCTGGTGACAGGACGAGGGGGAATGGGCTTAAGTTGAGCCAGGGGAGTTTTAGGTTAGATGTTAGGAAGAACTTCTTCACTGAAAGGGTTGTGAGGCACTGGAACAGGCTGCCCAGGGAAGTGGTGGAGTCACCATCCCTGGAAGTCTTCAAAAGACGTTTAGATGTAGAGCTTAGGGAAATGGTTTAGTGGGGACTGTTAGCGTTAGGTCAGAGGTTGGACTCGATGGCCTTGAGGTCTCTTCCAACCTAGAAAATTCTGTGATTCTGTGATTCTGTTTATATAACACAATGTTATAGACACGTATTAAGTGTTAACTGAATCCTACTCACATTAAGATGACCTGAATCTCATGTATGGGGAAATTTGCTCTTCTTGTTAGATCTTTTCATTATGAATTCTCAACATCTGAGGATCTTTTGATGTCTGTCCAAGAGGATTATAATCTAAATATGCTTTAACTTTTGGTTAGCCCTGAAATGGTCAGGCAGTTGGGCTTCACGATTTGGGTAGGTCTCTTCCAACTGAACTACATTATACTATACTATACTATACTGTACTCTACTATACTATATTATGTTATGCTATGCCATACTTTACTATACTATACTATTCTTTCTATTTTTATTTTTTTTGGGAAGATGCTGGGCATAACTAGATAAGACAGCATAATATCGTTTAGAAGGAAAGGTGAACAGAATTTCCCCCTGAACTGAAAATTGATCACTGATGTCTAATCATCAACACTGTAAACCATACTATGAAGCTAAATTTTATTTATTTGCATGTAAAGATAGGGATGATGTGGGAAGTGGATTTTTTTGTTTTTGTTTTTCCCCCCTAAGCATAACTGAAGTATGTGTTCATGTTCCTATATTCAAAAGATTGTTGCAGGTACCCACAATAGCAGCAGAATATTCATTTAGAAATAGTTAAATAAACAAGATTTCAGAGAAATAAAAAGAAAATATTGTGCATATGAAATGCAAAAAACATTGTGCCAGTTATATCTACAGAGATCATTTCTGCATAACTCAGTGGGAAGTAAACCTTATGTGCAAGCAAATTTATTTTTGGACTTTGTGACTGAGAAAATTCTCAATATATCAAATTCCATGGCATTTTATGGAGATATATTTTATAAAAGTATTTATTTTTAGAATCATATCTTGTTTACTCAGTTTTGAATTGCATTTTCATATACTGCATGCTTTAAAGTAGTATATAATTCTCTTTTTAGAAGATTAAAATGTTCTGTTTCTAGGAAATAAATAACTGAATTTGAAGACAAACTGAGATTTTTATTTTTTATTTTTTATTTTTTATTTTTTATTTTTTATTTTTTTTCTGTAGAATTGAGTCCAAAGATTAACATGAAGGAATAAAACACAGCAGTTTTGTATTCAGGCTACAAATAAACAATGACAAATGACTTTATTTATGTAAATTCGCGTACTATTTGGTAAAAGCACAAATGCTTCTTAAAAAAAAAAAACAAACAAATAAATAAAAAATAAAGTAAGAATGATAATTTCTCTGCTGGCCAGTAAGGCTATCATACATCCTAATTATACTGCATACATTAGTCACTCACTAGATGTTACTTCCATCAAAAACGAGAGTTTTTATTCACTGTATGTGCTTTGAAAACTTACTATCCTGACATACTTAAGGCTTTGAAATCATCGAGCCAATTTTATGCAATCTTGGAGGTTATTTCTCTCAATTTTCTCTTTCTTTAAAAGTAAAAGTGCTCAGTTAGATTCATTGTACTATATCCTTAATGTATCCTATGGAAAACTTGTATTTTTTGCATATTAAACTAAGTAAAGAATACAGCATACAGAACAAAACTTTCATTTGCTACTGCAAGAGAGAAGAAAGTCAATAATAATAATAATGATAATAATAATAAAGGCATTAATTTATTTTTAACAGAAAGTGCATTTGCATGAATTCAGAGATGGTGTAAGTCTAGAGCACTAATATTAATTTTTCATAAGGACTGCAAACTAGTAATTGACGCATTTCAGTTTGAGACATTTTGATCTGCTTAGATATCAACTGCATATTTAAACTCATCATACACTCCAAGATTACCCATCTCTACTGTGCATTCCCTAAAGAAAGATAACTGATTTTAAAGTAACCAGGAACCACTCTTGCAAGCCCAGCTGTCCTGCTTCTCAGAGCCTTCTAACAATTATTTATTTCACTCTGTAATGTTTCCCAGTACTTTCAATTTATTGTATGGCAGGGATTGCTGTGGGATGAATTTGCCCATTTTGGCATTTCCATTTATGCAAGAGGTCATACAAAGAAA
This sequence comes from Netta rufina, assembly GCF_964035555.1. Lineage (NCBI taxonomy): Eukaryota > Metazoa > Chordata > Aves > Anseriformes > Anatidae > Netta > Netta rufina. Next base: position 156,151,039 of record NC_140123.1, on the reverse strand, counting down.
GATCAAAAAAATAAATAAAAGGAAAGACTTTGAGGAAACTTTATATCTATATGTAAAATTATATATATGACAAAAATCACATATATGATTTTTGAAGACCTGTTACTATTTTCACTAGCCTTACTTACCCACTTTGCAGTGGTATGGACCACATTCTTATATGGTGTTGCCTTCCTGAACATGTAGGTTTGTGAGACAGTGTTTAATGCTACTGTGGCTTCTGCTCCCTTGGTCAATGATGCCTTCACTATTGCTCTTAATTTCATGTATGGAATGGAAATCCATTGGAAGACATGGAAGTCTATAAGTGTGCAATGAAACTCTTGCAATTAAGTCATATATCATGGTTAGTTCTCATCTATTGTCCAATAATGTCCAAGACACCGTTTTGAGTGACATTCACCCATGATAGCAGATTAAATACAAACTTTCCTATAATTCTAGAATTAGACCCTGCCTGCACCTGTAGGACTAGCTCCCTGGACTGACCTCACCCCATGTGCTCTTTGGTCCTTGGTGCCTGAGCTGCATCACCACTGGAACTGGTTCCGGTACTGTCATCTTCTAAAGCCAGAATACTATTTGGCTTTCCTGAACTGACTTTGGACATTTGTGTGAGGCTACCTTGACTTTGTTTAATTGCACTGGCCTCTCAATGAGACTCATTGCTGACACTGTCTTGCTGTGTTCCCATACACATCACACCCTGGCCAGGGGGCCATTGCCAAGCTGTGCTGGGGGCACCCTCAGCTAACAGCTTGTCCTCCCTGTGGAGTAGTCTCACTCCTGCAAATCCCTTAAAGTTCCCTAAAAGTATGTAGTTGTGTTCATCTCTTGGTGATATATACTAGTGTATGTTCACAGTCATGAAATAAGCTATCTTACATACAAAAATAATGAAAGAAAGAAATAATGAAAGAAATAGGTCATTAGGAATATCACTTCCTTGCTTCACTTATGAAAGGCACCATCTTCAGTGTCTTCATTCTTCCATACCACTAATAAATTTTGAAAATTTCATTTTAAGAAGGCAAATGTTTGTAGCAGTATATTTTTTGTTTTGTTTTGTTTGCTTGTTTCTTTTTAAGAGATTGTATATCGCTGCTCTGTCCCATAGCCAACCACTTTGCTACCTGAAGTTTTTAAGTTTTACTAATATAATGTACTTGATAGGTTTCATATGTCGGCCAGCTTCCTGCCAAATGTAGTGTTTGGTGTATCCTGCTTGTCACTCACTTCATTTTCAGCAGAGTTTAAATTATTTGCAAGGAATAGTTCTGGAAATGGAAACAGATGGTATGTTGTACAGCCAGCCAGGAAGAACAGTTAGTGGACGCACTCACCTCACTCATCTGTCTCCTCATGCTCCTTACCTGGATTTGTGATACCTCATGCAGAAGTGAAATAAAAAATAGATTACAATTGTGGAAACACCAACAAAAAGTTAATTTAGGATATTAAATACAAATAATTGCTACGTTTTCACAGAACAATTAATCTGACATAGCATCATATAAATTGTGTGATGGGAGCAGATAATTAAACACCATTTTCCATTTTAATGTAGAAGAGCAGTAAGACAGTGTCTCTGTCTTCAGATTCAGACCACATAATTCCACCTTCCACCTTTCCTTTTTTTTTTTTTTTTTTTTTTTTTTTGTGGAGGAGGAGAGGGAGGGGCTGAGCAAATGAGGAGCAGGGGCTGGGTTTCTCTCATGTGGAAGCTTCTGTTCCTCTTTTGGCTTTTATCTGTAGTCTTGCTGGAGCCTTAAATCCTTACCTGTGCACAGAACTCTCAAGATGACCCACACAGAAACAAGAGTTAATTCAATTCAACTAGGTAATAACCCTATATTAACTTCCATCTACTTCTGTTGTTCTTTTCCTCCTTGTTTCTCTCTGACTTTATTCTTTTTTTTTTCCCCTTTCCACAATAATACCTCTTTTAGAGCTCAGCAGAAAGTAAGACCTGCTGGATGCATTGATGCCAAGGAAATAGTTTCCTTAGCAACAACAACAACAACAAAAAGGTGAAATCTCTCAGAATTTCTTTCATTAATCAATGTAACTTCTATTCCCAGCTGTAGACTAGGAAAAGGGAAAGAGAGACATCCATGAACTACTCTGCCACCACATCCTCTCACATATCTCAAAGAGCTGTTGAGATCAATTTCCTATATTTTAAACCTATTTTATTATATGAATCCACCGGAATGAAAATAGCTGTTAAACTAATTTTCATTTCTTTCCCATTAAAATCTATCAAAACAATAATTCTTAATAAATACACATATGCAGTACACCATTCACATTCTGTCCAAACTGCCATGGGAGGCCTACAGATCCTGCAGATAGTGAATGTTTCGTACTTTCGTACTTTACTGCTAGGACTGCTAGGAACTAACACAGTTTCTAGTATCAAGCTCTTTTATAATTGTTCAGCACTAAGCATGATGAATGTTATTTGTCTAGACACACACACACAAAACAAAAACAACAAAAAACAAGACCTTTTGGGGGAAATATTTCCATTCCATCCCTTTCACAAATCAGTTATGACAATTGGAACACATTTCCAAAAGGAGAAAAGTTAATGAAAATCATTTTGTCAGAGAAACCATAAGAGCTATGCGTAAAAATAATCGTATTTTTGCTTCCAAAAATACTCACTTACCGTGTGTGCTTTACAACAGGAAAATGATCCTTAAAAATGACAACTTGTAAATTCACTTACACAAGATGTCATTAGACTGTAGCTGCTTACTCTGCTGCCAAAGCTGGATATGAGAGCCAATGAAGAACAATTTTCATTTTCTTCTTCACTCTAGCTCTGTCAACATAATATTTCTTCAACTCATTGCTGGAATATACCACAGGGAAAGCAGCCTGCTTTCAAGACAGCAGGTGGAATGTTTTTTTCTCATACCTTTTGATGATTACATAATAGATATGAAGCATAGAGATCATTTCTAACATTTCCTCTAAAGAATCTAATCCTCTGATGCTGCTCTGAAAATGGATACTTTAAAGTGCTGTGTTTTATGTGATGTGATGTGTAATATAGAGCTGACTCCTGTGGATTTGAAGAAAAAATTGCCAAAATACCTTTGAAAAGGAAAAATTAAAAGTAATATTCATTTCTACTGGTATTTACATCCTCAAAATTTAGAACTACGGACTAAACTCTTTCAAAAATGAAGGTGTAAATCATATTGATATCTAGTTTTTCTATCTAAACTCCTTTATGAAAGTAAATAAATTCAGCAATTCGGACATAAGGGAGTAGAAAATGGACTAGAACCAGAATGTTTTGTTGGCAATGTGAGACTTATGTCCATTTTACTGCATTTTATCAAGATACAAGGTTCTGTTAAGAGTCACCATATATATAATTTAGTTAGAAACTAAGTTCTAGAGTGCATAAAGTGAAAACACACCTAAGTATGCTATTTCTGTAGTGTATACATATGCACTTATATATACTACAGTTTCTATAGTATTTCTTGCAGAATTTCTTCTTGCTATGGAATTTTATTTCTTCCCTGGTTACAGTTAAGATTACAGTTATGCTCAAGCCCTTCTCAACAAAATCTGTGTTGGAATGTTTTTCTCATATTCTGCATAACCTAGCATGGAAATTTCACAGAATCACAGAATCACAGAATCACAGAATTGTCTAGGTTGGGAGAGACCTCAAGATCATCGAGTTCAACCTCTGACCTAACTCTAACAAGTCCTCCACCAAACTATATCACTACGCTCTAAATCTAAACGTCTTTTGAAGACCTCCAGGAATGGTGACTCCACCACTTCCCTGGCCAGCCCATTCCAATGCCTAACAACCCTTTCAGTAAAGTTCCTCTTAATATCCAACCCAAACCTCCCCTAGCACAACTTCAGCCCCTCGTCCTGTCACCAGGCACATGGGAGAACAGACCAACCCCCACCTCGCTACAGCCTCCTTTAAGGTATCTGTAGAGAGCAATAAGGTCGCCCCTGAGCCTCCTCTTCTCCAGGCTGAATAAGCCCAGCTCCCTCAGCCGCTCCTCGTAAGACTTGTTCTCCAGACCCCTCACCAGCTTGGTCGCCCTTCTCTGAACTCTCTCGAGCACCTCGATGTCCTTCTTGTAACAAGGGGCCCAAAACTGAACAGAGTACTTGAGGTGCGACATCACCAGAGCCAAGTACAGGGGGACAATCACTTCCCTAGCCCTGCTGGCCACACTGCTTCTTATACAAGCCAGGATGCTACTGGCCTTCTTGGCCACCTGAGCACACTGCTGGCTCATATTCAGATGACTAGCAGCCATCACTCCCAGGTTCTTCTCTGCCAGGCAGCTTTCCAACCACTCATCTCCCAGCCTGTAGCTCTGCTTGTAGCAACCCAAGTGCAGGACCCAGCACTTGGCCTTGTTGAACTTCATACAGTTGACCTCAGCCCATCAGTCCAGCCTATCCAGATCCTTCTGCAGAACCTTCCTGCCCTCAATCAGATTTGCATTTGAGCAACCTGGTCTTGCCCATGGCTGGGCTTTGGAACTAGATGGTTTTCAAGATTCTATCCAATCTAAACCGTTCTATGATTCTATGAAATCAAGAATCTTACGCAAAGAAGTAAGACCAACAGCATAACACAATGTTTATCAATATTTGCCATCGCAAGCAGTTATGAAATCAGTGCAGCTTCCTCACATGCTTAGACCAAGAATTAACTGGAACATCTCCAGATATTTCTGAGTGTATTAGCATTCTTTTTCAGATCAGTGTGTTTCTAAAATGGATCTTTTAGTTGTTTCTGTCTGCTGTGTTTTGGGCTCATGTCCTGGAGGGTCCTTAGTGTGATCATTGGATTCCCTTCATACTAAATAAAAGAAGATACCCTTCAGTATCACATATAGTATTATCCAAAAATTAATGAGCGTAACAGCTCATTATAAATTAGACAATCTGAAATAAATATACCTGAAATCCAGCAGATATAATGATCAGCTGTTTCATTGCGGATCCCCTTCTACTGTGTTGTATTGCTTGCTAAAGACACAACTTCAATTTCATGTCATATGCATCTCATCAGGGAGAAAAGTTTATTGACTTATTTTATTCTCACTATCAGACTGTAGAGGAGACATTGAAGGGAAAGTGAATGAGGCAACACAGAAATTGTCCAGAACACTGTAATTACTGTTCACTATAGTTCAGTTTTGTTTGTAAACTGTTTTCCATCATCAGTAATGAGAGTCCAATCTCAGGATTTAAACCCGGGAAAACAATTTTAATGCATTTATTAACTTTCCTTTTCTCATCACTTTTACATTTATATCTGTATTTAATAACAGGATATTATACCATTATTTTATTGTAATAGTAATATCTAGAAACCTTGAAAACTTTAACAAAGATGAGACCTACTAAAGTAAATACAAAATGTGACCAGAAAATAAATAAATAAATAAATAAATAAATAAATAAATAAATAAAAAGACAGGACAGTTATAAAGAAGCTTAATAGTAAGTAGATAACAGATATTAATGAAACAGTGAATCAAAAGAATGTAATAGGGAATGAGTCTAGATCTGGAGAAATTATATTAGGAGAGTAACAGCGCTTTTTCTTAGCTTACTCTGTGTGATTCTGTGAGCATCAGAGCTGCTAAACTGGATCAAAACCACACTTTGTTTGCCCTAGAGTTCACTTAGTCTCAAGAAGTAGTTCTGTGACTCTCTTTACTTAAGATTATGTAGACTTGTATTGTGAAGCTATTATTGTTACAGAACTTTGATGACATTACATTTACCACCCCACTTCCAAGGACAGCCCCTTCCTCCACCCCCCCCTCCCCCCCCAAAAAAGCCAATGAAAATTACTTTATCCAAACTATGTAGGAACACTCTTTCAGTCTTTTTTAGTGGTTTATTTATTTAGTTAGCAATTCACAAGATCAGTTTTGTTTGTTTGTTTTTGTATTTTACAAAATATTTTTGGTTGGGTTTCCCATTTTTTTAACCAAAACACTCATGAAAAAAATACAGGCTCATCCATCAACTTGAACAACTGGTGCAAACCTTATATTTCCAGAGTTTAATAAGATCTCTACATGTGCATAAATACAGGTGAAGAGATAAACCTTTTTAAAAGTGAAAAAAATATATATTTTCAGGGAAAAAAAGAATGAAAGAATGAAAGAATGAATGAAAGAATGTACGAAAGAATGAGTGAAAGAACAAAAGAGTGAACAAAAGAACGAAAGGAAGAAGAGGTTATATTGTGATGAAGAACATACATATAAGTTTATTACTTGAAGCTATATATGTCTGGATAGAAGCTAGAAATGTCTTTATAACAACATTGTAAGCTCTGAAAAAAATGTCATCTCCCTAGCAGAAGATGATAATGTTTGCTTGCATTTCACTTGCATCAGGGTTGTTTATTTTCTGTAAACCTGTAGAATCATTGTGGAGTTTTCTAATAATAAAAACAAGAATGTCAAGAGCTGGGCTGCTGCCAAATTCCTGTGTTCCCTCCTATGTCCATGCACCCAGACTGAATGAGACTCTGTCAAGGTACAGTTAAACTCCTGGGAAGAGCAATGACTATTTTCAGTAGAGACAGTGCCTCCAAAGAACAGGTAATTCTGGAAAGATTTCAGTACAGATGTGATGATTCCTCAATTTTGTTTGGTTTTAATCAAAACCTCCTGCAAGAAATCCTACTGTATTTTATCTTTTCTGCTAATAGAGGAACTTGCAAATTCCTGAAACTTTTGGTTCATATACTGTCATGTATGTTAGACAACAGTTTATACCACACCTAGATATAAGTTTGTTTGTCAGGTACTCCTAGATTCTTGTTACAAAATGTTGTCTCATTTGTAATGCTTCAAATGCAGTACTGCCAAAAGGAAGGCTCATCACTGTATTGATGAACCTTAAAATCACATGTATTTTTAAAAAGGTTTGGGATTGTCTTAAACAATTTCTCATTAAAAGAAAAAAAAAAAAAAAAAAGGAAAAGAAAAAGAAATATACAAGTCTGAACCTGAGGCTACCCTTTCTTCTGTTAAGTTTTGTTTTGTTTTGTTTCATTCAGAAGATTGCCTATGTTTGAAAGTATTATCTGCCTTTTGTGAGAGAATACGGAATATACTACTAATTGTATGGGAAGTCTCTGACTAGTATTGTTTTTTTCCAAATAATTGATTCCTTGTTCAGAAAGTTCACAAGGGTGTATTGTATTTAGAAACTATTTAAGCCAAGAGAAAGTGATTTGCCTGTATAAATTTTCAAGGAGTGATAAAGATGACATGGCATACATGTATATACAAGTGCAAGAGAAAGACTCAATGGGCTTGTTAAGAGGAAAGTCATAAGAGCAACACACATAACAGTAGAGGGAAAAAAAAAAAAAAAAAAAAAAAAAGAGAGATGGAATTAGATAAGGTCTTGCAGATAGCTCCTAGTACAGCAAAGTATATTGCATGAGAAAATTTGAGTTTACGTTGCCATAGTGAGGGAGAAAAGTGATATAGAATATTAAACTTCCAGAGCCTGATTTTAATATCTTGTTACGTTCATGTAAATAAATCACTAGACCAGGTCAGGTACAGCAGTGGTAGCTTTTCTGAGAGCCAAATCCTCTCTTCCTGTTCTCTGTAAAAGGTAAAAATATTTAAAACTCTTCAGCAGGATAAATTAGTCTTCTAATAAGTACTTTTGATTTTGATAGTGCATGACTAAATTAATAACAAGTCTACCAAGGCTTTTGCGATTTAATTAAGTGCTGATTGATCGTTACATTTAACATATTGGGAGATTTGTACTGGAAGAGAAAACAGTGGCTGATCTTCCATAAACACGGGGGCTTTTCTTAGATTTATTTTAGATTTTCATAATTGATACGGATGTTTTAGATCGTAGTCTGCGTGTCTGGTGTTTGTGGCTCGCTAGATGGTGCTGTGTTCCAACGTGCAGGAGCACAGCTCGGTAGCAATATGACAAAAGCCCCATCGGCCATGCAGATGTGAGTTGTTAGCTGGAGGAGGTCAACACACTGCTCTTATTAGATGACCAAATTATCTAGGAGTCTGCATTCAGGTGCCTATTTAAAACAAACAAACAGAAATAAACTGCGGCCTAAACCTGGAATTTGCATTTTACAAACAGTAATTAAGGGTTATGAAATCAGACCAGTTTCTCAAAACACAAGGAGAAACTCTTGTTTTGTTAGTGCAAGTCTGAGTTTTCACTTAGCTGCAGAAGCTGTCCAAAGTTTTGGCTCTGTGAGCTTACTGTATGCCATGTGCATATAAAATTTTTATTTTCCTTTCGGTCTCATGATGGTAGTGATTCTGAATGCATTGCAGAGTAACAAACTTGCCAAAAAACTGTAGAGCTACCCACAGTGTCAGAGTCCAGGGAGTACATACAATTGTTTTGTTTTGCAGGAAATATATTTATGGAGTGTGTTGTGATTACCTTTTTTACTGAAATATAGGTTTCAGTTCAGCAAAATACTGATCCACCGATCTAAAAGTCATGGTAAATCAAAAACAGTAGATAGAAAGATGAGTGAATGAACATCAGTACAAGGTGCCCTGTTACCCCTCATTGAGTGTGCTTTTATCTCTTTCCAGTCATGTGGCAAACAGCTACTATGAAATTTATAGCCAAAGTTTTCATTTTCTGACTGAAAATTCTTTGACCAGTATGTTTTCAGTCTAGAAGCATGGTACAAATATTTAGGATGTGACCTCTCTTAAAGTCGTTTATATCATGGTCAACTGTTTTCATTACTTTTTATCTAAAATTATTTTTGACGTGGTTCACATGAAGCAAACTTGCTGGCAAGATATGTGGTTTGGCAGGGCTGTGAAGGCCACATCTATGCTATTCTTGTTACAAGGTCTCAAACATGTGATACTGATTTCCCTAGCTATCCACACCATCTAAATAGCAGCTGTTATATTGAAGACAAAATCTTGGAGTTGCTTGACTCCAAAGCATGGCAGCCATCTTTCTGCACAGATTATTACTCAGAATATTCACTGTTTGTACAGTCTGCTTAGCCCACAACGCCGGTGAAAGATTGTGGTGAAAAAGACAAAGTACATATATGCTTAGGGCTAGGTGGAAAAAACTGCTTTCATAACGCAGAAGAGGAAATCTTTGAGGGTGAAAAAATAAATTCTGCAGGTGATCATCAGCAAAGAAACTCCTGTATAGCATGTGACTACTAATGACCGCAGGGAAACCATTGCTCATAAGGAAGAGAGGAAAATGAAGGGAGGCAGTGAAACAGCTGCCACATGGACTCAGCTGTGTCAGATGATCCTCTTTCCATTGGTACATGAACAGCAAGTTCCTGAGTCTTGGTCATAGCTGTGACCTGTGGCTGTGGCCTAGCAAAAATCATTACCCAAAGTCAGTAAACTAGGTTTACAACAGAGTTTAGCAGCAACACTGAGCTTCCAACTGCAGAAGGGATTCCCCTAGGCCCTTTCATTTCTTATTTGGTAACCATCTCTTAATATCAGATGACCACCACAGAGGTGAGGTATAGACAGGCTTCTCTTAACTGGGACATGGGCCTGGGCCAGGAGTCCTTGAACTTTATTATTTCTCATGAACTATATGAAGAAGAAGGAATTGCTTCTCTCTTCTTTTCAGAAATACATCCTTCAGAGGAGCACAGTTATCTCCTTTGTCCAAGCAGAACATGCCATCCAGCATGTTACGTTACCCCTTTACTGAAGGTCTCTTGTTTTCTTCATAGACCACATTCATATTGAAAGTAGAGATCCAAAAGGTCTTGATGATCACGTGTTATTATCTAGCTAATCTGAAATTTCTAATGCAAATGGGTCTGGAATTGCTCTAGTCTATCCTTGAAGAATGTCCCAAGGAAGGAGAATGGCTAGTTAGATCATTGTACTTATTAGAAAGAACTTCATTAAGTGTTACTTACATGAAGAATATTGTCTTTCTTGACCATTTCAAAAAAGGGTGGCTGGCTAGATTGTATTATAAAATAGCAACTAGCACCAAAGAGATCATTTTGTCACTGATTACCAGGGTAGTGCAATCCAATACATACCCCCTTTTTTGCATACAAAAACTCATTGTCTACTCTTACACTCTTGCAATTACCTCTTTCTATAGCATACTGCTGGGGTGAGACCAGTGTGGATGCTTCAAGGTAGTGATATCACTACCACATCTATTACATCATGAATAAACATTAGATAAGCAGACAAGTGATATCTGATACCCCAAGCAGAAAACCCATAGCCTACATGTAGAAATATCTCATAGGATAATCAAGAATAGATCCAGCCGGCAAAGACTGGTTATTTTCCAGGAACTTTAATAGCTTGCTGTATCAGGTGAGGCACACCACTGTGAAGAGCCCTAGAAAGCGATCCATCTAACAAAGTGCCATATCAATCCTGTTGTTTTTGTTTAGAAGTTTTGTTGATCCAGATTTTGCTTTGTTAATGAATACGCACTTGGTAGAAATTTTAAGTAGTTTATCTGGACTTTTTGAGAGGGATAGATTTTTATTTTATTTAAAAAGCATTCTTTTCATGTTTGCCATCTCAAAGTCAAGCTGTAAAATTTGTGCTGGATAAATGCTTAGAGTTGTTTACATTAATACAGTGTAAAAAAGTATCCACTGTCTTCATAGACACACACTTTATGGACGATAGAGCAGTTCTGCCCCAGATTACACTGACTTCCAAACCAAATTTTAGGTGTTGCTTTTTTGTATCCAGAACCAATTTCCAGATGAAAAATATACTTACTTTCAAGGTTCATCTTTTTTTTTTTTTTTTCCTTCCATGAGGATATTTTCCCTGGAAATAATAACAACAGCACATCCATAGACTATTATGGTGGGCCAACAAGATGAACACTTCGTAGAAAGAAAATTCTGTGTTCAGTATTGCTTCTTCAAATAGAATCAGAGAATCATTAAGTTTGAAAACTACCACCAAGATCATCTGGTCCAACCATCACCCTCCCACCAATATCACCCACTAGACCATGTCCCTGAGCAAAACATCCAACATCTCCTTAAACTCCACCATCTCCCTGGGACAACACATTCCAGTGCCTCTCCTCACTTTCTGAGAAAAAATTTCTCGAAATTTCCAACCTAAACTTTCCCTGCTGCAATTTGAGGCCAATCCCTCTAGTCCTATTGTTAGTTATCTGCAAGAAGAGGCTGTCCCCCAGCTCCCCACAACTTCCTTTTGGGTAGATGGAAAGAGCAATAAGCTCTCCCCTGAGCCTCCTCTTCTCCAGACTAAACAATCCCAGTTCTCTTAGCCGCTCCTCATAAGGCCTGTGTTCCAGACCCCTCACCAGCTTTATAGACCTTCTCTGGACACACTCCAGGGACTCAATGCCCTTCTTGTAGTGAGGGGCCCAAAACTGAACACAGTATTCAATGTGCAGCCTCACCAGAGCACAGTACAGGGAGACAATCACCTCCCTGGTCCTGCATTATTCCTGATACAAGCCAGGATGCTGTTGACCTTCTTGGCCACCTGGGCACACTGCTGGCTCATGTTCAGGCAAGCATTGGCCAACACCCCCAGATCCTTATCCTCTGCACAATTTTCCAGACACTGTTCCCCAAGCTTGTAGCACTGCTTGAGGTTGTTGTGACCAAGTGCAAGACCCAGCACTTAGCCATGTTGAACCTCATCCCACTGGCTTCTGCCCATCAATCCAACCTGTCCAGGTCCCGTTGTAGGGCCTTCTTACCCTCTGGCAGGTTGACACTTTCCCCCAACTTGGTGTTGTCTGCAGAATTACTGAGGGTGCACTCAATTCCCTCACCCAAATCATCAATAAAGATATTAAAAAGGATTGGCCCCAGCACCGACCACTGGGGAACACCACTGGCGACCAGTTGCCTGCTGGATTTTACTCCATTCACCACCATTCTCTGGGCCCAACCATCCAGTTTTTAACCCAGCAAAGAGTGTACCTGTCCGAGCCATGGGCTGCTAGCTTCTCCAGGAGAACACTGTGGGAGACTATGTCAGAGGCCTTGCTGAAGTCGAGGTAGAATAGTTTAACAGCCTTTCTCTCAGCCACCATTTGGGTCACCTGGTCATAGTAGGAGATGAGGTTGGTCAGGCAGGACTTGCCTTTCATGAGCCCATGCTGGCTGGGCCTGGTCCTGCACTTGTCCCACAAATGCTGCATTATTACATTCAAGATGACCTATTCTATCACCTGTCCTGGGACCAAGGTCAGGCTGACAGTCCTGTAGTTCCCTAGGTCCTCCTTACAACACTTCTTATAGATAGGCATCACATCAGCAAGTCTCTAGTCATCTGGACTTCTCCAGATGACCATGACCGCTGATAGATGATGGTAAGCAGCCCAGCAATCACATCTGCCAGTTCCCTCAGCACCCTCAGGTAGGTCCCATCTGGCCCCATGGACTCCTGACAGTCCAGGTGGAGCAGCAGGTCTCTAATTACTTTCACCTGAAGTGTAGGAGGCTTATTCTGTTCCCTATACCAGAATTCCAGGTTGGGAGGCTGAGTACTAATATGTTTTCAAGTATAATGTTTGCTATTAACTAATACCTACAATGTCACAGAACTTGGTTAATAAATATCATGCTCATTGGCAAAATGTAAGTATCTATGACTGTGATCATTGTTCTCTGTGGGAAAACAATATAGACAGGAGTAGCCAGGAATCATCAATCAGCCTGACTCAATCTGTTTTTTACACAGCCTTCTTTGAGTTTTGCAGCATTTGGTGCCTTGCAGAACAAGGGCAGAACCTTGCAGAACAATTCTTCTCTAGGAAGAAGGCCCGATATTGTTTATAAAATGTCTTCATAGAAATTGCAGGAAAGCATCCCATTGACTTCAATAGTAGAAAATTTGTAATCATTCCATAAATTCTACTGAGAATCTATCATCAGAATAAAAAATTACTTGTATGTACCTCTGATAGCTACCAAAACCAATGCATAACTCTGATGTGTTGTACTACCTTCAGTGGTGGCATCTTAGAAATAATATGCTTCAAGCCTTACTCTCTGCTATGAAAGTTACGACACTTAGCAGCAAAACTTCCTGTCTTTGTTTTCAAAATAATTCATAAATATATATGAGTGTGTGTGTGTGTGTGATACAGTGAGTCAAATTCTGAGTAACTAATTACTGAAGCTAGGATTTTGTGTTATATTTTAAATATTTAGTAGTCTTATTTGGTCTACTTACAACCTGGCAAAAGATTTCAAGGCAAGACACCAAATAATTTTATAAAACTTAATTTATTTTAAAGATAAGTGAGAAATTCAAAGTAAAGTATCCCAGAATGCTATTTTGTGTTTTGAAGGCAAAATTCATTGTCTGATGCTGTAAACTATTGCAAGAACTATAATATATCTGGTCATCTTAAATAATGGCTTTGAAAGTCAAGACGTAGACCCACACAGATTAAATAAAAGAGGGTCAGCATTCTCCAGATTGGTGCTAACTAATTGGCAAAGAGTGCACAGCAGCATTAGTGCCTTTGTAAAGCTGAGTAATGATGAAGACTTTTATTCCCTTAATCTAGAAAGCAAGTTTTCACTGAAGTCAAACAAACAGACCTAACTTTCACTCTATACTCAGCTTTTCTTTCTTTTCAGGCTTCACTACTCAAAACACTTTCATAGATGGGAACAGTACTAGCGACTCTTTAAAAATATGAAACATAAAAAAGAATATGGTTATTTTATTTTTTGAACCAGAATCCTTTGACCAGAAATTTAATCCTTTGTTGCAGCCTAAGTTTTCTCTACTTTTTCCATCTCCTAGTACAATTACTTGTTCTCAGACTTCATGTTAACTAAAGGAAATTCCCACAACCTCTTTTTAGTTCAGGGTTACTTGGAGCTTTGTGCTACATTACTATCCCATTTCTTTGTCATTTGCATGGATTGTGTGGTATTTTTGAGGTCATTGGATTTTCCAATAACTGAAAAGATCAGACCAGTAGCAGTGTAAATCACAGTGCTTACAAACATCCAGTAATGATCTGTCTTCTATGCTAAAAGTCTTGTGAATTATACTCCTGACAGTGCATTTCCTGTAAAATATTTTTATTTGAAATCAAAATCAAATTGCTGTGATGTTTTCAGATGAATTTCTCAATTGAGGTTTGCACATATTGTAAGATTCCTTTGATCTTTCTCAATGCCAACTATGAAAAGTCTGGTAGCAGAGCATTGTGACACCCTTCTACCACTGTAGTTCATTCAGTGAGTTAGGATCCTTTAAAAAACATATATATATCAGTGTCATTGTCTTATCTCTTAAGCTGGCTGGTGTGGTTCTTCTCCAGTACAAAGGGAAAAGAGCTAACTCACATTTTTAATTAGAGTAATACAAATGGTATTTATGACTGTAGTTGATTAATGGGGAAAATAAATAAATAAATAAATAAATAAATAAATAAATAAATAAAAAAGAAAAAAAAAAGAAAAAAAAGTTAATTCAAACCTACAGAGTTCACCAGAAAGGTAAAATCCTCTCTACACCACCTTACCCATGCTCAAGACCAGTGCTCTTTCTTGGCCATCCCTTAAGGCATATACACACAACAGCTTCTGAAAGCTACAAAATGTAGGATATATGAAAAATACCTGAACAGAATAGATAGATGACTCCTTTTGTGGGGTTCGGAGGAGACAGGCACAAATTTCAGAACAGTTATTTCATTCTCAAACATTGGCTTTTCAGGTAGGGGTCCTGACTCACCAGGTGTTAGCAGCATTTCCTTTGTTTATTGATGTGTTTTTGTTTTGTTTTATTTTGTTTTAAGATTGTTTGGGTCACTTTATGATGAAAGGTCAACACTTTTTACAAAATATTTTCTCTTATTCTTCAAAACAGTTCTAAGGGGAGCCATTATCTGGTGGCCTTGGAAACAAAGATTGAAAAAAATCCGAGTCTACACAGAAAGTGTGAAATTTCTATTTAGAGTGGTGAACAAAAGCAACATTACCTACTTTACAGTCAGTCTGTGTGTACTCAAGTGTGTTCAAATACATTTTATTTTTGTATCCTCAGACTTCTAGAGTTAACTCACTTTCAGTACAAAGAACAAAAACAGTAAAGTGCTGTGATCGTGTGGGATGGATGGATCAACCTTCAAGTTATGCCTTCGAATTTGTGTTTTCATGACTTTTTTTTTATTTTTGAATTTCCTAATTTGACTAAAAGTGTGCATCAAGGAATCAAACCACAGAAGTAGGCTGTACTTTTTGTAAATGCAGTCTGGCTAAAATTAAAATGTAGAGAAAGTTTCACAAAAAGTCTCAATATTTTTTTCATAAAGTAGACTAGAAGAATTCTTAATAAGCATCCATAATAATAAAAATTGTAACCAATAGATCCAATTAGTGTCTAGAATTTTATTGTGACATCAAGTATTACTGTGAAAAAGAAGAAATAAAAAGGAATAAAAACAAGTTAAGTGAATACAGCACCAGAAAAATAATAATAATAATACCTGCCTTTCTTCTCTTTTTCTGCCACCCCCCTCACCTCCATCACAGCCAAAGACCATTTAGGTGTCAATGGGATCCAACTGTTGCAGATGAAGGGGGCAATGCTGTGATTTCTGCATAAGAGTCACCTCATACTATTCTATACTATTCTATTAAATTGTCATTCCATGACAGATGAGTGAGACATTGGAGTTAGGTGTTTTAATGGAAAAGGGAAGGTTAAAATCATAGATGGGTGAAACAATGATATTTTTTCTCTGAAATCAGGTGAAAAGCTCTTCCTTACAGGAATTGCTCCAGCAACAGTTGAACTCCACTCTCTGATCTCAAATAATTATTATTTTTTTAATCAAATCTTCAATTTTTCATAAACACCATTAAGGAATCTTAAAACTCTCTTAAAGACTTTTATAGAAACAGTCTATTTATTTTTTGTTTGTCTTGGTTTGTTTGTTTGTTTGGGGGGAGGATGTTGTTTTGTTGTTTATTGTGAATTTTGTTGTTGTTTTTTGATTGTTTGGTTGGTTGTTGTGGTTTTTTTTGGTGAACATCTTCAGTCCTGCTCTGATATTCAGTGTGGTGTAGATCAGCAGAACTTTCTGTTGATCTCAAAGCTGGACTGGGCTTTCTTCAGTGGTTAGCAAGTAAAATTATTCCACTGCAGCCTCCAGGATTGAATATAAAACCTCTGTTCTAACAAACTTTTTTCTTACATTTTCACATCCAAAGCCACTGGCTTATGGTGACACCTAGTGGAGGAAAGAAACACCAGAGCTTTCAACATTTTTTACCGCCTTTAGTTTGTTTTTGAAATGCAATGCATTAAACCAGTGTAAACTGATTAACATAAAATATATATTTTCAAAAAACTCCTGTCAGTTTGAATTTCAGTAGAAAGAAAAACTATATTCCAATTTCATACTAAGTGTTGTTGCTGTTGTTGTTTTATGGCTGACAATATTATTGCAAGAAATATCTGAATACAGAGCAAACTAAAAATGAACTGCTTCCTTCTCCGAGGACCATGGAAGGGAATAATAGTTTTGTCTAAAACCATGGTAAACCTAGCAGTTATATTTGTTTTCTGTCTTAAAAAGAAGTGAACTTAATTCTAGCATTCACAAAGTCTGGCTGACATATAAAAAAATAATAATTAAAAAAAAAAAATCTGCAGAAATATAGATCTCCTGCACCAAAATTAGATCAGCAAATAGCACCTTCAACTTTTTATGTAATTTGGCTCAAAGATGTAATCCCTATGCAGCTGAAGCAAGCCACAGAATTTGTTGAATCCCTTGCTTTGTTTTCAAAGCCTTGTATTTTCAGGTTACTTTAGTCGTGTCATCCATTTAAAAGTGATATCTATCAATTTCATGTTCATAGGATGAAAATTTCCTGGTTCCAGACAGGATTCTATGCTGTCTTTTGGTTAGCAAGGAAAGTGATACATGTGAAATTAGTATGACCATCTTGTGCCAATTCAAAGGCAGTGAGGGAGCAGCAAAATTGCATAAAGTAACTGCTATAGCTCTATTTCCTGTTTACATGTATGTTCCTGGCTGTTTGCATTTTAGCTTTTTTCCTAGGCTAAATTAGAGTTTAATCATACATAAATTTCCACGAAACAGGTACTATAACACCAGACAGAAGTTTCCACTGTAGCTTCATATGCTAGTTATAATGTCTCTACTTATTAAATTAATCCATTTTATGATGACACATATTTTATCTAGCTAAAGCCAGAAGTAATTTATTATTCATATTAGCAAGAAAACCTCTCTCTTTCTTTTTCTTTTTTTTATTTTTCTTTTGTTCAGAGAAGTGCTACAATCTGTGTTAAAGATGCTTAAGATGCTAAAAATGCAAAAGGAAAGGATCTCATGAGGTTTCTGCTTAATTGAGGTCGCAAGTTACTTTGTCACTTTCCTAATCTGATTTCTTTATCTTGGCAACATTTCTCCTGGATACTGTTGTTAAAATTATTTTTAACTTAGCTACCACATTCCAATTTTTTTTTCTGTGAGGAATAATGGTTGGTATGTCTATGTATTCTCAAGGGAGTTCAATTGCTAAGAAGTTATGTAAGACCTAAGAACATTTACATTGCTTTCATTGGCTGTGCATGAGTGTGGGTTTAAGTTAACCACAGCACATAGCCTTCCAAAGCTGTGTTCATACCGCTAAGGTAGGCAGGAGCTGAGAATGTTAAATAATATGAGACAGATCTGAGAATGATTGCCTGAAATTATCCACTTGGACAACTGTCTTACACTGAAGGTTAGCTGATAATGTGAGTACCATTGAGGTACTTGGCTTGAGACTTGAACTAATATAATATACACAATAGGGGAGACTTCAGTTCTTTTGTGCAGCTCCATGTTTACACACACACCCTCTGATTGCCCGACTCCATGTTGAAAAAAAAAAAAAAGAAAAAAAAAAAGAAAAAAAAAAAACACCTTTCTGTCAGAGAAACAAAGTACTTGAGCTTGGGGGAATAATTTGCTGCTAGAGGAAATTTTTATTTTTTTTTTTCCTCAAAACGCATGGAGGTAAAACGTAAGAGTTTGACAAAGGGACACAAACAGGGATGCAATCATACTCTCTGCTGTCAAAAAGCAGAACTCCTAGTCTTGTTAGCCCTTCAGGACATACCACATGTCCAGTGTCTTCAAAAGCTCTTTTGTAGTGGTTTCCTCACAGTCTGAGAAGAGAAGGAATGATGCTATATAAGCCATTCCTTTCAAAGCCCAGACTCATATATGCATCTGGAGTCATGATCCCTAGATGCTATAACAATGTTTACCTTTTGTGCAGTGGTTTGAAGACAGGTGCTAAGTAAGTTCTGTTTTTATGACTGTTGTATACTCTTAATTCAGTGGGACTCTGAGGGTTCAACATGACTGTAAATCAGGCCATTTTGTTTTAAAATTGCAACTCTGTCAGAAAGCTTTTTACACACTTGTAATTCAAAAGCTTCTTTCCCAAACCAAAACTATGCTGGGGGACTGGATGAGTCATGGGACTGGGAATTAAATATGAAGTCTTTCATCTCCAGATCACAAGTTCAAATATGCCCTAGGTCACTAAAGCTTTGCCATGTACTGACTTTTCAGCACTGTATGATACAATACACACACGAGAATGGCAAAATTCCATTCTTGGGGTGTATGGTGCAATTGCAACTGCAGGAAAAAAAGGCCCCACATGACAATAAAATCCAATTGCTTTGCCTGTAAAAGCAGACTATTTATTTATTTATTTATGTAGCAAAGATAAATAAATCTGTCTTGTGAGTCTGCAATATGTATATGTATATGTATATAATCACTTTTTTTCAATTAAAATAAAAGACAGTGTGCAGATTATACAACTTCATAGACAGTTGGCATGACAGCATCAGGGAACATCAGACCAGAATAGATCTGGCAAACAAGAAGAGTGAAATTTAGTTAGAACTATGTTACTATTTTATTATATTCCTTTCTCCTTCCTTCCTTCCTTCCTTCCTTCCTTCCTTCCTTCCTTCCTTCCTTCCTTCCTTCCTTCCTTCCTTCCTTCCTTCCTTCCTTCCTTCCTTCCTTCCTTCCTTCCTTCCTTCCTTCCCTCCTTCCTTCCCTCCTTCCTTCCTTCCTTCCTTCCTTCCTTCCTTCCTTCCTTCCTTCCTTCCTTCCTTCCTTCCTTCCTTCCTTCCTTCCTTCCTTCCTTCCTTCCTTTCTTTCTTTCTTTCTTTCTTTCTTTCTTTCTTTCTTTCTTTCTTTCTTTCTTTCTTTCTTTCTTTCACTCTTAGAAGTGATCAGAATAAAACAAGAATATTGACTAGGAGTGTTATTGTAGTTGTCCACAATTTTAGTTATAACTATTATTATTATATGTTATCAAGCCTTGCAGACTATATTTCTATATAAGCAAAAGTAAGTCATTATAGATACATTTATTTCAGTCTCCCGTTCCTTAAACACTAAAATAGTCAATGAAGATCTAAGATGGAGGACAAAAAGTCAGGACACAATATTTATGATCTCATTCAACATTCAAGACGTTATCAGTCTGGAGGAGAAATTTAATCCTGAACATAAATTACATTTCCTAAAAAAAACATAATCTTGCCTTAAGACACCAAAAGCACTGATTACAGGGAATGTCTGTGTTTACACATTTGTACAGAGCATGCTGACTGTATTAGTGTCCTAGGAAACAAACTGCATGCAGCATACAGACCTGCTCCAAGCACTAAGCAGAAAAAGAAGAAGAAATTTGGAAATCAGACCCTCCAATCTCTAAATCCTTTCAAATTCCTGAAGCACATTAGCTTTACTACTGCATGATGTGCGCGGTAGTATTTCCTCTAATGAAATCTGACTAAAAGTTTAAATTAGTTTAATGCATGAAATGTATAAATAAAATGTGGCCTTGATTAAATTTAGACTTGATACATAACTTAAATGGGTAGCACAAGAGCAACTTCAGTATCAAATGTCCAGGCTATTTTTGGCTGCACTTTTTTAAAAAGGGGGTGAATTTTATCATTCCACAATACCTTCCAAAGAAAAGGCAATACAGGGAAGCTATATATAAGCAATAATCTGAAACTCTTTTTTTTCTTTGTTCTTTTTTCTTTTTCTTTTTTTTCTTCTTTCTTCTTTTTTCTTTCATTTTTTACTTCTTTTTTTTCCTTCTTTTTTCTCTCTCTCTCTTTTTTCTTTATATTTTTTTTTTTTAAGGGGAGAGTATCTGATATTTATCAGATTTTTATGTCAAATACCTGATAAAAATATCTGATATTTTATGTTTATGTCAAAAATGTGTGTTCTCCACCCTGTGAAGTCAGTCTAGGGCCATCTGTGATGCCCAACAGACAAACCTCCTACAACCATCACTAGAAGAAGTAGTATCAGTGTAAGCTCTGCTACATTACCTCACTAATGTGTCTGAACCCTGACCTGCAGGAACCCCTTCATAGTGAAGAAGGTAATTCACTTTCTATATCTATTAAATCTTTGGCTCCTTTCCAACATCATACACTGGTTACTTGTACAGTCTTATGTCACAGCCTCTGAGAACTGACAGTTAATTCAATTAATCTTATAGTGATCACAAAGAAGATGCCAAAATGCCATTTCATCATTATGCCTGTAACCTCAGTGGTACCATCACTAGTGGTTTACACTCTGGTAGGATACTGTAACCAAATTTCCTCCAACAGCAAATTTTGTGCAGTAAAAATATTCATTTAACCAATTTTCAGTTCACAATTACCATTTCATGTGTTAAATTTATATTTGGTTTATAATCAGCTACAGATTTCCCTAACGGGAGTATCCCAAAAAGAGAAAAGATTTTCTGGGAAAGTCAGATGGGTAGTTAACATTGACATGTATATTTTCTCCTATTATCAAACACATATGTGACACAGTCCTGTATTTGGTAGTCATTTATTGCACTTATGAAAGCCCACTGCCAGGACTTCACAGAATCACAGAATCACAGAATTGTCTAGGTTGGGAGAGACCTCAAGATCATCGAGTCCAACCTCTGACCTAACTTTAACAAGTCCTCCACCAAACTATATCACTACGCTCTAAATCTAAACGTCTTTTAAAGACCTCCAGGAATGGTGACTCCACCACTTCCCTGGCCAGCCCATTCCAATGCCTAACAACCCTTTCAGTAAAGTTCCTCCTAATATCCAACCTAAACCTCCCCTAGCACAACTTCAGCCCCTCGTCCTGTCACCAGGCACATGGGAGAACAGACCAACCCCCACCTCGCTACAGCCTCCTTTAAGGTATCTGTAGAGAGCAATAAGGTCGCCCCTGAGCCTCCTCTTCTCCAGGCTGAATAAGCCCAGCTCCCTCAGCCGCTCCTCATAAGACTTGTTCTCCAGACCCCTCACCAGCTTGGTCGCCCTTCTCTGAACTCTCTCGAGCACCTCGATGTCCTTCTTGTAGCGAGGAGCCCAAAACTGAACAGAGTACTTGAGGTGTGACATCACCAGAGCCAAGTACAGGGGGACAATCACTTCCCTAGCCCTGCTGGCCACACTGCTTCTTATACAAGCCAGGATGCTATTGGCCTTCTTGGCCACCTGAGCACACTGCTGGCTCATATTCAGATGACTAGCAGCCATCACTCCCAGGTTCTTCTCTGCCAGGCAGCTTTCCAACCACTCATCTCCCAGCCTGTAGCTCTGCTTGGGGTTGTAGCAGCCCAGGTGCAGGACCCAGCACTTGGCCTTGTTGAACTTCATACAGCTGACCTCAGCCCATTGGTCCAGCCTATCCAGATCCTCCTGCAGAACCTTCCTACCCTCGAGTAGATCGACACGTGCACCTAACTTGGTGTTGTCTGCAAACTTACTGAGGATGATCTCAATCCCCTCATCCAGATTGTCAATAAAGATATTAAAGAGGACTGGCCCCAATACCAAGCCCTGGGGAACGCCACTAGTGACCGGCCTCCAACTGGATTTGACTCCATTCACCAGAACTCTTTGGGACCAGCTATCCAGCCAGTTTTTAACCCAATGAAGCGTACACCAGTCCAAGCCACAAGCAGGCAGTTTCTTGAGGAGAATGCTGTGGGAAACGGTGTAAAAAGCCTTACTGAAGTCAAGGTAGACCACATCCACAGCATTTCCCTCATCCACCAAGCACGTCACTTTGTCCTAGAAGGAGATCAGGTTCGCCAAGCAGGACTTGCCTTTCATAAACCCATGCTGACTGGGCCTGATCAGCTGCTTGCCCTGCAAGTGTCACATGATGACACTCAAGCTAATCTGCTCCATGAGCTTCCACTGAGTTCAAACTGACAGGCCTATAGTACCCCGGGTCGACCCTCCAGCCCTTCTTGTAGATGGGCGTCACGTTTGCTAGCCACCAGTCGACTGGGACCCCCCTCGATAGCCAGGACTGTTGATAAATGTTGGAAAGTGGCTTGGCCAGTTCCTCCACCAGTTCTCCCAGTATCCTTGGGTGGATCCCATCTGTGCCCATCGATTTGCGTACATCCAAGTGCCGTAGCAGTTCGCCAACCATTTCCTCATGGATAGTGAGGGCCACATCCTGCTCCCCATCCCCTCCCACCAGTTCAGAGTACTGGGTATCCAGAGAGCAACTGGTTTTGCTGCTAAAGACTGAGGCAAAGAAAGCATTAAGCACCTCCGCCTTTTCCTCATCTTTTGTAACTAAGTTCCTCCTCACATCCAGTAAAGGATGGAGATTCTCCTTAGTCCTCTGTTTTGCATTGATGTATTGTGTTGACTTGTATTCTTCACAAATAATGCTTCCTTCTGGTCTCCATCAGTTGTAATTTTTGTGGACCCCCAAAAATATTATTGTTCACTCCAATCTTCTGTTTGGTCTGTAGACCCAGCACTGACTTTGAGTAACAGACCCACTTTTGAAGTCAATGAGATTGAACCTCAGAATTGCACTTGTTATGCACTGAGGTGCAGGGAAGAACGTATAAAGCAAATCTTACTTGCTGGAAATAGCATAGCTATTTCTTGCTTAATGAATGACAGAATCACAGAATTGAAGGGGTTGGAAGGGACCTCAAAAGATCATCAGGTCCAACCCTCCTGCCAAAGCAGGTTCCTTAGAGCAGATTGCCCAGGTAGGCATCCAGATGGGCTTTGAATATCTCCAGAGAAGGAGACACCACAACCTCGTTGGGCAGCCTGGTCCAGTGCTCTGTCACCCTCACCGTGAAGAAATTATTTCGCGTGTTGGTGCGGAACTTCCTGTGCTCTATCTTGTGGCTATTACCCCTTGTCCTGTCCCAACAACCACTGAAAAGAGGTTGGCCAAATCCCACTGTCTCCCACACCTCAGGTATATATAAACATTGATAAGATCCCCTCTCAGTCGTCTTTTCTCCAGGCTGAACAGACCCAGGTCTCTCAGCCTTTCCTCATAAGGAAGATGCTCCAGGGCCCGTATCATCTTTGTGGCCCTCTGCTGGACTCTTTCCAGAAGATCCCTGTCTTTTTTGTACCGGGGAGCCCAGAACTGGATACAGTACTCCAGGTGAGGCCTGACCAGGGCAGAGTAGAGGGGGAGGATCACCTCCCTTGACCTGCTGGCCACACTCCTTTTAATGCATGCCAGGATCCCATTGACCCTCTTGGCCACGAGGGCACACTGCTGGCTCATGAGCCCTTGATCTTATTCTTATGATCTTTATTGTAGGGTCTGCACCCTACAGGCAGTGGAAACACAGACACTAATACTGTAAGGGTGGCAGACTTGACTAGTAGAATAGTGAACACATCCATACAGATTGGCTCAGATGGCAGAGGTTGCCCCCACCACATATCATAGAGGCAGTAGAGATTGTTTGAATCTTTTGTTGTGGTTGTTCTACGAAGAGCATGCCCAGAATAAAAGATGATACTGTATCATTCAAACTAGTGTCAAGTTCTAAAGGTAACCAAAACTGCTCAACTGATTCCAAGAGGAGGAAGGAACAATGGTGATATACCAGCTACTGTGTACTTACATACAGATGCAAAGCAATTATTCTACAATCGTTCAATGGCTCTTTTTTTTTTTTTTTTTTTTTTCCTGGTAGTTTGAAATAGTGTCTTCTTGTGCACTAGTTTCAGTAGGTCTTGTAGGAAGAAATACACACAAATGTGCAAATAGACGCAAGGTTTTACTCCTTTAACATATTTTACATATTTTGAATTAGAAACAATTCTTAATCTCAGAATTATTTGTAAAAAACACATTGAGAAGCTTTTATTAGGTTACAGCTTCATGCCAAAACTATATCTTAAAATAAGAATAATAAAAGAATGTACACACTGAAATGCTTGAGCTTTTCTTTTTTTTTTTTTTCTCTTTTTTTTTTTCTCTTTTTTTTTTTAATAAAAAAATAAATAAAAGCTCTGTTTGGATTCTACTACTTCTGAAATGATGAACACTGTAAAATTGGATTTGAAACCACAGCATTAAATACTTAAAATCTGATCCTTCTGTTGGGACCTGGGATAAATTAAACTGATGTACATTATTTTTAAAGAAAGGAAAAAAATATGGGAAGTGGATTTTGAAGCCTGAAGGCAGAGAACAAAACAAGTTATGCAGGTGATATAAGCCATCTTATTTTCATTCTTTTAGTGGTTTTCTTCTTCCATATGGTTACTGATACTGGAAATAATTCTCTAGAAAACACATTTCAATGTTATATCTAAAATGATACATATTATGTAAAATCTATGTATTATCTAAAATGATACAAATGATACATATTATTTACATACATATTATAATGGTACGTATTATGAAATGACAGCGCCTATAGCAATTGATTAAAATACATACTTTTTCTCTATATTAGTTTGACTTTTAGCACCTAGTGTCTTTTAAATATGTATTTATTGTGGAGATTAATCAGGTGTATGTACAGACTGGTAAATAACATTTAGTGAGATATTTTAAACAATTTCTCATGGAGCCAAATTCAAAACAGAATGAAATTATTTGTGGGTTTTTTGTTGTTTTGTTTTTTATTATTTCAAATTTTAGAAACATAAACCAAAATAAACCAAAATGTAACATGTCAAAAACTGTGTTGAATTTCTAGGTGAAGTGTTTGGCAGTAGATTTTTGGATAGCAACAATATTTCTGGCTCTGTAAAATAATATTTATTGAGTTATTATCAGAATTGATAACAACTAATTCTGACTTCTTAGATAAGGAAAGATAAAAATAGCTTAGCCAAATTCCTATTTGTTGTTTTGCAAAAAGATCTGTAAAAGAACACATTCCTCCACCTATATACTCTTAACACTATGAATCATATAATCACAGAATGGCTTGGGTTGGAAGGGAACTTAAACATCATCTAGTTCCAATCTGTCTGCCATGGGCAAGGATGCCACACATATGTCTCAGTATTTTTCAGCTATCCCAAGTAATGTGGTTCCAAATCCCCTTCATGTGCATCATGTACTACCTATAGCAAACATGACACACAAGCTTGAAGAATGCACATTCACATCTTTCCTTACTATAATATTTTGTTCACATTCTGAAGGCTCATGCGTGTTCCAGACAATGTAACTTGCTCATAATTACAGAACAACTCCTGTATGCAATAAATTAAATAGTCCATGAGGCTATTGATGTTCAGAATCATCTCAGCAACTGAGAAAATCAACAGCTTTTAGATAACTGAAAAGGAAAAAAAAAAATGTCCATAGAAAAGAGAACATGCAAAATTAGCCAGAGGCTAGAAATCTTTGTAAAACCATGAGAATTAGTACACCAGCATTCAAAAGGCAAATATCTGAGGCTTGTGAATGGGAACATACTGTAGCAATTCTGTACAATAAGGACAGTCAGACATGCTGTTGTGGTTCTCACTGATCCATGTAAAATGGTTTGTGCCCCTAATCTGGTCCCAATTCCCAAGTCAGCATGGTTAACATGAATACATTTAGCAGCTGTCCATGAGTTGGCAGAACTAGAAGAGATGGCAACAACCTCAGTAGGAAGTAGGACTAGGGAAAAAAGAAGGCATGAATGGCCAGGGACAGACAAGGCACAAGACTGGTCTGCTCTGACCTCAGTGTCAGCCTAGATTACACCCTGGGGCATACACTGTTGGAAGGGTATGGTGCTGGAAAGGACAAGACATTCACAAGTAGAGAAAAGGTTGTGAAAATTTCAGCTTCCATTGAATAACAAAGACACACCATCTGAGCTAATGATGTGTGGTCTGTGGCATACCTTTTAACTGGTTCACTATTAAAGTGACATCTTTTATATTAGTTTGGGATGCCTCAGTTAAAAAGGAACTACTAGTACCACTAGTTAAAAAGGAAAAAGGAAACAGCATTGCAAGGTTCCCAAGGTTCGTTAGTTCATTCTTTCTTTCTGTCTTTCTGTCTTTCTCTCTCTCTCTCTCTCTCTCTCTCTCTCTCTCTTTCCCTTTCTCTCTCTTTCATCTATATATTTATATATATTTATATACATATATATATATTTGAATTTCATGCTGTTGGGACCATTTAAAAACAAATGTCATTTTAAAATAGTGTTCTCCAAGGTTTGTACACATTACATGACAACAACGGTAATGTTATGTTTCTTAATGGTCATGATGTTGCGTCTTTTTCATAATACAACCCACATAATGTAATCACTTATTTATTGTTTTGTAACATGATGTGTCTAGATGGCAAAGGAATTATAAAACCTAAAGACAATAAAGTACAAAATTGTAATCCTATAACTACAAGATATTTCCTACAAAGAGTTTTACAATGAGAATTACCTGGGGAAGGAGAAGCTAGTAAACATACACCCAACTGACTAAAAAGTTCTTCTAAAAATAGCTAGAAGGTAACATTGAGAAAGATCCATGAGTTACTGATACTGTAAATATTCTAAGTTACTTTAAGAGAGAAAGAGACAGTCAGACAGACAGATAAAAATATACAGTAGAAAGAAAGCTAGAATGCAAGTTTGACAACAGGAAAGTATGTCATAGCTTAAGGATTTAATAATTTCTTACATGTTTCTAAATAGCTTTTTATACACTATGAGCAAATCTGAACTGTAGAAAAACTTGCTACACATAAAGCATTTCTGTAGAGTGCAAGAGTAAAATTAAAACAAAATGTCTAGTTTAGGAGCTTGAGGTTTGTTGCCTTTTAAGTATTCTTTGGCACTGAAGTCACTGAAGAGTTTGGATTCTATCACAAGATTTACACTACCATCGACAGTTCTGAAAAAGCTGTACAAAAATCTATTGGGTGAAGTTTAGCGTTGCCCTATTTCCATTTCTATCACTTGTTTTGTCTTCACAGTCATGAGTAAAGGGTATTTTTTGTGTAGATTTTTGAGGAGTTCTTTACACAATTATATGTTAAACAAATGATACTCAGCAATGACTTTAGCAAAAATAATGATAATAATAAAAAGGAAATTAATGAAATGAATGAATGAGAAAACATCTAAAAAACTCTTCTACTATATATTATGCCTCATCAAAGGGTTTCATTATAAATATTATATTATAAAAATTATAAAATTATAAATAAAAGACTGAGGTTTTCAATAAAAAGTTGTTAAATCTCTTCAGCTTTAACACTAGTGACATGAGCCATTCTGTAGCATTTATGTTTGAGTTATCATCATTTGTCTTTCCAGAAAATAAACTGAAGCATGTAGAATATCTCTTCTCTTATCTTAGTATCTTGTATATCTGTGTAGAACTGGAAAACTGTTCGTTAAATTGGAATGAAACATTTTTATTTGGAAATTCAGTCTCAATAAAATGCACTATTACCATCAATGAAAATTCATATCTTTCTATTAAGTTTTATGTCATCATCCTATGGTTTTGAAAAACCCAAGTTTGCTTTGGTTTTATAACACAAGTCAGAAAATAAATTTAGCAAACTATTTTTTTTTCTTCTAAAAACACTTTCCAAAATAATTTCTGTTTTCTACTAGTTTCTTACTAGTTGGTTTTATATGGCTCCTACAATGTTATGTCAGAACACCACAGCATACATGTAACTGAAAGCCAGATAGCTGTGAAAGGCCCTTTGAAATGTTTCTAACTTTTTCTCATTAAAGTGTTATGTATTTTCCTTTTCTGTGTAAGAAAACGAAGATTTTTCTTATCTCACCATCCAGCCTCCTCCATAAATTCAAGAATACTTAGGAGTAACAGCAACTTTTAAGGTAATTAATGAAATCTACCAGATTCAGTAAATCAATACAAAGAACTTGAACTGTTTAACTCTACTGGGAAATAAATAAATAAATAAATAAGGTGTGAACAAATACCTAACTCTGACAATCATTTTCATAGTTCAAGACTGCATAGTAACACAATCATTTTGTTTTCTCTTTACGTGCAGTTCAAATTTAAGTTAATGGTTGTTCGTTGCACCCATGGAAAATGGCTAGTGAAAAACAGTGTAAGTCCCTTCTCATATAGTATCTATATTCCAAGGGAAACTACCTAGACTGATTTGCCTTGCTGCCATTTGTCACAAGTGATTATCTTAGCTACACTATGGTAACTTACAGCAAGGATGTGACTAACAGTAACCACATGTAATGCTACGTATTACCATCTTTTCTACTAAGGAAATCTAACAAGGCATGGTTTCCAGAGATCAGGACCTTTTTTCTAATTGCAGATTTTCTAATTACAGAGGTAGGGAGTCTTTAACCCATTAACAATCATCTTGTATGTTTCAAAGGATTCAGAGCTATTAAGCCTCATGTCCATATATGCAATCTATTTGTTGGACATGGCAAATTAACAGTTAAAATTGAAAGGAAATCTGGAGTCTGATCTTGATTTGTTCTTATTGAAGTCAACCTGTGCAACTCCACTGGAAGAATGGTATCTCATCAGTCTTAAAGCCAGCAGCTCTGCAAATCTGAAGTAACTGTTGCTTCAGGTCTCTGACTACCAGAGCCAATAAGGTTTGAACCCGCAACAGACAATATCTGATTCCAAAGTGGGAAGGCAAAGATCTTCAGATTAATTAAAATTTGCATTAGTGGTGTTGTACTGATTTGTACCATCTGTTCTTTAAATTAAATCTAGTTCCATAAGTACGTGGGAAAGCAAAATGATGCAATATTAAGTATATTCCAATTCCTAAATGTCTGAAATACTCTTAACATCTGTTTTCTAGGATTGCTATTCAATGTGAAATTTTGTTGCTTGTCAGAAGCATAAAATAAGGACTATATATTTTTCAAAAAGTGTGGTAAAAATGGCTTTGGGTCTCTTTGTTTTCAATCAGAGTTAAACTATTGTTATTTGATGTGTAGAGAAGATCAAAAAGACAGCTCCTGTATGTTGGAGAGATGGTGACTGACAATGAATGCCAGCTTGAGAGGGAAATTGACTTAAAACAGTCAATAATATTAACTGCTACTTTTTCAGGGTACTGATTTTTTTCCTTGAGCACAATTTTCCACCATACATAGATTTTTATTTGTTTTTTAACTATAAAAAGAAGAGTTTTGTTATAACCCTTATATTTTGTAGAAAACATAAAATAAGGAATTTCATTGCAAACAATTTTAGTTTCAAATGTATCATAGAACAAATCAGAGAATCGTAGAACAGCTTGGGTTGGAAGATCATCTAGTTCCAACCTTCATGCCATGGGCAGACATGCCACCCACCAGAACAGGTTGCCCAGGGCCTCGTCCAACCTGGTCTTGAACAACTCCAGGGATGTTGGAGTTGTTCATCCACAACATCTTTGGGCAACTTGTTCCAGTACCTCACCACCCTCTGAGTGAAGAATTTCCTCCTAAAAAACATTTAATCTAAACTTCTCCTCTTTTAGTTTAAAGCCATCCCCCCTTGTCTGGTCACTAACTGCCTGAGCAAAAAGTTGCTCTCCATCTTTTTTATCAGATCCCTTTAAGTGTTGAAGAGCTGCAATAAGGTCACCCCAAAGCCTTCTCTTCTTCAGGATGAGCATTCCCAGCTCTGTCCACCTTTCTTCCTAGGGGAAGAAAGTGCTCCAGTGCTCTGATCATCTTGGTGGCCCTCCTCTGGACCTGTTAGAACAGGTCCACATCGTTCTTGTGTTGGGTGCCCCAGACCTGGATGCAGTAATCCAAGTGAAGCTTCTTGAACGTCATTAGATTCACATTGGCCAACTTTTCTAGCCTGTCATTTGTATAGCATCTCTTCCTTTCATTATATCACTATATGCACAACTCACCTTAGTGTCATTTAAAAACTTGCTGAGGGTGCACTTGATCCCATTGTCTATGTTGTTGATAAAAAATATTAAACAATACCAGTCTCAAGACAGACCCCTGAGGGATGCCACTTGTCACTGGCCTCCACCTGGACTTAGACCATTGACCATCATTCTCTGGGTGAAGCCTTCAATATTCCTTATCCACTGAATGGTCCACCCTTCAAATCCATCTCTCAAGTAGGAGATCAGGATGTAATGTGGATGTCATTTCATGTGTCAAAGGCCTTACAGAAGTCCAGGGAGATTACATTGGTTTGTCTTCCCTTGTAAACTGATGCAGTCACTCTATCATAAAAGGACTCCATATTGATCAGGGACAATTTGCCCTTGGATAAGCCATGCTGCCTGTTTCAGACCACCTCCTTGTCTTGCATTTGCCTTTACATTGCTTCCAGGAGGGTCTGTTCCATCATCTTGCCAAGCACAGATGTGAGGCTCACCAGTCTGTAGTTCCTTTGGTCCTTCTTTCTTCCCTTTTTTAAAATGATGTTTCATTTTTTACACTCAACCGGGATTTCAGCTGAGTGCTATTACTTTTCAAATATGATAGCTTTTGGATGTACAAAGTTTCAGGGAAATGTCACCCAATAGTATAAATTATCAGCAAAACTTAACTGTGAAATCGGTAAGCTCTTTGGAAAACTAACCCTGACTGCATAATGGGCTTCCTGCAACAGGTCAGCAGCAGTACTCTTACTTATTTACTTCCATCACCATTGCAGTATTTACAATGCAAAAGGATTGCTTTTCACATCCTGTCATTCTACATTACATGTTAAACTCATAATTTGATTATATTCAGATTCATGAGATTTCAAGAAAAAAAAAAATAATGCTAATGAATGTATGTGGTAGGATCTTGTTTTAAAGTCATAAGGCTGTTGTTTTGCAATGAAATGGGTACTAAGAACTTCACCTTTTTATTATGTCAAGATATTTTCTTATTCCTGGGTAAATATGATTCGTGGTATCAGATGAATTATACTTTATTGATTGTATTTAAAAAGCATGAAAGCAAATTTTCAGTAATTTATAGTAGGCGATAGATCTCCATTTTAATTTCAGTAATAATTAAGACTTACTATTTTTAATGCAAGATAAGTAATGGAAATTCAAAAGCTAAAAAATAATAATAATAATAACAAAGGAGAGAAATCTAATAGCATCATACTTTTAGTAACATCAGAATTTTAGTAGTCTAGAACTCTATGTATCTCAGTAAAGTCTAGTCATTTAAAGTATCTGAGGGACACTGCTCGTCACTGGCCTCCATCTAGACTTAGGTGGCTAACCTCCCTAAACTATCTTGTTCCCCCTTTTATTGCTAAACATGACATTATGGAATATGGAATATTTCTTTGCTTAATTGAGGTCATTTGCCTGGTTGTGTCCCCTCCCAAGCTCTTATGCACCACCCATTCTATTCTCTGGGGGGAGGGGTGCAAGTCAGAAGCAGAAGTGGCCTCTATGTTGTTAGCACTGTTAGCATAGCTATGACCCCGGTGTGTTATCAGCATCATTTTAGTCACAAACCTAAAACAGAACGATACAAGCTGCTATGAAAAAAATGAACTCCATCCCAGCCAGACTCGATACAACTAATTTAGAAACCCTCTTAATTTTGGAAAGCCAAAACTGAGAATTCCCATCCTATGTTGGCATTTTCTGTCATTATAGCTATTTGAACTTCTGAAAGGAAGGTTTTTTTAATTGCATCTACATTAGCAAAAAACTTCATCACACACTGTATCAAACTGTTTTCATACACAAATTTTCTGATTCAACTGAGGAGCCAACCTAAGTTTGGAAGAAAGGTAAAAGTATCATTATATGTTTATTTTTAAGTTTCTGTGACATAAACTGTAATTACACTAGAAAGCTCCATTCTGCATGTAAAACTGGACATGGTAGACTTGGTAAAGGCAAAAAGAGAGTTAATCCCCTCTTAAATGCTGCTAATTAGAAACAGGGACCTTACAAGAAAAGACAAATTAAGAATTCAAATGAGTGAAAAATCCCAAACAATCCTATGCAGTTTTTGTTTATCTAACAGTACTGCGAATAGGAAGCTGACACCATCAGTGTTAACATTTCATCAGTTATCTGATAAACCTAAACAAGAGACACATTGGCACACTGGGTAGCCCTGTCAGTCACCACTAACTAGTTCATAAGTAGCTCCACAGGACACTCAGACTATTCTGATATACGGTTTAATCTCTATTGTGGGAAAGAAACACTTTTTTAATTAATCTTTTAAATAAGTGTCTTTAAAGAAACATTTCAGTCCATTAAGCTAGGCCTCAAATTTAACTCTGAATAGATCACTGAATATTTTCTAACCAAAAGTTAATAATACACAGACACAGACATGCACAAAACTTTTGTTTTAACTTAAATAAGCGTGTCTCCAGGAAAAAAAAAAAAAAAAAAAAAAGGGGGGGGGGGGGTCTATGGAGAAATACAGAATGAGAAATAAACACTTTTATCTGTGCTTGGGAAAAAAAATAAATAAATAAAATGGGGGGGAAAAAGGAGAAAATGGTCTACTTAGTGATACGGGTGGATCTTAAACTCTGACACTTAATGTAACTATAGGCAAAAAGGTGTTACATGTAACATGACAGGATGTCCATAGGGTCAGGAAAACTATTCAGATTGCAGATATATTTTTTGTAATGGACCTTGAATTTCCATAGTTCTCTTTTTCTTATGCATTGTAAATTGCCTTGGTTCATTGGGGGCTTTTACATCTATTTTCTTTCATGCCCTAAAATACACTTTTGCTATTTAATCCTAGTAATTTTATTAATTACTTAGGGTTCTGCCCCTCAGTGTTTCAGATTAACAAAATGTTCTTAGAGGAATAACTGAAGATTGCTTCCCTCTCTGACCCCCCCCTCCTCCCCCCCGTCCCAAGGAAAATTTGGAACTGTTAGTAAGGAGCTATTGCTTGCTTTAAATTCAAAAACCAAAGAAAGCTAAATTAAAATTGAAAGGTAACCAGAAGTCACAAATGTTTCTGACACTATAGCTAAATAAATGCTAGAGAACTAAATATCTAGACTAACTTCAAAACTGCATGCTTGATATACATTTTTCATATTTAGTCACCAAGTTAAAAAATAAGATACTTTCCACTGAGATTAATGTAATCTGTTTTGGGGGCCCCTAGTTGAAGGGTAAATGTAAATTAAACTCATGTAAATTAAAACATATTAAACTACTATTAGGTACTTTTAAATTAACTGCATATATATGTATATATTTAATCTTGACACAGCCTTCTGTTCACTAAAATTTCCCATCAATGAAGAACCACTTATGTAATTCAAGTCATAGGAAGACAAACACAAACTGGCTTAGGGTGGGTTTTTAACTTTTTTTTCTTTTTTAAAGGCTGTCATCTCACCTTTTACAGAGCAGGTCAACATGACACAAACCAGTAAAAATGCCAGAAGAGACTTGACACTAGCACATTTACCATTGTTATCATCTGTGACTCAGTACTTCAGCAGAGGAATCTAACTCAACTAACAAAATGAAGAAAAGTAATGACCTGAAGAAAAACGCTAAGAAAAAAATATAGCAGAAAGCATGAATATAAGTTTTGCTCTATCTAATAAGTACTAATAAATTAGATCCCTCAAATATAAAATTATATCATTTATAAATACAAGATAAAAAAAATAAGAAGGGAGAGTTTTAAAATAGCTTTAGTAATTATTAGTATTTTCTAAAACCACTTTCAAACTTCTGGCAGAAAACCTACTGGTTTAGGTAATTTAGATAATTTTTACTTCTATAAAATTTTAGATTTACTTTTTTTCCCCACAGAACAGTGAAAATCATACCCACCAAGAGTGGCTTCCTCTTATCTCTTATTCAGAGCTGTTACACTGTATTTGAAGATGAATTACAGCTTTTTTTTTTTTTTTTTCATTTCTGGATTTAGTGGGTAATGAAGACACTTCTGTGTTTGGGAGATTGACATTTGTGACATTTGACTAGTCAGGAAAAAACATTAGATTATGTAAAATAATAACGAATAATATTGCATAAAGAGATTTGTATAACCTAATAGGTTTATTTCATCCATAAAATCTTATTCAAAACTTAGAATTACATGAAGTTTTATATAACAACATTAAAACACTTTTGCTATGAGCTCTAAAGATCCTTCATTCTGCAATGATGTAAAAGTTCTGCTATGGCTATTTTCTTTATCCTATCTGTAAGTGTAATAATGCTAATGAAAGTATGTGTGTGTGTATATATATATATATAAAGTATGTATATTCATTAAGTTTTAATTACTTTGAAGGATTTATCAGTGTTTTTCCAGATTAACAGTAAAACTGTAGAAATAATAAATTTTAGTGATTTGTATGTGCTGAATTTTAAAATATATTTATGCAATATTTTATTTATTTTTCTATTTTAAGGGAAATACATATTTCACCACTTCATAATTACCAAAAACTTACTAAGATTTCTTTATAATACAGGATATTGAGTTACTGAGCATAATAAAACATTATTTAAGTTGTGTTTCTGTATGTTTCTTTCCCAAGTCAAATATGAACTTTATTTATTTATTTATTTATTTATTACTATGATTCTTCCTAGAGAAATAGGTAGATGATTTCAAATCATTAAAGCCAGTATCTCTCTTCTGAACATTTGGTCTCTCGTTAGACCAAATAATAAACATAAAATCAAATTCAAAAATAACCTAGATAAAACTTGAGACACTTTACCAAGGGATTTCATTAGATTATAGTACTGTAAACCCTGTCAACCTCTATTACATTCTCATCCATAATTCTGTTAAGTAGGAATAATTATACTAAAAGTCTTGTAAATTCCATGGGTCTTTAGCCATAGCATATGGTTTTGAGTCTGAGTAGACTATTCTCTCATTTCAAACTAAAGTGCTAGACGGTATATATTTAGGACTATTACTATTTACAGTATAGAAAATATCTATTGTTTAAAGCTAGAAATTGAATGAAGAGCTCTTCCATAATATATATTTTATTATTCTATAAGAGTGATCAGTAATTTCACTGTCTAATAAAACAGCAATGGTATTCTGTACATATGTATTACCCAACAATGTTGAACGTGTTATTTTCCTGGCATCAGTTGAAATTAATTTGAATCTCTCATTAGCAAGCACACTAACATAAACCAAACACATAATGTTAAGAATTGTTTTTCCAGAAAATAAAAAGGATCTATTGCCCAGTGGTGATTAATATTCCCATTTTTTCTGCATCTGAAGGGCTTTAAAAACTCACCACTGCTTTGGAACTTATTGATTATGTAGACCTTTTCACACCCAAACTATAAAAAACAACAAATATTGTTTTTAATCTAAGCCACATTTTATCTCCTTTTACATTCTTCAAATTTCAGTAACACCATAGATTGGAACAGAATGTGGATTTTTATTGAAACAAGTTTTGTTGGTTTCATGTTTTCACTTAAGTAATCACAGTTATCTGTACATTACCAGCTAAAGCAGGCTATAGGACAAAGTTTGGTTGCCCTGAGTGGGAATAATAATAATAATAATAATAATAATAATAATAATAATAATAATAATAATAATAATAATAATAATAATAATAATAATAATAAAATAGAGAAATGTATATTACTGGTTTCGCACTTTTGTACTGTGATCCCTGGTCTGTGGGTGAACTCAGTGGTCTGCTGGCCCATGAGTCCATGAGTACATGAGTCCAGCATTTATAGTATTTTTAGCTGGATAAGTTAAATGTTACCCAAAATGATATGTGAGAAAATCTAAAGATCAACATTGTTTTGAAAGTCAATGAAGTGGATAACATTAGGGAGGGGGTTGAGGGGGGGGGGGAGTTAAATTTTACTATCAAAAGTCTGGAGAGCGATTTTTGACTCAACCAAGATTTCAGACATTAAACAAACAAGTTTTCAGACATTAAACACAGAGCACGACCAGAGATGGTAAATCATTCAGTTGATTTGGGTCAGGTTATAGCTACTGTAATAATTACACTTCAACTAGCCAGCAGCCTGAGTTTGGCTGCTGCATCATAATACTTGAATTGTCTTGTCCTTTTATGGCCACTGTTAAGACCACTACCGTATCTGATATATGTATGTTATTTTGCTTGAGGGGGTGAGGTAGGGAAGATCACAAAAGTGTGTTGTAAACTTTTATGTCATAGTTGAAGTGAAAAGAGTGCTGAATTTTTAACAAAGATATATTTTGTCCAGAGAGTCATCAGAAGTTGGATAGCAGTCAGCAGAAAAAAACAGACCTAATTGCTTTTTCACCCACTGAAGATCAAGATGACCTATTGGCATGGTAGAAAACCATGGAGAATAAGTCTTGCAAAAGCCTTCAAACTTTCCAGTGTTACACTGTAATTTGGGCAGTAATATCTGTTAATAGCAGCAATATGAAAAGAGCTGCTGATA
The DNA here is from genome assembly GCF_964035555.1 of Netta rufina. NCBI lineage: Eukaryota > Metazoa > Chordata > Aves > Anseriformes > Anatidae > Netta > Netta rufina. Next base: position 156,114,274 of record NC_140123.1, on the reverse strand, counting down.
TAATCTGCTCTATCCTCCAAACATATATCAAGCCTTTGTCAAGCTTTATGATCTGTCACTTAATCCAAATATCTAGGTCTATGTTAGGCATGCAAATCAGTGGAGAAAGGCAGAAACAGATAGGCCAAACTCATTCCATCATAAAGTAGGAATAGGTGAAATAAAACTTGTCTTAGAATTTCTGGTTTTAATCTGTTGACTATAGGAGAGCTCAATGTTACTTACTTCTTACACTTAGTCATCAACCGTCAACTAAGTATCCACCTGTCTTTTAGGAGGCCACAATAATTCAGGGTCTCTCTCTCTCTTTCTCTCTCTCTCTCTCTCTTTTTTTTTTTTTTTCCTAAATAAGGTTTCTAAGTATTATCAAATCAATTGACAATGTCTGAAATCCCTACCACTTTGCTGTAGTTCTGTTCTGCTGGTAATTCTCTTCAAATAGTCTTTCCAGAAGAGTTCTATCATTCTCACAAAATGAGAATGTGTTGAAATAGATAGTGTCCTGTCATGCTCCTCTATGCATGGAAAAGGACTTTTTAATTCATTGACAATACAGCACTGGATATTTTGTTCCCTGTTAGTTTCCCACATTTTTATAGCTACCACATGATTTATTTGACAGATCATCTGCCACAGTGAAGGCATAGAGGAAAAATGTTATTAAATGACTTTGCTGCACTTATTTCTGGTGTGCAAGATTTGCTTTTTACAAAAAAAAAAAAAAAAAAAAAAAAAAGGATAAAAAATATGAACTGAGAATCAAGAAGTCTCATTTTTAAGCTTACGTCATCTAATTCCAGAACCTATGCATGTTAGAATGAGTAACTGGTTAAGCTGAAAATGTACTTGTCATTAGCTGAAATGTGAAAGGTTGTTAAAGCCTAAAATGATGGTTGTTGAAATATGTATTTGAAACATAGCACACAAACTTCACTTCAAAGTGCATGTTGTTAGAAGTTAGTTTTACCTTCCCTATTACAAAAGAAATCCCCAATTCATTTAACTTGTGACAACCACACTCATGCAGTTCTTTTAGACAGATGTGCATAACTACACTATGATCTGATTTACTACATTAGCTTGATATCATGTGTTGTAAGAACAATCTCAAACTACTTTTTAATTAAAAGGAAAAATATGCAGACATGAAATTGGTTGTATAGATCAGATCTGTTTAATTTAACCTTATAGCTTTGTCACATCATTTTCCTTCTTTGAAGCATGCTGGGTATGTGTAGTTTTCCGTCTATAACAGGAGTGATTCGTAATAATAGAGTGAGGGAGATGGTTTTTGGACTGTTTCTTCCCTCAGTTCTGTCTGTCTTCACATCATCACATTTCCAGGAAGAAGAATTGGCTGAAAAATGACTCTGAGTAAGTCCTGCTTAGTGCTTTTTCAGCGTAAAACTTAAAAGTGACATTAAGGTATCAGGCAGCTGCTTTTTTTTTTTTTTTTTTTTTTTTTTTACCCTCAGCCAGATGCAAGGGCAATGATATGAACTGAAAGAAACCACAGCTCAATCGTTTGCCTTCCACTTAATTTTTCATATAAATTTAAGGTCAGGTTGTGGCCTGGTGTCCAGTGAGGTGTATGTAACATTAGAACAGTAATTCTCTGAAACTGATTATAAAGAGAAACCAAGGAGAATGGACAAGAAGCTGCTATTGGTTAAACTAAAATTAGATTAGCTCTATTACTGTATAGAGTAATGGACTTCTTCAGATTTATACTATTGTTAATAAATGTAGAATCCATCAGTAGATAATTATGACACAGTTTGATCATACTTTCAAGAAAACAATTTTATGTACATGTATATGCATTTTTTATATATTTTACATATATATGTGTGTGCTTGTGTATAAAAAAGACAGATATATAAAAGCATGTTAATATGACACATCACATATTTCAGACTATGTAATAAAATCATTGTTTATATTTGAAAAGTTATTTACACAAGCAAAAGCATAAATATCAATAAATAGACGCTTAAAAGAGCTACCTTTGTTTTTTACCTTTATTTGTTAAATGCAAGACCTCTCCATGCTTGTTGTTTGTTCACATATTTACATATCTCCTGTTTGAGAAAATACATGTGTCAGAGCAAAATATTCTTGTATGTTTTAGTGTTGTTTGTGTGTGTGTGTGTATTTTTGTTGGTTTGTTTGTTTGTTTATTTGCTTGCTTGCTTTCCAGAGTCATACCTGCATTGACAGAAAAGCTGAATAATGGAATAGCACTTGTCAAAGTCTACCTTCTGTCTACTATTGCTGCAACAGTGTAGTAATACAGTTCTGAGTCTAAGTAGTATGAATTTCCAGAGGCTAGTGGGGACCCTCAGTAGAAATATTAAGACTCATGGTGCAGAAACTAATCTCAAATCTTCAATGAACCAAATTTCTTGTAAAGTCATTGAGATAAATAATAATATTTATGTCAGAATTTGTAAATTCCTGGGGGAAAACAAGGAAGCCTCAAAACAATTCTCATCCTCTGCTTTCTTACTTAGCTTCTACAAAGCTCCCATGAGCTTCCAGCTATGCAGGTTTCCTCAGGCATATATATAGTTGCTATATAAAGAGCCACTTTTTATATAATAGAGCCACTACTATATATATGTATATATATATGTATATAGTAGTAGCTTCTTAAGATCCCTACCTTTCAAGGCATGAAGATACAGCTGACCCAGCAATAAAGAAGAACCATCAGTTTTATCTCAGAGATCCCAGCTACTCTCTAGTCTATGCTGCCCAGGGCTTTGATGTTTTTGGATACCCCAGCTCTGTAATCCTGCCAGATCATTTATATGTTTCTTGTCAGATATTGCCCCATATGAAAACTCATAATAAGTCTAAGCATGCTCTTAACAACAAAAATCTGACAAAAATTTGTGGCTGATAATCAGAGATGAGTAACTGATTTTTATATGTGTCACCATCAGGGAGCGGTTGCCAGTCTAACAAGGTCTGACAAGCCACAAGGTGTGAGAAAAGGATGCAGAGGACAGATAGCAAAAAATGGTGAAATTTACTTTTTTTGTTTGTTTGTTTGCCTATATCAGACAGGCCAAAAGTTCTAAACATGTCAATACTTTCAGTGAACTGGTGAACTGTAACCCAATGGGTAAAAATATCATTGCAAACAATAATCAAATCTATGTTGTTTAACTTCAGGGAAATAAAAGAGCCCTGATATTATGTACTGATTTGGTTCATTTTTAAGACTTAACTCTGAAGGTCACAACTGATTCTACCACACCTTATATTTAAGGCCAAAATATATGTAACAACAGTTACATGAAAAACAGTGCAGAAAAAGAGACCTTGATCATGCATAAGATTAATACTATGACTGTCTCTCTATTTATTCTATTCTGTTATACACATTGTTCATTTGGCAGGCCAATTTTTGTAATGGTGTTAATTAAACACAGTGAAAAACATATTTGACTAACAAAGTACCATGTTTTTCTAGTGTCTTCTCTGAATGAGTGTTCTGATGGCAGAAAACTGCTAGTGTTAGATAATAGTCATTCCTCTGTCACTGGGCAAAATGATGATGGTTTTGTTACAAACATATTTTCAGCTTACTTAGCAAACCTCAACTTTGCTGAAAGCATTTTTAATTTTCCTACTAACTTCTGTGGGGACTTAAGTTTCCCCTTTGGGCTTTTTGTACAATGGGAATCTTGTTGACATTCACAAAAGGTGAAGATATCAGTAAAAAAATAACCCTTATATTGCAGAAATTCAATAAAATAATGCATCACAGCTGAGTGGAATAGCTCAAAAAGAGCAAATAATTTCCTGTTTAGATATTGGAGGAAGATCTAGGATTTCCAGCACTTTAAACAATACTGTATATAAACTGTATAAATATACAGCATATTCTACTTGTGAAAGTAGTGTATTTTATGTGAAAATAAATAATAATAAAAAAGCACTGATATTTAATAGGTCAATAGTATTTTAATATACATATTTGCTATTGCACATGTTTCAGTTCTGCATAATGATAACTTTCTTGTCAATCACTGAATGTTCAGGAATGAAAATAAGAAATTACATCTGTTACTTGTAATTTTCCCAATCAGTCTCTGAACTCTTTGCTTAATGTTTTCAACAATTCTAGCATGTGGTACTTGAGATAATCCTGAACCCAGTATGTTTTCCTGATGGCTAGATTTGCCTGTCACTAGTGTTTGCTTACCAGCAGTATCATATGAATGAGGTGAATTTTCATTGGAAGAAGCATATTGAAAACGTGTGTGTATCCTGCTTTGTCACATCTGTGTAAAGTTTCCCCCTCCCAATGCAATTGTTTTTACTTTCTTTTAATCTTGCAAAGAAATGTAAAAGTGGAATAACTGACCCTATGTTCAAAGTCATTGTCAGAGACAATGAAGTCATAGGCTTCTGTTTTTAATAATGTCTTGCAAAACACAAAGCATCATTAATCATATTCAGAGGATAAAAGACACACAGATTTCCTAGTCCCAAGCTTTCCTGAAGCCTTGAACATTTCAGTGCTGTAGATTCACATAGATAACATCCTACCACTCTGCACAAAAAGCTCAATCAACAGAGGAAATGTGAAATAAAACCATTTTTATTCTAATATATAGAAAACAGAGCTTTTGGGCAAAGCAAAACAGCTTAGAATGTCTATTCCATAATAGCAGTTCCACACCAGATGATGCCCTTAAGTAGATTTTCTTATGCTCTCCTTCCTTTTGGAGATGAATTCAGGTAAATTACACCTAGGAACAGAAATAAGGGTGTCCTTATTTCTCATGATTTCTCTTATTTTCATAAAATAGATAACAATCATGCTGCTGCAATATTCACATTCTTACTTCCTTCCCAAACACTTCCACATGCAAAAAAAGCCTGTGTTTTATGGGATTTAGATGAATGGCAGAAGAAAACTCAGAATAGAAATTCCTTTAAATATTATTGTCTTATCCAACCGTCCAGATTTTCATATCAAGCCAAATTCTGCCAAATCTAATTAACTTTGATTTTAAATAAATTTTGTCCTAAAATACAGTCTTAGTTCTTTTGTGCATTAAGACTTCAGAAAAATAATTTTGCTCTAAAGGAGGGAAATGTAACAGTACAGTTGAAATTTGTCTCTCTCCAACCCAAAACATGCCAAATTGGATCCAAAAGAAGAAATAACCACAGTATTGTGTTTAAAGATGTTGGTCTCAGTTCAGCAAAATGTTTGAGAATTGGCTGCATTCTGGCTTAAGTTTAAAAATGTGCTTAAAATGCTATAATGTTAGGACTGCATTCTCTATATGCATGTAAACCAGTAATAAATATGAAATATTTACATATTTACATGACGATGAGAAGCGAGAAAGAGACTATTTCTTGCCAAGAGTTATAGCTTATGTGGTCCCAGACAAAAGGAGGACTCAATGTAGTCTGCAGGATGAAATTCAGCTTCAGTGAAGGACATGGAACATTTGCCATTAATTTCAGGTTAACCAAGATTTTCCTTTCAGAGTGCTATTTGCACTAAAATAAATTAATAACTTTGCACTAAAATAAAATAATAAATAAATAAATAAATAAATAAAAGATCTCAATGCTGCAAATAGTCTAGATCACTGAACTTTGGGATGGGGCTGTGTGGTAGTGAAAGGATGGGAGTGATAAGTGGTTATAAAAGAGGTGAAAGATTCAGCATCACTTTGAGCAGGAGGTAAGGAAAGGCTTCAGAGGGATTTGCATAGATTAAATCATTCTGCCTTATTCAGAGAGACTTTATTGCTGAGACCTCAACAACCTTAGCTTAGTACCTTTCAGTTCCCACAGATAACAGCACTCTACCCCACTTATTGTCTTTTGTCTGTTCTCCAGTGGCATTCACAGACAGACTGATCAGTACCCTTACAGCAGAAAAATGAGCAGTAGAGACAGATCATTTAGGCTACAGCATCCTATCCATATCTCTTCAGGGAGAGGTGAAACAGACAACCCACTCCACCCTGTAAGCTGTCAGTTGACCTTCTACAGTACTATCTTGAGCCAGCTCAGGAATATATTTCTTCCGTTTTCATGACAAAAATATCTTAACCATAGGTTGGAATTATTTCCATGTGGACAGATTATATGTAGAAGTGCATTGCAAATCTTTATTAACAACTTGGTTGAAGTCTGTGCATAAATTAATGTTAAATATATGTATACATACATATCTGTGTGACCTTTTTACATGGTGACCTGTGTGACCTCTTACTACATCTGTGAAAAAAATATATATTTATTTTCCTCCATTCTTCATAGCAGGAAAGTACCTATCCTCTATAATTTTATGTCACTGCTTATTTACAGAAAATATTTTCTTTATTAAATTATTTCATTTTAGTGTTAAATGGGCCTTTTTGATAAGTGATTTGTCTTTCAATGTTTAATATGAATATGACAAATTTGAAGAGAATATTCATTGAAAATAAAGCTTACTGGCCAGAAGTGTGAAGATTATATTTATTCCCTCCAAAGATGGAATGGAAAAAAAATTTCAGTATATTTAGGCAACAGTGTGTATAGTAATGGATTACTGGTTGGTTGAATGTGCATTTACAGCATCTTTTCTAAACACTGAGAAGAGCTTGTATAGCTGTCATCAGAAATCATAAGCATAATGTTTTTATACATGCTTTGTGCTCATTCTAACAAATTATTATTTTTTAAGTATAGTGTTCAGTGACTATTAAAGGATGATATTGGGAATAAAAATTTGAAATTTTTAATTGTGACTTTCCTCACTGAATATCCAGTTAGGAATTGCCTTCATGCATTAAAGTAGTCAATGAGCTGTGTCATCTTTTGTTGAGTCAATTTTATATAATGACATCCTCTCAAGGTACTATAAGTCATTTAGTGTAATAGATTTGTTGCCAAGTTTTTGAGATATACAAAGTTATACTTGGAAGAAACAACTAATAATCTGCTATCAATAAGTTTGTCAAATCATTCCTAACAAGACGTGGGATGAAATGCAAAATAAAATCAGATCATTGCTCTATGTTAGCCATGTACCAGTTTATTTTAAACTAAAATATATACTTTTTTTTTGGCTCAGTTTTCTTTCCTACTGAATGAATACAAGGAATATTGCAGGGTCATACCATCTAATTTACAATGATGAGATCTTTAGATGTGATCCAGATTCAACAGCAGAAACTGCTTTTTTCAAAGAAAAAATAAATCTATCTCTGAAAGCTGAGTTTCTGGGGAGCTCAGGCTGCTCATATAGGTATTAAGGAACTGGCTAATTAGGATGGCTAAAAGAGGGATGAGAAATACCTGAAAACAATAAAATGTCATTTTGTTTCAAATGTTTCTTTCTGGTATTCCAAAACATTCTTGAGACATATTGCAAACTAAGTGCAATTAAAATTAATTTATTTCAAAATATCTTTTTATTATTTGAAAATTGACTGGATATTTTTGGGTGGAGGCAGAAATTTCAAATTTTAGGGTTGTTTTTATTTTGCTTTGTTTTGTTTTGTTTTACACTTTGCAAGATTTGCCAAAAACTTTTAAAAACCTCTTTCAGTTTTAGTCATTTATTTTTTTTTAGCTAATTTGGCACTAGTGACCTTCATGGATAAACTCATTTGTTCTACTTTTCTGGCCAGTGCACAACTACATAAATTTTTGTGTGGTAATGATTTCTCTTCTGTACCCACCTATTCTATTCTCACCTGTGACTGAAGTAAAAAGACAGCCCTTGTGAGGACGTTTCTGTATTTCTCATATTTTTACCTATTATGCATGAGGGTTTTCTTGTGATTTTTTGCCTAGGTATGAAGTGTTCAACATCATTTTAAGATCCAGTATCAGTTCATACAAAATCATGCCAGCTGTCATATCAAGACCTCAGTCATTCATCACTATTTACTTGTCATCACAATTACATCCCTGTGGGCTGAGTAACACAACACAGCATCTATGTAAACATGATGGTGTTTCCCATTTGTATGTATACTTGTGTGTGAGATGTTAAATAAATATGCCTGAATATCAATGTACATTTTCTTTGGAAAAAAATGAATATAAACCAGCTTTTTATATGGCTATCCAAATGCACTGCAAGAAACAGTTCTGATTATTGAAGGATTGTCCTTAATTAGAGTTTTACTCTTTCTGAATTCTATTGAGATGTCTTTGAATGTTTTAGACATAACATAGATTACAAAAAGGTTTCCTGGGTCTCTCTGTTTATTTATTTTTTATTTATTTTTTTATGGAATATAACCCAAACTATGAATATTTGTGCACTATAATCAAAAACATACAAGAAAAAGTAGGCATGTCAGGAGTTTTGTTTTTGTTTGTTTTTGTTTTGTTTTGTTCACCCTTCCCCTCTTCCCCCCCCCATGTTTATCTTTAAACTACATCTATTCATCATTACTTGAACTTTTGAATGTTAATGATGAATGTTCATCATTACTTGAACTTTTCATTTATTTGGGGCTCAAATATTGTTTCTTACAGAACAAAATCTGAAAAATCATATGCTGAAATTAAAGAAGCATTGATTTTCCATCCAAAATCTTCAGCTACCATATTTTCAATCCAAGTATTTGCAAGAAATTGAGTTAGTAAGAGAGGGTAGATGATGGGAATGCTCCTTTCAGTAAGCATTTTAAAACATAAGGTTTGTGTTGGAAGAGACCTTAAAGATCATCTAGTTCCACTCCCACCCCACCCCCCACCATGGACAGGAACACGTTCCACTAGAATAGGTTGCTCAAAGCCTCATCCAACCTGGCCTTGAACACCTCCAGATATGGGGCATCCACAACTTCACTAAGCAACCCATTCCAGTACCTTACCACCCTCCAAGTAAACAATTTCTTCCTGATATCTAAATCAACCCTCTTTTAGTTTAAAACCATTACTCTTTGTCCTATCGCTACGTTACGTAGCGATAGAGTCCCTCTCCAGATTTTGTGTAGCTTTCTTTTAATCATTCAAGGCTAAAGAACATCTAAATAGACTCTATCAGAGTAGAGATAGGAGATATGCTGTCACAACACATTTATTCACCTTATTGTAAAATGCCACTCATAAATATTCAATAAATATAGTGTAACTGTTTAATTTTTGCTTGTGCAAAATGAAAAAACAAAACAAAACAAAAACAACCTCACCTAGATGTAATACCTCTCTAGCCAATAAAAAAAAAAAAAAAAAAAAAAAAAAGGTGTGATTTTTTGAGTGTAGAGTAAAAAAGTTTTCACTCAAAATATATTTACCTTTTTATTATATGGAGGATTGCAAAAAATACAAAATTTGATTAGACTGCAGAAAGTGATCATTCCTACCCTAATATGAAATAACATTTTCATTTTTGCATTATACATTTCCCAAAAGCTGAACATTACTGACATTCAGTTTATTACCAGTGTATTACAGTATTTCATAATCTTCCCCAGAATTTATATAAAAAGCCAGTATTATGTTCAATAAGGTTAGAACCAGACTTGGAGTGATAGAAAGCCAAGAGAGTAAATATTTCTGACGTATCAGATATCTTCATCTTGTGAGATTAGCTACATTTTTCTTTTTCACATTTAAACAAAAACAAAAAAAAAAAAAAAAAAAAAAGATTCTGAGAACCTTTTGTGTAAGTTTACTGAATTTAACTGTGGCAGAGTTTTTTTTTTTCTTTTTCTTTTTTCTTTTTTTTTTTAAACATATGGTACAAAGGTCAGTGTTAGTCCATTCCTTTTTTTTTTTTTTCTATTAATACTTGATTAATACTAAATAATTTCTTTAACGTTGAACCACATAAATCAGTAAATCCATTTTGAGATCTGAACCACTTAGAAATGCAATGTTGAACATCTGTCTTTAGAAAAACTGTAACTTTATTTTATAAAGAGGCAATTCAGTATAGCTAATAAATATGATTTCATGCTTTTATCTTCCCAGCTGGCTCTAGGTTCTAGAGTACAATTAATTAGTAACTTCTGAAATCCATTGTAAAGGAATAAGCTACTAAGTGCAAAAGATGTCTCTGAATTGTACTTTACATAAAAAAATGCCTTGTACTTTACAGAAGTATTAAGGTGTCCATTCTCACAAGGACCACTAATTTTTGAGGATCTGAGTTGTGCTGTATATCATCTTGAAACTTTTTCTTAGCTGGTATAAATTCAAAAGGCTTCAGCAACTACAGTAAAGCACACTTCAACAGCTGAATATTTAGCTCTACAGCTATATTTTGAGTAACAGTTGTCTGTATATGCCTCTTACCTTTATTTACGTACCATCTTTCATAAGGAAATCAGGTAATAGGTTAGAAATAATGACTGAGAGACACAGCTGAAGTTTTTGTCCAGACTGTTATAATCAATAGAGAGGAACAACAATATCCAAGGTGTGGAGCATCTCATTCTAGGGGACATACGTGAAACAATATGATCAGTCATATCATATAAATCCCTTTTCACGCTTCTCATGGCAAGAAACAAGCACAAATAACCCAGATATATACCAGCACCTGAAATGTGGACACCTACAGTTAGAGAAGATGGATTGTGCAGTGTGATGAGAATGCAGCACCCTCAATCTAGTTTTGTAGAGGCGCTGTGCTTCAGTGAAGGAATCTAAAGTAATAATAAGAACTTATATTTGCATCAGTCCTCTGGCATTAACCTTTGGTTCTTTACTTAGACTTCTACCACAAGATATGTTTATTTTTATTTTATAAACTGAATATCCTTTCAAAACAAATTAAGTCATTGCAAACATTATTCTTAACTTTTCTGATACCATTTGAAAAGTACTTGTGATGTATGATGGTATTGCTAAGGAATCTTTTAATTTCTCCTTGTATTATTATAGGTGTTGGTGTTTTGGGTTGACTGGGTTAATACACTTAGCCATACCTCTCAGTCTGCCAGATCATTAACCCGAATTTGTTAGTTTTGTTTTCCCAGAGGTGAGCTATCAATTAGATGCATACTAACCAGAATAAAAGGATGGACTGAAGGCATTAGCACTTCCTTGCTAAAATGGGAGCGCCTGCTGAGTGCTCAGTGGTAAACCTGAAATGAAGGAAAGTGTCAAAATATTTGCTGGATGGATACTTACTCAAAGCAGCCTGGGCTGCTCATTAAGCTTAATTGCAATTTAAGGGTGAATGGCTATCACTGCTCTTAACTCACTAAGAAAACATGAATTCTAATTAGCTTTGAGCAAAGGTAGAAGTCTCCCCAGAGGGGTTCTAGGTCCACGTAGAAGCTCCCAGTAGGATTCAGCCTGAACATTCTCAAGTCTCATAGCAGGCTGGAGTTGAAACTTTATTAGAAATATCTCTTTTAACCTAACTTCTGTGCTTTCAATACCACAAAGAATAGCACATGGAGTCCATTTTTTTTTATAAATCCTGGTTTCTGCTTGTAAAATATCCAAAGGGTATTTTATCATAATAGCAACATCATGGGCTCTGTCTTCTCGAGGTTACTTATGACTTACACAGGCAAAATTCCCATAGACTTGCATAGGTGATTTGCCTTTGACAACTGAGCAAATTACTCAAATGACTAATTTAAATTTTCAGATAGTCCATAAATGCATTCTCACTGCATTACTCTAATCCATTTTAAGCGGTAGTTATGAAGTAGTGATTTAAAGCTATTTACCCTTTATTTCTTGGTTAGAACCAAGTTAGAAAAGTGCTTGGTTAGAAAAGTGCTATTTGAAGTTGTGTGATTGGATATCCAATGCTAAGGGTGTCTCTGTTGCTTGTTGACTGAATTCCCACCCTACTTTCTTGTGCAAAATGCCTTAAAAGTATCTGCATCTAACACTCAGGGAATGGCATATCCACTCAGATTATCAAAACACTCTCAAGTAACTCACAGTCCTTTAACATACATTACACCAGTTCAGCTTTCCAGAAACTAGAATTGCTCTCAATTTCCAAAGAGATTTGCATATTTTAATGTTATCAGGACAAACATTCTGTGAAGCCTTTTCTGAGCACTAGTTTTGAGTTTGAGTTTAGATATGTCTTTATCAAAAAATGATAAGGTCAGACATTGCTTGTGATTTTAGCTTTAGTAATTAGTGATTTAATGGTTCTTTAAAATTAATGATTCAACTAGTATGGTACTTAATCTTAATTTAGGTATTAAACTGATATCCCTTCCTCAACAACATCCAAAATGCTTATTTGCTTTTACCTGAAGTATCAGAACATTGGCTTCAGCACTAGTGGATCTATGATGGCCTCCATATGTGTATCTTACTGCTTTGAAGAACAAAGGTGGAACAAGGCATTTGTGCTCCCCATCCTGGGTTGCTCTTGCCCTGGGAGAACAAAGAGAAAACATGCCAAAGAGACTACCATGTCAGCAGGGCAGTGGAGGCCAATTAAAGAGTCAAGAAAGAGGAACTACAAGTTGGCAGGGTTACATCTTCGGTAATGCTACTCTTTGTGCTCTGACCATTCAACAGTTAATTTATCATCTCCAGACAGTTGTTTTCACACAAAGCCTACACTCTTCTAAAATGTCAGTTGTAGCAAAATCAGCAAAGAATTGAAGTCTTCAACTATATTTATTAACAACCCTATTAAACTCTTCCTGTTTCTCAGTTTCCACCACAAGCTGTTGTCTTTCATATTCTTCCAATTTTTCAGACATGGGAGGATGTTGCATAGCATAGAGATATGACCTCTTGAATTTTTATATTTGTCCCATTCTAGACAGTTCTTTATTTCAGCTCTCAAAAATTCAGACAAAATGATCTTATTAATACATCCCTTACCTATTAATGATCCCTTACTTATAACCTAAGCCAATTGCCCACATGATGATCAAAATATTTTGCTGTTCATGAAGGACCTGACTTGAAGTCTTTCTCACTCTTCAGAGGTTCTTAATTGATCACTTTAATCTGACAATAGAATCCTGTATCACTTATACATCATTATTCAGACAGGAAGGAAGGGAATGAAGGAAGGCAAGGAAACGGAAGGCAAGGGAAAAAAAAATATTTTCCAACATAAAAAACATCTGATATCAAACTGAAATTGCTTTTAAAGAGCAAATCAAGACAGGAAGATAAGAATAAATATTCTGTAGGTTTTCAGTAATAGGCAACACAAGGCAAGGTACAGCAAGGCATAGCACGGCACAGTAAGGCAAGTCACAACAAAGCAAAGCAAGGCATGGCAAGACACAGCAAGGATATTACCAGAGGGGATGAATTAGATAACCTATCAAGCTCCTGACAGATCTAGTTTTTTCTCCTGATTTCTTCATCTAGAATATGGAAAAAAAAAATAGTTTGAAACAAACAAACAACAACAAAGAAGAAAACTGGCCCATCTCTTTCTTAAGTAGGTGAAGTGGTCTAGGAGTTGACTATCTAGATATTAGATAACAGAAGTAAATATGTTGTTGCTGTTTACCTCAAAATTGACCAGCAGCAAGTGGGGGAAATGTGAATGTTCTATCACCTTGAGGGGTAGGAGAATGAACTCTTTTCTTTGTGCTTTTGACAGAGACTTTGATGCAGCTCAGGACTTAAGGTATTTCAGGCAGAGATGGAATAGGGCAAGCAAAGGTGAATGATAAAATTTATTTCTCAACCACATATGTGGTAGGAACAGTGTGGTGGGGTCCTAGGTATATATTATTCATCAGTACTTTGGACCATTGCATGAATGTACTTTTGTTTTCATTCTCAAATTGGTAATTTTAGAGACTAGATAAATCTGTAAGAAGTTTTCCAGCATATTTATTATTTAGCTATTGTGGTACGGTGAAAAAGCCTGTTGGAATAATTGATATAAACATAAAGCCAACCATTTCTTTAACTTAGTTAATAATATCATTTGTTTCCAAATGAATAAAAAGCACACAGGTATGTTCTGTTGTTGTGTAGGAAGCACGGATGAAACTGTCATGGTCGCTGTTCAGGACTGTATCATCTAACTCTGTACCTGAACATTCCTGTTCCAATACACTTACATTCCCTGTTCAGGATGTCTGCACTGCACGTCCTTTGTGCAGGATACACTCACTGTCAGTGTACAACACTGACTCCATACAGACAGATATAACAGACTCCAGAAGTTTCATGGTGGTTCTTTGAGGAGCTGAAGAATCCAATGTAATATGTACAGTAAGTTCTAAAATAAAAATTGTCTTTTAAGTGTTGTGGGAAAACAAGAGGATTACGTACATGAAGAACACCAGAAATTAGTTCATGGATGGAAAATACTTTCCCAGAGGCAATAGAAACCAAATAAAATAAAAAAAATATAATAATTCTATAATCAGAGGACATAACCATATCTTTTCCCTACATGCATTTCTTTGTTCAAACTTTATTTCTGTTTTGAAGAACTGCCAAAATAGCCCAGGTTCTCTCTCCATAAAGTTATATACTATTCCCTCTGGAGTGGGTGGGGAAAGGGGAGTCAAATGAGCCATGTTATAAGGTAACATAAATAGTTTACAGCATTTTGAAATCAAGGTCCCTTTACCTTATTAGGGGAATTTTGCCAAGAACAGACATTAAGAGCAGGAGGAATTTAAATAAGATTGACTCCTAGCCTGCCAAAAGGATGAATCTTTATGATTTCATGAAACCTGCAGCTCCATATTTTTCTTGAAAATATATTTTGGCTTCTTTCCATCTAAAACTCTTTCTGATCCATTGTACTTGGCATATTAATTTTCTGTGATGATTTTGGAAACAACTAGACTGTGGGGAAAAAAAAATGTATATGTTTAATATAGTATAGTTTTTCCTTTATGTTGCATTACTGATAGCAAGAACCACTTCATCAACCATAGATGAAATGTAAGAAAAAAATAAAAGAAAGAAAAGAGACTATGATCTTTTCATTGGTGGTGGTGATGGTGGCATTTTTAAATCAAATCTGACCACTTATATGCTTACCACTTACATGGATGCTAAGACCTGATATTTCAAGTTATAGTACTCACATTACTAGTAAAAAACTCTAAGATAATAAAAATATATTTTACCAATATGGATGCAGCAGAACTTTCATAAATTCTAAGTACTTTCATTATCTACCTAAGACTTTCACTGTCCATATTATTAACTGAAGAATTTATTTATCACTCAACATAGAGTTGTGATTGATGGGACCTGTTAAGGTCTATCAGCTATCTGCTTGTCTTCCACACATTTCCATTTTTCTTGTCTTACCTATTTCTTCTGTTTTGTCTTCTTTGCAGATGATAGATAACGCTCAACATAAAGTTCAGTGGCCTGAAAGAGATACAGATGCTTATTACTCATGAAAATCTTGGTTGCTATTGTAGACCATCTCAGAAGTCTATGATTACTGTTCACAAATCTCATGCTTTTATTACATGAAAAACAAACACCAAAGTTTAGATTAAAAGAAGGAGCAAATGGAACAGGTTGCCCAGAGGTTGTGGATTCTCCTTCTCTGGAGATACTCAAAATCCACCTGGATGGCATCCTGTGTAACATGCTCTGGCTGATTCTGCTCAGCAGGGGTTTAGACAAGATGATCTTCAGACATGCCTTTCAACACCGCCCATCCTGTGATTCTGTGATTCTGTGAATGTTATTCACTGAAAAAAAATAACAAACCAGGCCAATTCCTGTTGAAAAAAAAAAGCAAAAAAAAAAAAAAAAAAAAAAAACTTTAATCTTTAAGTCAATACTCTTGCCAATAGAAATTCTATTGCATGGTTTGGCCAGCTAGGAGGTTTTCTTTAGGGAAACAATGGCTTACAATACTTTTCTCAGCAATATAATTTGTCAATTATCTTCCTTATAAGGAAGCCAGAAAGTATTTTACGAAATCTCAAAATAGCCAGTAACCCTACAAGTTAGAGAATTTTTCCTAAAGAATCTTGTACATTTTTCTAAACTTAATATTCTAGGAAAAAGCACAGTCTGTTTCAGATTTCATTTTTATGTGAAATCCTTCCCTCTTGCCTCATATATTTTTTACCCTGATTTGGCAAGTGAATTTATCTGTCTTAGAAGTACTCTAATTGAAGATATTTTGCTCTATTAAAAATGTTAAAAATATTTAATCTATCAGCTATTGATCAAGAACTCCACACTACACAGCAGACATACTCAAGAACTTCCTCTGAACCACACTGTATTTGATCATGAACCTCAGTAGATCTGCTACAACTCAAGGGAGTGTCTATTGGCTTCCTTCAAGTCTACTCTCATCTTTCCTTGTCTTAGAAATTCTCTTTTTTGAGATGTCTTAGTGAAAAGCAAGATCAATTGTTAAAACCTTAAAATATATCTGTTGCTCTTTACCAGGCAGTTCCAGAAAATGTCAAAGAAGTTCGTTCTATGAGTGTGAAAGCAGCACTGACAAGAAGTGCAAAAAAGTGTATAATTCCATCCTGTTGATGATTTGAAGCTTATTTGATTGAAATTGAAATTGAAATTGAAAAGACAATAATGTCTGATTTATACATAATAGTTTTCTGAACTTTGCAGCTTTCCACTGTTTTAGGAAGCTGCAGGGGTGTTTTACATAAATTCACACAGAATTTGTACATATGATATGCTCTGTTGTGCTGTGAAAACTGTCTATGGGGCATCGCTATAAAAGCTACTCAAAAGAGAAGATGAATGGCATACTCTTACTGCATTTATATTAAATTTTCCATAAAAATAACATTTCATTAAGTGGAGGGAAATAAAGCACAGGAATGAGTCTGCCTTGCTTGGTCATTAGACCAAGTGAGAAGACCTCAGTTCCAGTTCAACCTCAAGGATGCATTTAATTTGAAATTGACATTTGACTGTTTGACAATGACACTATCAAAGGAAAAGGGAGAAGAATATTGCTTTCTTAGTCTTGGTTTTAGTCAGTCCGGATTTGATAAGAATGCTTCTCTTATTTGATAAGGAAGGCCCAACAGGACACACAGGTGGTAGAAAGTCTACATCAGGACTCCTGGTACGCTTAAGTATACATTATTTTCTCTGTGTTGGTAAGTCTAGGGAAGTTCTGCGAACATCCAGCTGCAGATATACATTCAAACAAGGTATAGCAAGGTAACAAAATATCTGATCTATACTAAAAGTAGCTCATTGACTTAGACACCTAAAAGGTGAATTAATTGCCCTTGTACTTTTATAAACCTAAGTTCTGCATTGCTTACTTTAGAAAACAATACCCTCAATGTCTGAGCAGGTCCACAAGATATTACTGCAATTGAAATACAAAAAAACATCATTTTATTAGTTCTTTGCCACTTGTGTTTTTGTTGTTGTTCTTGTTGTTTTGTTGATTGTTTGATCTTTTTATTTTATTTTGTTTTTGTTTTCCCTTGTGGCTGACAAGCTTCATAAAGACAGCAAACAGATAAGCACTTATATATTCTGACTGTGAACTCTACAGCATCTCTCACAGGACTGCCATAACAAAGACAAAACCCTTAAAAAAAAAAAAAAAAAAAAAAAAAAAAAGGATGTATTCTATGAAGTTATTGCATATAATTATCAGCACCCTAAAGAAAGCTAAAATACAAAATCTGGGAAAGAAAAGATACATGTATGTCACATTTCCAAATGTACTTTGATGTCTCAGTAGGAAATATACTTAACATAATTCAACTTACGAATCATCTTTCAAGTTGTTTATACTAATTTCTTCCTAGCCTTTTTTTTTTCATTTAATTATTTGTTCAGTATTCTCACAGAAAAGGGGAAAGGAATTATTTATATAAAGGAGACCACATACTGCATAATGAAACATTTCATAAGTAGCACACTCACTCTTGTCCTTCATAAGCATGCACAAAGAATGTTTTTATCCTTCATAAGGCAGGTTTATCCAAAGTAAACAATGTCCTCCTCAAGGAGTGTATGTTGACATGGTTTTGTAAAATGTATGCAGTCTGTGAGAGAGGCATTGCTCTGGATTACAACTGAAAACCAATAAAGATAGATATTTTTGCAGGAGATGGGGAAAATGGCTGCATTGAGGATATAATTCATGGTAAGGTTATTAAATGGACATCATTGTATTTAGGAACAAACACAGCATGTTGCTATTAACCTTCATTTAGAAAAAGGTACTTATAATAGCATTATGATAAGTGAACTCTGTGACTTTACTGTAGAACCAGTTGGGAATTCATCAAAGCATTGATTTTTCATTTCACTGTTTCTCATTGAGAATTAACTCGTATATTTCTACATAGCACTGCACTGTATAATGGAGTGAAGGAGTGAATCTATTTTATCTCTTAGTCTAACTTCTCTGATAATTAATATTTCTAATTTTTTTTCCTATGCTGGTTTACTGGCCCAGAAAGTGTGTTCAGTGTGTTAAGAAACAAAGTCTTAATTAGGTGGCAATTTATGGTCAGGATAAAGATTGCTCTTCAGTTATAACTTCAAAATCTTTGAGGAAAAAAGATATTTCAAACTAGAAAGCCTTAAATTCTGGACTATTTTTTAAAACTTTAGGCGTTTTTACATTAACAAATTACATCTTTGGAATAAAAATATTTTATAGAATTGTGTTAATTCTGTAGAAAATGCAGATGAAACTCAAGAAATAATATATTTTTTTTTAACTTTTGTCAAAATATCCTACACTTTTACTTTAGAAAGCATTTTTTGATTTTTTTTTCCTTCCTGAATGCTCTTCATGTTGTGATGGAGCATAGAAGACACATTGAAATCAAATATTTTGACTGAATGACAACAAAATTCACCTCCTCCTAACCATTTATTTTTTTTTGTGGAGAATATGGAAGTGCTGAGTTTGTCCTTAGTCAGAACAACCACAAAAAAATCATTTGCCAGATGATATTTTCATTCTCTTTCCAGCTTCTGATTGTGTCCAAAAACTTAATCGATACCTGGAAATTCTTCCACAAATATTCACATTAACAAAAAATAATGTAATTTCTGTTATATATATTCTAAATATATATATATTCATATACATTCTTTTTTTTATTTTTGAAAATATAAATTTGTTGTAAATTGTGCATAAAAACAAATGAAGCTATGTCTGACTTTTCTCTGATAACTTGAACACATTTATTAAAATTATTGTTCAGTTTGCAAATATAGGTAATCACATTAAGGAAATCACAGCAAGAAATTACTGAGTTTAAGTCAGCCCTCTGTAATATAATTCTCTGGTTTCAACTTTTTGCCTTCTGAAATGGGCTGCCTTGTTACTGCCTCCAAGATAGTTTTGGATAGATATAATGTGAGGAACATTTTGAATAGAAATGTAGGCAGAAGTAATATATCGAAACACCTCCAGGACGTAATGGAACTTCACAAACCTATGTTTTGGATCTAGTTTTCTTTAGTTATAGGTAAGCAGTGGGAAACCATTTACAATTCCTTGGTCCTGGTGAAGACCTCAGCTACAGCTGGACTCCATACTAGGACAAGAGTGAGATGTGAAACAGCAGGCTTTGCTTACTCCCTACTTCCCCTGGGATGTTCTTTCTGGACTTGCTACCTAGTAGATACTAGTGTACTACAAAATGTGACTGACTTGGCATCATGGATTGAGATATATATGCCACACTATTTACATTTGTTTTTATCCTAAAATTCTGGTCAGACAGATCAGTTCCTCAAAACTAAAAAAAAAATAATAATAATAATAATAAAAAGTTAAAACTACCAAAAAATCGTGCAAAAAAACTTTAAAACTTACAAAATAATTAGCAGCTGATTATGTCTCTCTTTCTTTGATGTTTAATAGGTTAATTAAACACTTCACTTATCTTTAACAAAATGTAGAAGGCTGGAGAAATCAGCCTTCTATTAGATACTATTTTGTTCATACATAGAACTCTATTTTTTCTCTTCTATTTTTTCCTGGAACAATGAATATTCTGTGTGCTTATGTTGGGAAATCTGTTGAGACATGTAAGAAATATACTTCATGAAAAAAGTTGGCATAGTTCAAATGAAAAGAAACAAATGTCCTAACAGCAACTTTTGGGATGGGATCCCAAAACTGTTAGCCACAGTTTATTTGGAAATAAACTCTTAACTAGGATGTGATTTATGATCATATGATCATAATACAGATTATTATAATTTACTGTCAGAGGACCTAGACTGCTAATTTGAGCAAAAAAGCAAAAAAAAAAAAAAAAAAAAAAAAAAAAAAAAGTATTTAACTCCAAAATAAATGTATTTAACTCCAAAATAAAACTATTAAACATTCAAAATGATGGATTGAAAAAGATTTTTTTTTTAACTTCATCTCTTTGCTGTGCATACCATCAGATTTGTTTCCTGGTGCAGCTCAATATAGATAAGGATTGCACAGAAAGTCCTTCACAAGGGTTTCTTCATCTTTGTTTCATGCACAACAAAGCTAAAATTTCCAAATGGAATTAAAACCATGAGAAGCCCATCTGTTAGGCAGAAATCCTTACGGTGCCTTACACATGTGAATGAGTTTCACTTGATACAAATAACCATAGAGATATTATAATTAGCAAAATCCTTAGTCAGACAAAATAACAAATGAAAACATTTTCTTATTAGATTATATTTTTACAAGCTGCAATTTAGAATATTTTTATTTGATATGGTCTGTTTGACCTTTAATAATGCTTCTGATACTAACTCTGCTTTACAAACAAACACCACCAAGCTTATTTTTAAAAAGTAAAGACTCTTCTGCTCAGTTTGAGGAGAATTTATTGATTTTTTAAGATACTTTCTTCAAACCATCCTTTTGATAGATAGATTATATCATCTATCATCCATATGGTAGATGATATAATGATAATTATCCAAAGCTTTCAAAAATGACCATTTAGTTGGTGGATACTACGGTGCATGCACTATCCCATGGACATTAATTTTCATATTTTGTTATTTTAAGATAAGAATCAATTTTTATCCAAGGAAAATTAGTTTCCTTAGCTACTTCATGTAGGCACTTGGGAGAGAGAGACTCAAAATTAAGCTTTAGTTCTTTTCTAATTGATGGTCTACCAAACCTTTAAAAACAATGACAAACAAACAAAAAAAAACTTAGTAATGTATTATGAAGTGTTGTCATAATGGTTTTCATTTACAGCCAAGTGCCCTTTCAAGGTTTGTTTATTAGTTTTAAATTCGATCAAATTGATTGTTTGCTTGTGTGCATGTTTAGGAATTTCTGTATATAGTTTGGAGGTGTTTTCTGCAGGGGAAGGTTAAATGTTTCCAACGTTTTCATGAACTACCATCAGATGTCTTCCAGACCACTACTGGTTCCCAGAACACAGATTGAGGAATACTGCTTTAAAGGAGACATTTCCTTTTTCCATTGACTGTGGAGAGATTCTAAGGGTATTTGGCACCCTAGGCTAAGGTTAACCTTTGAGAACACCATCTGTAGTTTAATTTTAGACACACATTTTGTGGGAGGGTGTTATGTGATCACAAATGGTTAACGTTCATGGGTAGACAGTCTTTAAGCAGAGTTCATACTAAGAAAGAAACGCAACACAGAGGACCAGTAAAAGCTGCTACACAATACTTGTACCAAAGACCTCACTGAGGTCTTTATGAGACCATAGATAAAAGTGGCAGAGATTATTTACTAAGGCAAGAAAATTGCTACAGTTTCTATATGGGAACCAGAGTACCATTTGGGTTGTCTTCTTGAATCTCTTGTATTTAGCTTTTGGGAACTATCAAAGCATCCCCAGACATTAGGGAAGGGTCAGAACAGGGACCTTGGCTGTGATTAGGACTACATATTAGCATGCAAATTTTCATGCTTCTTATAAAGAAAATGGCATCATAATTGGCATGTCATATTAGGTGTGTCTGGTATTTGCCACAGCAAGTGATATCATAAGGCTATAATAATGGTTTTCAGGAGCTTACGTTCAGTTTTCAGAACCCTTCCATCTACTGTGCCAGTTTTCAAACCAGAGGGATAAGAAGTAGAACTAAATACTTCTAAACAAGCAGAAACCAATACACCCAAGTTTCCAGCTCTGTTCACAGAAGAGCCTAAGGAGGCAAAGAAATCAACAGCGGAGCTGGAATTGTATTCAGCTCAGCATGAGTCCTGCAGGCTACCAACAATTATAGTTCAGTTCAATATCATTTCAAGAAGAAAGGAAAAAAAAAATGAAATTAAGTCTGGGAAGAGGTAAAATTTATTATTCATACAAGTTTCCTCCATGAAAGGGAAGGCTGGACTTCCTTTATACATGGAGTAGTTTTATTGTCTAAACAAAATGGAGAACCACTTAAAAACACAGCATGATAAGAATGAGTGGTCAGTAGTTGACATGCATACCGTATTTAATTTTTCTTTTAGCTTTTCCCCTTTTTTGTACACTAAGCGTCTTCCTTCCCACCTCATCCCTCCCCGGGTTTTTATACTGAGCTCTGAAATGCTGAGACAGTTACTCTGTTGTTTCAAATTCCCAGTCCATCTAGTCAGTAGCCAGAAACATTCTGTACAGCTCACAAGTATGAAGTGAGATGCTTATATTAAAATTTCCAATAAAACAATGGTTGTGGACTGCTCTTCCAGCTCTACTAGAACATTAGAGGTTGTATGCATTTTCACAATATTTGTGCCAAAGAAACTTATACATGTATTTCCATAGGCAGTGAAGTCTGCCACGTGCCACCATGTGACCTATTGTATGGGTCACACAATCTTCAAAAAAATAAGTACTTCCTCTGTATGCATAAACAAATCATACTAATCTTTCTTAACTGACTCTATATGTATGTACATATATGATCATATAGTATGCATACAGTATAAGATAATGAATAACAGTGTGTCAGACTATTTTTATATTAACAGACGACATATTCAAAGCTCTTTGCAGGTGAAACAAAGAAATGAATCTTTTATTACTTACAGGATAACTTATCTTGATGATACAGCAAGAGGATAGGCATGAAGTGTTGAAGCAGTGCAACTGTGCCAGAGCTTACCAGGTTTCAAGTCCTAAACTAGAGAAAAGGGGAAAGAAAGATACTTGGCTGGCTCAGTGGGCTTCAAGAATCCTTACCAATAATACTGTATTGATTAAGGTAGAAAATTTTGAGTCATTCTCTCTAAATCACTTACAAAGCACTGTGTTTGTTGTGATACCAAACATTAAAGCAGGTAAAAGAAGAAGGAAACAAACAAACAAACAAACAAACAAAAGATCTCTTGAACTGTTCAACAAAATACCTGATTACTCCTAGGCTGCTGTTTCTTCTCATAATGGCTCCTGTTTTTAGAGGCTGCCCCATCTCTCCTCATCCAGTTAACATGTCAGAGGCAAGACAGATGGTGCAGGTTATCAGTGGCCAATACAAGCTAGTGCTATAACACGCTCTTTGTAGTTACATTATCTGACTCTGCATTTTGGGTTTTCTCTGAAATCTGGACATGTGCTATACTATAGTTTCAAGACACAACATGTGTGAAAAGACAATAAATAACCAGAAGCCAAATCACTATTATATTTAGAATATCTCAAACTATTTGCAGTTTCTAAAAACAAACAAACAAACAAACAAACAAACAGAGAAGCTCTTGGGCCATTAAAGGAATTGTAAGTTTTATTCTGAAATGATAAGAAAGTCATTCTGACATGGGTTAGAGCTTTTAGGGAGCTTGAAATTCTGAAACCAATGGAAAAAGGCAAGTTAGATTGCAATATTGCTTCCATAATTGCTTTTATATGTACCAAAGCCACATGCTGTTCCACTGACATAACATCATACACAAAGGTGTTTCATTAGAGTGTAAAAGCTTCCATCCATAAGACACCATTCACCTACTCTTTAACACGTGTGTAATGTTTACTTACATGAGTAGGGTTACTAGTCTTCTTGATACAGTTCATAAGGGCCAGGATGGCGTCCTGAGTAGGGATGTTTTCTCCTGTGGTCCCCTTTTAAGTGTATTTTATGCACACTGGAACAATTCCCATTTTCACAGGCTTTTTCATTTCTATTTACAGCAAAAAGCAAATGTATCATTGTTTTTGTTAGCTGGGAGAAAAGATTTGATCTGAATAATAGAAAAAAGATTTCTGCCCAGCATTTCCTCAGGTAATGCCACTTCAGTTTGGATGTGTATGTTTAAGCTCTACCAATAAAAAGATGAAGCAAAGTGATGATTAAGTATTTGCGAAACATAAAGCAGATTTTTAAAGGAGACTCATTAAAGACAAAGACAATTAGTCAGACTAAAAAAACAAAACACTGAGATATATATGTCTAGTCTAGATACACACAGTAGCTGCAGTCTGGAAACATTTATACTTGGATTACTTTTATCTATTAATAACATTTGAAAAATGATTCTTCCTCCTAAGTTATTTTCATGAGGCAAGTATAATGTAAAATTTTGTACAGCTTCTTAGGATTAAATAAGAGCTATGGATGGTACTTGAAGAACTTTCCATATGCCATATTCTCTGATTAAAGTAGTTCATAAATAATTGTATTCCTTAAAATTTAGGGAAAAAAAAAAAAATTGAATTTGACTGTTATGAACAATAGAGAAACTGCAAGGTTTTTTGTCTTTATCTTCTTTGCTGTTACTTACATTAGTTAGAGATGAAGGGCGCTTGAACAATTAGATGCACAAGGAATAACCTAAAATGATATGCCCTGAAAAGGCATTTAACTCATAGCCTGATCCAAAGCCCCATAAAAACAGAATCCTCACACTCATCTGATTGAATTGTGAATTGGATCCTTAGCCACAAAAAATCACAAAATCATGCAGAGTTGACTGCTGTCTGTTGATTTTCTTTTTCCTGATTATAAGAAACTGCATGATCAGATCAACTGTGAGAATATAGTAATGAGAGTGGTAAGTGAGAAAATCCCAGGAGAGTATATAATGTTGCAAGTCACATTCATTAAAAGATCAAAACCAAAGGAGAGTGCATAAATCAAGAGGCAGCCTCAGTTTGAGCTCTGGCTGTTAATGCAAGTTTTATTGCAACTCTTTTCTGTGACTTTCAAGAAAAAAGCATCTGCTGAACTATCAGCAGGAATTGATATGTACACTGCCCCCAAGATACAGAGCACCTTTTGAAAGAAATGTGATCAGCCCTGAGCAATTTGAACTGTTGAATCCTTTACTGCATTTTAAAAGAAAAATATGTTCTATGTAATTCAATCATTTCCCCACTTTTTACTTTTTTTTTTTCTTTTCCTTTTAATGTTAGGGCTTAAAATGTAATTGGTTACTAAATCAAAAGCATACATATTGTTCACAAAAAAGGACAGTCTGCAGATGCAGAACAGTAGCATTATGAAATATATAGCATTAACATTGAGATTATAGCTTTTAACTGTCCCCATAAGCTTTTTCTCACTACAGCAATGGAAATGAAGTAGAGTTATATGCCCTTCAACATCTTTGAAGGAGAGAAGGTATTCTGTAAATCCAGGTATGTTTCCAATCCTACTTGTTCTGTCAAAGTCTGCATTGCTTTTACGTCTGTATCCTAAGTAGGAAGATGGTGTCTTATTCCTTTGTGAACAATCTGAATAAACCTGAATACCATTGCTATTGTGAAATGTTTGGTGCTTCTTGATGAAGAGACAAGGGACACACCCACCACGAATACAGTTAGCCACCTGGTATTACAAGAGAAACAGAAAAGCATGGTTAGTTCTCAAGCTGCCATTTACCTTTTTATTATATTGTTAGCTGTCAACTTCTCAACAGTGTGCAAGTTGTGAAATGGGACCATCAGCAGTGATACTTTGGAGACAATGCCATGGAAATGAAAGGTAAAATTACAGTTATCTTCAGGCACCATAAGATATATAACATTCCTAAGTCCAGAGGAAGCAAGTACTTTTGTGGGTTATTTACAAATAGGCCTGTTAGGTATATATAACTGAATTTCTCCTAAAGCACATAATTATCACAGTATGTTGCATCTTTCACTGTAACCAATTGCCAGCATTAAAATAGTTTGAGAGAAGATCCTCTTCTGTCAATATTGAGCTTTTTATGTATGAACTAGTTTGTAAAACTGAAAACATGGCTACGATAGGTAGGACAGTGGAGAAAGGGTTGAGGGCCAGCAGGGTTGTTTCACTCTATTATAAAGAGGATTGTAGCAGTTAACAACAGCCAGCAGGAAAATAAATGTACAAAACAATTTAGTAGTGACAGCTACCTCAGATGTAACTGTTTTTCTTCAATGAGCAGAATGGGTTTAATACAACTCTTACAAACCAGAAGGCTAGAATTTACAGCTGTAGTAAATGACACTTTGAAATCATGTATTGGTAAGACAAACATGAAGTTGTCCAGTAACTCCATTCTCACTGCTACAGCCCAAATTAAACTGTGTTATTGTTGTAGGATGATTTAGTTTCCTTGAGCTGTTAAGTTTCACTGTTTTTAATTTATAGTGGTTGTTGGAAGAAAGACACAAGTGGATGGCTGCTCAGAGAAGTGGACAATCAGAGCCAAGTGTTTAATAGATAATAGCGTACACACTGTTAATATGCTGAGTTGTGAACTCAGGTAGAAAGTCAGGTAGAAAGTCGTAGCTGTACACTCTAAAATAAAGACTGAGAGATAAATGTTGCACAGCTTAAAATTGTATTTGGCTTAGAAAGTCATCTTTTTGGATTGGAATGCTGGCTGAAAGTAGCTGCTGTGGGTAGTGAAACCACCTGTCTTCCAGAGACATCTTCCTTTAAGAAAGCTGAAATTTGTACCTTTTATGTTAATACATGGAACACAAGCAAAGAAAAAAAAAATCACCGTGTAATTCCCCTGCCTCCAAATGGAATAAAACCTCAATTTTTGTGGTCATTTTACTCAAAAGTTAAAACAATATGATATGGATCATCCACAATGGTGGCAAACCAGCAGGTTGCAAAAATCTTCAATATTTATTTGTTATACAGTGATATTAAAAATACTTACTGATACATCTCTAAACTACTGTGTGAAGTTATATTTTATTCAGAAAGAGAGAATTTAAATAAAGTATAGATGTACTGCTGTTATAATTGTTACAATCTCAAAATAAAGAATTGTGTCTGAATTGTCCAATATTTTCCAAATGTATAAGTCAATCTAATAACTGTGCCTTGTCTCACATTTATGTTTCATAATTACATTAGAAGAAATGACACAGAAAAAAAAATTACAGGATTTTTTGACATTAAAGTAGTACCAGAATAACATTTTTGGTCATGATATAAAAACTTGGATTGTGACATCATATCTTTCTCTGGTTTTGTCCCATCTAATGATAGTGTCACGTATTTGAAGATTACCAGTACTCCAGAAAATGTCTAGAAAATCTAGAAAATTTGACACAGTCCCAGAACATCTGTCCAGCAGAAACCTGGTAGAACAGCTTTTAGAGTCATTTCAAACCATTTTGAGATCTGTGGGAGAGTGTCTTCAGTCACATGAGGATTTCATCTTATATATCTCCATTCAATGAATACACAAAATGTCTGAGGTTTTGTTTGTTTGTTTAAATACACATTCTACAACTATAGTTGACGTTTCTTTCTTTGCAATTGTTTGGATACCAGTGTGTAAGTTAACTTACTGCGATAAATGAGGTTCAACAATTGAATAATTACAGTTCAAATTTAACAAACAAGTTAGCTCATATAATTAGCTTGTAAATCTCCTTTAGAAAGAAAGGATGACAAATAGTTAGAATTTTTGGTGTTAGTTTGCAGTAAAAAAACATTCAAAATAACATCTTTTCAGAATGCAAATAACTGTGTTCAATTTATAAAGCAAAGGAAATTTGTTCAAGACTAGAATGAACTGATAAAATACCTTTGTGGAAAATGTAGTGGTTTACATTTGCTTAGGAATTCAGTTGTTCCAGTTTCATTGCTTAATCAAAATCTATTGCTTTATGAGGTGATTACTTTTTCAGAATAAGATAAAACCATTGCATAACATTAAAACAAAGTACTAAAGAACCCAGCAGCTGACTAAATTAATACATTCATTTTAGTTCAAATACTTGAGTAATCATAGTTGTTCATTTATGTCCTGTCTTCCAACATAACAAAAAAAAAAAAAGTTACTGTAGTTACTGTATATATATTATTCAGTATTTTATTTCCTCTCAGTTTAGTTCCATACTTCTATATCAACTTTGGATGCACAGAACTAGACATACGGCATTTCCACTGGTTATATATGAAAAGCCTTTTTGCTTTTTTTTTTTTTTTCCCCAACATCTACAATAAAACAAACCTGTTTAACATGATTAAAAATATATAGCTCTGTTACTTCTCATGACATTTGAATTGCTGGAGACATTCTGCTTTCCTCTTCTAATGAGGTACATTAGTCAAGAGCTAAAGGACCTTTGACCCTAGGATCAAGTGCTTACCCTGCAGGGACAGAGCTCTGTATGTGGGATTATAGGTTGACAGGAGACAGCTGGAAGAAATACCTGAGAATTCACACTTAGAGTAATCCCTGAAAATTGAATGTAGGTATGTGGAAATAGCAATTATGTTCTCTAGTGAAAAGGCTTATAAAAACTTAACTAGGGTTTTGGGACCCCATCAATAGCCCTCCTATTGAATGAAGTAGTCACGCATATTTAACATTATGCTCAATGGGGACTGAACACTTGTGAATGAGCTTAATCTCCAATTGATTTTATTGCTGACTCCTTTCCTCTGCTAGAGATGTCCTGTGTTGTATATGAGTATAATACCAAAGGATTTACCCATTATCAAATAACAAAATACCAAATGGTTTGTTTGTAAAGTTTTTTTTTCAAAGGAAAGTGTTGACAGATACATATAAAGGTTTAAGACATACAGATTGATGGATGTATAGAAGAAGCAGAATAAGAGCATTGCTCATGTTTTCTGCACAGGAAAGAGAACAATCATTCAAAACAAAATGTTTGGTATAATGTATATTTCATAAGTTCAGCCTAAGAAATCCAGCTACGCTTTTTGAGTTGTTTCTCCTTTTTATTCACCCATTAGAATTCTATGACAAGAAATTTATATTAAAAATAAAAAATAAAAAAAATAAAGTTAATGTCAGAATGTATTTGAAGAAAAATTTGGTTTCTTATTGACTGAAAGAATGCAAATATAGAAAAAATATTTTCAGCTCAGACTAAGAAATAATAATGACAAACAAAACTTTTGGAGAGCTTTGAAATCTTTGAGAGTTTAATTTAAATGGGCATGTTTCCTCTATTAAAACCTACTTCTAACCAAGATACTGAAATATTTATCTTAGAACTAATAAAAATACTAGAGTTTTGTCAATTTTAATTCAGGGTTGTTTGTTTCTAGTCAGGTTTTATTAAATTGTTTATTAAATTGTATTTTATTAAATTGTTTGCTGCAATCAAGTGAAGTTTGATGGTTCTGCCAATGCTTATCTAATTCTTTTTTTTTTTGATAGGAGACTAATTATCTGAAAATATTTCAAAGTTTTAAGTCAAAATTTGGCTCCAGAGGCAATAAAATATTAAGATCTCTAGACCTTATATAAGTTCAGATAAGACATTTCTGTCTACATCTTGAAACTGTACTAGAACCTTCCATATAATTTTTTTTTAATTCCTTGTGCTCAGAAAAACTACTGCCATGACAGTACTCGTGTGTGTTCTTACCCACCTGAGAAACTACTACCTAAAGAATTGACCAGAAAAGGAATGTATTATCTGTTCATGAAGCAGATTATATGTCTATCTACATTAATGGTGCATTTATATTAATTTAATTTATAGGTCAATTCAGACTTGAATTAGACTCTTAGAAAAATACAGTTATATTGCTGACATTCAGAAGCTGCCAAGTCCCTGGGAACATCTTTCAAGCATGGCCTTAATCCTGCCTCCATCTTTTAAGGAAAAGGGTGGTGCAAAATGAATTTTGCTGAGTCAAGGAGACCAAAGATTTCAGGAGGAAATCTGTTTTCTTGTCAGCACATTTTGGCATTTTGTATTCAATTACTGTATGGCTGATATAAGCATGACTCTTATCTTGATAGCCTAACTAAGCATTTAGACATGATCACCATGAAGTAGTACCATTTCTCACGGAAGAGTACATCATTTTTCATATCTTGTATATACTTTGTACTTGCAATTTTTTAAATGCAATTGTTTTAAAAACACAATCAGAATTTTGTCTTGAATGATAAATTACATTCTAAAGTTAAGTGAACTTGTTTTGTGATAATCCTTTAAGATCAACAGCTGCCTGTCTGTCTGGCTTACATTGGCTACAGAAACCTAAATACAAACATGTATTGGCCATTATTATAATTGCAGGGAAAGGAAGCAAATCTGTCCTTCTGGAAAACAAAATAAATTTGTTGCAAGGAGAGCATTTATTTACAATTTCAGCAATCACAAGGATAGTAATAAAATAAATACTGTAAACTGTTTAATTATTCTGTTTATTGTAAACTTGACATTGCATTTGGAATGAGCTCCTGGGAGACTTCCTTTCCCTTCCACTACCAGCAAGATGGATGTTTCTGCACATGAAATGAAAACTTCTGTCTTTGTGTAGTATATGTATGTTTGGGTGTGGGTGGGTGTGCCTAAATTCTTGGTACAGAAACAAGTGGGTTAAAAGGCAATGAATTTAAACTAAGTTAACCAAAGAAATTGATTGAATAGCTACACTTATTTTGTAAAATATTTAGGCCACCCATTATTTTTAGGTTATCCTGTAGAGACACTACTGTATAAAAAGGTAAACCAAGTCAGAGTGATAAAAGGAGGAAAAACACGATCTTAATTACAAATAATCTTTATTATCTTCTCCACTTGTGAGGCACAGAGGTACATGGAACATGTGACAATCAGGTTTCATAAATATGAACATATTGAAAAAAAAATGAAATTTAAGTGCATTCTCCTCTTTCTCCTTTTTTTTTTTTTTTTTTTTTTTTTTTTTTGTAGGTAAAATTATGATGAAAATCAGTGGGAAGTGAATATAGCTGTTGGATTGTTTCATAGAAAAATAACTGAGGAGTATTATAGATTTTACAAGTGTAAAGCAGGCAGCAGCAACCCAGAGGAAGCCAACATGGTGTCCACAAACCCAGTTCAAACAATATATTTCTTTCTAAGATTGTTCTATATTTTGGGCCTCCTAGGAAGCATAAGATGAGTTTTTCTCCAGGATCTTACCCTGGTCCAATCTTCACCAAAGGGCAGAAACACTAAGAACTCAGTGAGGCAAATTGTGTAGGCATTTCTGGGTTGTTATTTTTTTGGTTTTGTTGAACTGACCAGGCATCTTGGGCAATTAGAAATATACATGTGTTTTCATTCATGACACCGACTCAATGGCAGATATCATTAGAGAAAATTTTAAAATATCAAATGATTTTTTTTTGTTTGATCTGGTAGTTTTGAACATTATGTTTCCAAATTTTTATACATACAGAATTATTAATGAATAAAACCTCAGAAATACCACTTTTCCTTTCATTTCTTCTTTTAATAGTCAAACATGCATGTCTTAATGTTTACTATCACTTATGCTGATCAGTATGATCACAAAAATACAGACAATAGAACATAACTTACTAACTTGTCCTGAATGTGTAACTTCTAGCTAAGTTACAGTTTTTAGGAATATAATCAGAATCTACCATATCCCCAAGAAAATTGTTCCAGTTGGTATCTGTCTTCTGTTAAAAACATTTTTTTATGTGTGAATTAGTGAAGGATGCAATTACAAATGTGCTTGAAGCAATGAAATTTTATGGGTATCATTTAAACAAAACATAATACTTGAGATTATAGTAATATCATAGACATCATACATCATATATATCATACCTCAATTTGTTTGTGCATTACCTGTACAAGATGGATCTCTTTTAAGTGTAAAATCTTTAGTACAAGAACTTTCCTGTTACATGGGAGCCAAATAGAAGAGAATCCTAATGTCAACTTCACCATTCCACAGAAATCCATGTAAGAAATGCATTCACAACAAGAGTGATGTCACAATAAAAATACATGCAGACCCTTCAGAAATATTGCAAAAATAGAGAGAGGACTCCTAATAATTTGTGGTTTACTTTAGCATTCTATATGTACATTATTTTTTTTCTCTGCAAATATAAATGTTCCCATTTTTCTTCTTTCTTCAGTTTTTAGTGATTCCCCACACACCCCAGCTTTGTTTGCCTTTTAGAACTCTGATGTAAGTGCAGCTGTGGTTTTTTTAAGAGGTGTTTACACTATTTCTTGCACACAGTTCATCAATCACACTCTGCTCAGATACAGCAAGAATTCAAAATGCAGCCTAGAGAGTGGCACAGCCATTTGCCTTTCATGAAGTGGCTTAGCTGAACCTGGAGCATCACAGTGTGTCACCAACAGCACATTCCTTACATGGATGCAGCAGTCTCTCCAATGTTCCAGAGTAAGTCAGAGTAGAAACACTCATGTTTACATATGCTATAGTGAAACCAGAGATTCATGTGCTGAAATAATACCACTTGGTACTCACCACAGCTCTTGCAATGGCTCTGCCTCATTTTCATCCTTGGTATAAGAAATTTTCCTTCCCTCCAGCTTCTCTTTTTTGACTGTTCCTAAAAGAACAGTTTTTGGCAACATACTGTCTGTTTTTAATTTCATATATAAGATTATCTCTCTGGTTAAATTATAGTTTCAGATATTTTATAATAAAAGCATAAGATCAATTTCAGACGCGACTCTACTTCCTTAAAGTTTGATCAACCTAAATTAGAACTGTTTATATCTGATGCTCAAAAAGGCCAGCCAAGTCCATCCATAATGATGTTCATGATTGCTTTACCTTTATTGCCTCCTGCTTTATACTGATCAGGACTCACTGGTTTAGTTTATATCTGAAATAGCAGTTCACAAAAGCATTCCTTTGTGAAGTTTTAAAAGTGTATATGCATGTAAAAGTGCTACTGAATTCTTACTACCAGCGGGAGAAGATAGAGGGAAAATCTGCACAATTCAGTTATTGTATAGATATTGGATGACTGCTGTAGCAGCCCAAAATGAGCACTGCACCTATCCTTGAGTGCCTCTCACCATGAAAAAGGCAGATTTTCACTTGTATTTCTTCCTCTCCCTTTCTAAACTAAATTTACGTCAGTACTGAAAACAAGGCAAACAGTAGATAAATAACTTGATTTGTTCTAAGAATACAAAATTGGCAAATATAATTTTTCAACATTAATTTGATATGTTTACTAATGATAACGTAATAAAAAATGAGTGGTAAACATATAAATATACACCATAATAGTATATAGCTCTACCTAAACAATTTACTATCAAATAAATAGTGGAAAGCTTAATGGGTGTAAGTCAAGGAAGTGCAAGCTCCAAATTGTATTTCTAGGCATGGGATTTCCAGTTTGGATCAGGACTGGATGTGTTTTCTTTCACCTCTGCTCTCAAGCTGACAGTTTCATAAGCATTCCATTTAGAATGTAAGTTGTCCATACGTCTTGAACCTTTAAACTTACACACAGGTTCTCAAATCCCTTCTCCAAAAAGAAAAATCATGGATCACAATTTTGAAAGAAGAATATAAAAATTGCTTTTCAGCACTCAGAACAAGTAAGTGTAAATTAGAGATGAGTAAGTGTTACAAGATTGTCTTGCCTCTACCAAATGACATGTGTCTGTTATAGGTCAGGCTAAGAACCCTGGATTTCTACATCTAGCTCCATGAGCTCCAGTTTAATTCCAGGGTGCCAATAAATATGCTTGCTGACACACAAGAATCATCTTAAGAAAATCTTCTATTTAGATAAAAGTAATTATAAACGATGAAAAAAAAAAAAAAAAAAAAAAAAGTAAAATTCATGATATATTCACCTTAACAAGTTATAATTTTAAAAAATTTAGAATGTGGCTTTATGATGTATTATTTATTCTGTTTCTGATCTTACTTCAGAATGAATATGTGAGAGTGTTATGAGAGGAAAAGCCTGCATATAGCCAGAGCTGCTTTACATTTCTGGTGTGAATCATATACACGAAGTTTGTAAATGTGTCCTTAAAGAAAATATTCTGGATAATAAACATGCATCTCTGAGTTAATCTGCCTAGCACTGAGGCAAATGCTTAAATCCTTGGCTAGTATTCTCAGTTCTACTAAAGTATCTACCCAGCACTCATCAACATGAAAAACTTTTAAGAAAATTATCTGCATAGAAAGAAACTATGAATCACTGTGGATGCAGAGCTATATATGACACCTTCAGGCTTTCACAGAGCTTGGGCCTGTTTGGGAAAAGAGCGTAACATTTACACAAAAATTGTCCTATATGAACTAAATCATAGAATCACAGAATCATATAATATCCTGAGTTGGAAGGGACCCACAAGGATCATCGAGTCCAACTCCTGGCTCCACACAGGTCATTCAGACTGTGCTAAGAGCAGAGTCCAAATGCTTCTTAAACTCCAATAAGTTTGGTGCTGCGATTACATCCCTGGGGAGCCTGTTCCAGCTCATGACAACCTTCTGCAACAGGCTAACAAAAGAGAAGAAAAAAGAGAAGAAAAAATAAATAAATATATATATATATATGTAATCATTGAAATTTAAATAAATAAAATAAAACTAAAATAAAACTAAAATAGAACTAAAATAAATAAATTAAATTTCAAATCAGATAAATATTTTGTATTGTCTGATCATGATGCTTTTGACCCAATACTAAGAGCTCAAAACCTGGATATCATCAAACTGTAGATTTTGAAGAGAAACGTACATAAAGTGGTATTATGTGGTTCCTTGTAACAAGCTGCTACCTCTGAACTCCAGTACTTCTGCTAATGATTATTGGTTGTTTCAGAGCTGAGCATTAAACGCATGGTCATATCCTGAAGAACTGTAAACTGAGTCTCATCTGGGCATGGTAAGTAGTTTGCATATAATCTAAATTCAGTAGTGAAATACAATGCATGTTCTGTAGACCTTCAGGAAAAAAATGGTGAGATTTAAAAAGAAGTTCCAAACAAAAGGGATGGAGGAAGTGTATGTATTTCATAGTGTCCAGAGAAAGCCCACTCATAAGAGAGGATACTACAAAGTTGATTGAGCTATAAATCTGCATCCAGAAACACCAAAAAGAGATTCTGGGCATGAGAAAAAATCATCCTAAGTAGAAGAGAAATGAATAACTTTTTGCACTTGGCCTGTGGGAAACAAAGTAAACGTTAGCATAGTAAAGATGACACAGAAGAAAAATAAATATATTAGGATTTGGGGGAGCTTTTTCTTTGATTTCATTTGTATCAGGATTTAACCTTCACTGTTTCTGTATATATTTTGTAATAATATCTCGATTAAGAAGTACTGAAAAATTCAGGCATACTCTATTCCATATTCTTGTGTTTAAGATTTTTTAGAGGTACAACAAAGACCCATCGATGACTTATAATCTGGCACCTATGTAACCTGTGTAAGCATTTTAACCAAACCATTTCTTCTTTATAAAAAAGTAATCCCAGACTAAAACATGTCAACATTTTGTTGAAGTTTACTTACAAATACGAAGTTTTGACAGTTTTTTATCTCCACTTGCTTTATGTCACTTTCTCCACAAATTCTCAGAATATTTCTAGACTTTGGGGAAGCTCAGGATTTGATCCAAACCTTGGCCACTCTTGTTTTTAAATTATAACAAACATATATGTTTGTCTTATAGTATGGAACTGGTTCAAATTTGTTATTTAAGTATACATGTCTCTTAAATTTATTACCTAACAAAAACCTTTCATTAAGCCCATTCAGGGTTGCCAGCTTTTAGCCAATTTACTAGCAGTTCAGGATTTTATTTATATTGTTTATAAATAATTGTTTTCTGCCAGCAGCCCTCCAGCAACAACTATTGTTTCCTGTTGCATATATCTAGAAAATACAAATAAGAAATTACAAGATAATCACTAGAAAATCATAAGATACCTTTCCCAGCACTGATAGCTGTCACTTGTAATGGGTCAAGAGTAGCAGAATTATTTTCGATTTTTCTAAGTGTAACCAATGTGAACTCTTGAAAGAAGAGATCTCACCAGAATTTCCTTTTATTCTAGGTAACTTTGTAAACAGCTACTCTCAGAGAGAATCAGTGTAGATAATTTTGGTTTATTGACTGCCAAATTTTCATACTAATTTGATCCTTTGGAGCATTTTAGTTTTCCTTTTATATTGCTTGTCTTTCAGGTTTTGTTTGTTTGGATTTTTTTTAAGTGAAGATATTTTAGAAAAGAAAAGAAAAGAAAAGAAAAGAAAAGAAAAGAAAAGAGAAGAGAAGAGAAGAGAAGAGAAGAGAAGAGAAGAGAAGAGAAGAGAAGAGAAGAGAAGAGAAGAGAAGAGAAGAGAAGAGAAGAGAAGAGAAGAGAAGAGAAGAGAAGAGAAGAGAAGAGAAGAGAAGAGAAGAGAAGAGAAGAGAAGAGAAGAAAAGAGAAGAGAAGAAAAGAAAAAAGAAAGAAGCAGGAACTTGTTTCTTTCTATTCTAATTACCTGTCTTTGTTGAACCTTTTTCTCTTATCTAGACTTATTTATTCCGACATTGCATAATAATTATTGATTTTTTTTTTTTTTTGCTTTTAAAAAGTACATATTGAAGAAGAAAAAGCAGGAAAATAAGATCAATTATTTACTGTCCAAGCCATTATCTTCTTGCTTATTGTTCTTCCCACAGATTGCTCATTTCACCCAATCATTTTACAGAAGTTGCATTTGATTGCTTCTGTTCCAGCTAAGCTGTACTTAGCACATATATTTGAGGAAAAAAAAAGTATTGTTTCCAAATTATTACTGCTGCTTCTGATTATCTGAACACAGCTTGGGGCCTGTCTGCCTATGGCAGAAATTAAAATAACCTGAAGGTCTGTGTGCAGCTGACAATAGTAACGTTAGATAACTTCCTCCACTGCTGTTGCAAAGAAGTGGCATCCTTGATCAGCTTTGTGTTGACTAGAGAGTCACCTTACTTCAAAGGAGATCCACCAACCTTAAGATTCTAGTAAATCAATAGAACAGTTGAAAGGAGATGTATGAAAAGTCATGATTGTAATTTCTCTCAAGCTGTCCTTTTATTGTTACACATGTATGCTACTCTATATATGTATCTGATTCACAGTTGCATGGAGGAGAACCTTACAAGTTTGGTAGTTGTTAATCTAGATTCATGGTTTACAGTATCTTCACAGCATATGTCAGATACTATGCCTAATACTCTGTTACAACAACCATAATGTTTTCTGTGTAGGCATATTTATTTTCCTTGAAGCAGATA
This sequence comes from Netta rufina, assembly GCF_964035555.1. Classification (NCBI taxonomy): domain Eukaryota; kingdom Metazoa; phylum Chordata; class Aves; order Anseriformes; family Anatidae; genus Netta; species Netta rufina. Next base: position 156,076,962 of record NC_140123.1, on the reverse strand, counting down.
GAGGTTCTCTCAGTTGAATTGAGAAGTCTGGGCAAAGAAATAAGGGGAAAAAAAGCATCAAGATAAGGAAATATTACTTTCTGAGAACAAGGAACTGTTTATCCTGACCCAGCAATGGAGCCCTAGACTCTAGTCTGTTCTGTGTCTTCTCAATTTGGTTCGATAACTTAGATAGTTTTTAATCTTTGATTGCTGGAAAACTGAAATATATACATATAAACAAAGGAAGGATAGATAATAAAATGTAAAATTGTAATATGTAATCCTAAGTATTTAATCTACATACACAAGCTTATATTTCACCTGTTTTTAGGCCCAGGTGGCAAGTTTTGTGGAAGCCCCCATTTCTGAAAGACACTGGCAAAACTGTGTATGATTGTTCACAGGAACTTTGAGAGATAAGCAATCATAACACAAATCTAGCAAACAGTGTCATGTTCATTATTGTAAGAGTCAAAGCACAGGATCAAAGGCTCAGGAAAAAACAAAGTTTGACAAAAAAGAATCATTTGAGAGTAAGGGTCACAGACAAACAGGAACAAAAGAATAAAGAGCAGAAGAAAACATCTGCAAGCCTTACTTGTGGGGAGGGGGAAGGAAGTAGGAAGAGGGAGGAACCATTACACATACTTGTCCTCAGAGGTTTCCATACATTTGTGTACTGCACATTGTTTGAACCTGGTATATAAAATAGTCACATTTCAAAGATAACATATATCACAGATGACCTCCCCATAGGGGTTTCCCTTCCTCTTAAAAGATATAGGAAAGAAACTTTCTTACCACAGAAGTACCTAAAGACCTTTAGAGGCTATAACCCCCACAACTTGTAATCTTCCACAACTTTTGTGAGATATGACATGTATGTGCAGACCTGTGCATATTTTAAATAATATTCTTCCCTTTGCTTATCTCAATCTTTATGTGAGGTTTCACCAAATACAGGCACTATCACTACATCAGACAGATCTAAAGGAGACAGATCCATGTGCAATGAGTAGTGCTAGATCTGCAATGACTCTTGATAGAGAATCAGAGTAATAAATCCCAACTTGGCTTCAGTTGAGTACTCAGACATAGGCAGGATACAGTTTACCTTATGTTCTTTCCTGTTGACAATATCCATTAGATGAGCTGCAATAAACTAATACAAACCTAGGATGGTTTTAATTTATACCAGAAGCCATTCCTGCAATCACTTTTGGTCCCCATGCCTTAAAGCCAGGCAGATATATGTACCTTCTGCCTAGTAAGCCAGTGGGGATACTTTCATAGAAACATCTCTTCCATAAAGAGTTCACAAAGACTGATTTCAGATAAGAAGGCCAGGTTCCCTTGGCTTTTTCTGCAGCCAGTGAGGTAAAAAAGGTAGGTTAATAGCTTGTTTTAGTTGATCTGAGGAGATCATCGCTTTTCATTAATATGCAAGTTTCTTGGGCAGAAATACTCTTTCATATTACTATAGAGCACCCTTTCTGTATCTTTCCACACTTATTTCCTGCAGTAACAGTCAGGAGCAATATAAGGTGTATCAAGCTGATACACCTCCATGGACTAGCCATCACAGGAACTGGAAAACATCACATAAATCACCTACATTTCCATACTTGAAAATGTATCAGAAAAATGTCTTTACATACATTCTCAGATGCATGCAGTTAAGATATACAGAAAATGTTTAGAGGGTAGAAGTAGGGCAAAAAAATAACATCCATGAAAGGGATAGTTCTGCATACTCCTTCTTGGACATGGCTGCTGCTTTTACAGTGTGTATTTTGCTCCTTAGTTCCTTTACTCAGCTCCTTAGTTCCTTTACTCAGATAATTTTTTCAACAGCACCTGTGGTGATACTATACTTATTTTCTGTGGTTAATAGGATATTTAAACTGCTGCATTCTACTCATCAAAGAAATGGTTCTTCAGTATTCTTACCTGCATCAACCCTGGTAAAATTTTTTGGAGCACATTAATTTTGGAGCATGCTATGCAAGTGCTTTGCAAGATAAATACTCATAACTGTTGTCAGTGATTTCCAGTATATTACAAACAGAGCTAAAAAGTAAAAATGTGAGATGATCTTTTCAAGATATGACATTAAACTCGAAAGACCCTTTCTCCAGATTCTGACTCAGACTTGTAAAAACTCTTTCTTATCCAAAGCATTATAACTGGGTGTCCAATGTAGAGTAACTCCTCTATGAGATTGGTAGGCACTTCTGCAGTCTAAGTCTGGTGAACTGTTTTGAGAAACAAATTAAAATGTTTCACAATAAGAGTGGTGTCAGCCCTGTGGCTCTCTGACAGCAGTTGGGCGCTCATGTCCCTTACAGTTATCAACAAGGGAAGGGAGTAAAATCCAGTGGCTGGTACTACAGAGTTTCAGAACTGATGTTATAATATTAAATTATTGACTGTTAATATTTGTTTCTGTTAATAAAATGTATGCAAAATGAAGTGTTTTCAATCTAAGTACATCTAAGTATCAGTAGTTTCTACACAGCACTTGCAGTTGCTTACACAATTTATCTGTAACCTCTTTTAAATCAGAAAATATGTAAATCATATTTTTATGAAAGTCAAAAAAATTGGATACAAATATCAATTTTGGCAAATGTTGCAGACTTGGAGGGGAGGGAGGGGAAGACAACTTTTTTTTTTGACTGAACAATTTTCTGTTAATATCACCCACTTTGAAACAGACTTATACCTTCTTTTTTGAAACAGACATATACTTTCTACATTTTAATGTATTTCACAAAACTTTCTGCAGAGAATTTCACATACAGTTTAAAATATAAGTCAAAGAATTCAAACAAGCCTTTTATGATGTTAAAAAAAAAAAAAAAAAAGTTACAACTTCAACACCCTAGCTAAGATGAAGCCTAACCCAAGAGGTACTTATGTCTTCAACTTTAAAGCACTCCAGGTGAGAATTCTTTTCTGACCTTGATCTTAAAGGCTTTCTTCACCCTAGGTCTCAGCAACACAAAGGAAAGCTCACAGATAAACCTTTCAGGATTTGCAAACTTTTTGCAAAAGGAGCATTTGAATTTTCGGAGCATGCCAAAACCTCATGCAAGTGGGATTATCACTGGCCACTATCCTTGAAATGCCTTACCTGTATTTTTTAGAAAGACAGGACAATACAGCTTAATGTATCTTTAGGATAAGATGTGGGTTGGCTGGAATCTTTATTTAAAATTTCGAAAATAAAAAAAAAAAAAAAGAGAGAGAGAGAGAGGGAATACCTCATAGCTATTAAAGTAACAGTAAATCTGTTGTATTCTGTGACAAGCAAAATCAATTTGTTCTATATGAATAACATATTAAAAAACAAATTCCCCTGACAGTGTGTAGTTCATGTATGTTCTTCCCTTTCTATTAATCTCCTCCCTATATTCAATATATGATTTTTTTTTCATGTGGTGGTCAGTCAAAGATAAAGGTACATTTAAAACATCTCCTCATGAGATACTTCCACAGTGAGAAAGAATCAAATACTCATTCTTCACTCCCCTTGAACTTTTCAGATGGTCAGAAGATAAAGGAATGGCCACATCCAAGAATATACTCATCATGGAAAAATATATAACTTATGGTTAATTCACTTTTACCATGGCTTTCCCACCACCAGCGTATTTACAACCAGATTATGATACTAATAAAAGCTAAGAGGCTGACAGCACTTCTGTAGTAAATGCTAAATGGAAGAAGCCTTTGGGTATGAATCTCATATGTAACAGCATCAGCAGGAGCAATGATTACACACTTATGAAGAAAAATTTGTTGGTCAGTACAGTAAAAGCTATATTAAGGTTCCTGTCAGAAAAATAAATAAATGAATAAATAAATAAAAAATTCTGTACTAATGAAGAGAAGGATGGGATGAAGCTAAGAAATTAAATGGAGTCTTTATAATGATTAAGAGGACTAATGAGTGAGAATCAAGTAGCTGAATAAATGGGAGTGGTAAAAATAAATACATTTTGGTAGAAATCCATATTGTCCTACAAAAACAAGGAAGAAAATTCAAAAGAACTAATTAGTAGGTCAGTCAAATAATTCAATGGGAAGACTCTAACAGTCTATCAAGGCTAAAAGAAGGCATATAAATTGCTACACAACAACTTTACAAACATGGTGAAACAGAGACAATAGTTGACAGCCAGCCTGTATATTTAAAAAAGAAAAGCAGATGTGCAAAGCCTTGAAGACTTATAAAAATTTGACATACTATAGATATCTAACTGAACTATTTTATGTAAAAACAAAGAACTCTAAGCTCAAACTGGAAAGTAACAGCAACACTTTATATATGTATTTTGAATGCCAAAAAGGAATGGAAGTGGTGAAGTTAATATAAATAAAATGTCATCTGTAACAAGCTATTGCAGTTCATAGAATTCTTGCCCCGACAATTTTCCAAGGTTTCTCAGCTGAATACGGACACACAAAATAAATGGAAAATATCACTTGCTATCATAGGTTGCAGTTTCCAACACAATCAATAATGCTAAAGAACAATAGAAATGTGATTAATCTAGATATTTACAGGACCAAACTTAACATAGCAAAATGTCTCTACAAATGTTCTAATGAATTTTCAGGTAGAGCAAAACTGTGAGGGTTGATTTCAGGATGAATTAGTGCTTTAAGAGAAATTCAGAGACAGAGCAGAATACCTTTTATCCCATCTTGGAAGTAAAAGTGGAGAGAGTGACAGACTTGTTTTTGTTTCATATAAGGCAAATAATAAACTACAGTATCTTCAAAAAAAAAAAAAAAAAAAAAAAAGAAGTAATAAAAATTCTTTGCGAACCCTGATATTCATCTTAAAGACTGTAAACATATGTATACTTGTAAAAAAAATTGTCAAGATAAATGTTACACAGTAATACACAATCACTTCTTCTTTGCTGTGATCTTCTCCTATTTCTGTATGACATATATTTACATTGCAAGAATAATGAATCCAAGGCACAAGGCCCTGACTCTGTTCTTCTTTACACTTTTGGAAATCAGAGTGGAGATATGATTACATACCTAAGGAAATCAGCATCAGAACTGTGTCCCTCATCTCCATATATGACTTAGAAACACCTAGCACACATTGAAAGGTGCATTAAGAAAGAACAATTATAAGAAATAAGTTTTTATTTGTTTGGTTTTGTTTTTTTCCACTGCCTCATGTTGGAAGACCCTGAGAACTTGACCCATTGATGAATAAGGCATAAATCTGCTAAGCAGCTATGAATATATTCAATATAGTGGCATCTAAGGACTTGGGAAATTCTTTTCATTGTTCTGACCTTAAAGGGTCAATACTCTGATCTCCTGGAAATGAAACATTGTTAACTGTTTTCTTGTTTTTTGAACATTAAAGGGCATCTAAGATGAAGCAGTCAAGACGTGGACAGAATAGATTTTTTCCCTAGCTAAAATATGTATCAAGATCCTGGTTACTCACATAAGACTCATAAATGATGGATGTTATTTTCCATACTTTCTGAAAATTTTGGGAGACTTAATGGCCTGAAGGATTCCTCATATAATTTACTTGAGCTTCTAATTATCAGAAGAAAGAGCTCCTTCTCACTATCATTGACCATAATTATGTCTTTTAAGGCAGTATGAACAAAAATTACAATAAAACATTGTCACTGTATACAGGTCCATTATCACAGACTTTGAGGTAAGTAGTAACTTCACCTTGTTTATGATCACAAAGAAGTCCACCACACTTGATACCATTCTCCACAATTTCCTCAAAAATAACAGCCAGAAGAGAGAGAAACAGTTGAAGAGCTTTGGGCACCAGCTGCCATAGGATACATGACACAGGAAAAGTGGGTCTAATTGAACAATGAGCATTTTAGTCAGTTATCTTCTATAAATGTTCCATGGTTCCCTTTTTGGAGCCAAAGTGGAAATGATAATGCCATCTGGCTCTGCTGTCTTGACTAATGTCGATGTAGGTACAGAAATATGTCCTAGAAGTCAGAGCATAGTCTAAACAATGATATGTAGCTTATACATCCAGTGAGCCTTTCCTTCATCCATCATGCAGCAATTCCCTTGGATTGGCTCAGTCTTCTCTTCCTACACAAAATATCTGTCTTTGAGTCACTGCATATCCTTGCTTTCTTTCTTCTTATTGGACAGGACAGGATGAGGGCCATTTTGCTTTTGTACCCATTAAAATGCTGCTCCCACTAAAATAGCATATGTGGCTCAGACTTGCAAACTTAAAATTCTGACCTGCAATTTAAGAATCCTATCAGAAAGAATTCTATCAAAGAGAAAAAAAAATACAGATAGGAAAAAGGGAGTATGGTCTAAACAACTTTGTAGCAAGCCATTGACTCTTCATACTCTTTTCCAAGCCTGGAAACAAAATAAACACACACACTCAACTGTTTTTGTTATCATGTTAGTATTATGTTAGTATTCTGAAAAGTAGATTCCACAAATATATTGGACAAATTACATATTTGTCTTCCAAAATGGCCCCAAACAACTATATGATAATGTCATATTTAAGTATAAATATGGTGTTTGATACATATGCTGAACATCAAGTGAACTTTTAATATGAGTAGTGAACAACTGATCAGTAACTTTTGGCAAGAACAAGATAGCAAGGTGGGTGGATATATTTCTATACAGCCTCTAGGGAGGTAACCCTGTGCTATCCCAGTGTTTCTAGGTACATCTGTGATATCTCTCAGCACCCTATATTTCAGGAAGTCAGCCTGTTTGTGAAGTTATTGTAAGGTAGCAGCGGGCATAAGTAAAACACTGCAAATATAGTACTTGGCCAAAAGTAGCCTCCCCTGCAGGAGTTTGTTTATAAATTGCTTTGGTCCACTTGACAAGGTCAAATCCATTCTCTTAATGATGAATCTCATCTGTTCTGGTGCAGAAAGAAATGTTTTCTTTCACTTCTACGTGTGGTAAGAGCTCATTCATCTCTGTATGTTCTAAAGGGAAATCTTGCTACATCAGAGAGAGAAGGAGTATTCAGAGGGCAACTGATGGCCAGAAAGATATATTGAATTCACTTTCCTGGGACAGACATTCAAATGGTAACAAGTGATAGAAAACAGCTCTATATTTCAGCATGATGTGTGTTCTCTCTCTTATGATTAAACCCCCTGTGGGCCATCTGCATTTAATGGGTTAGAACTACTTTGTAGCTGCAGTTTTTTCCTTCCGTGGCTCTTATTTATTTGAGAGGAGACCAAGCTGCATTCTTAAAAGTGCAGTATGTAGGAAACACTGCCAAAAGAATGAGAATTAAAAAGTAAATTTATGAGCCAGTGTTGTTTTAAGCATTTAGCAGCACAAATAGGAAGTGTAGATAAATGTGGACATATAAGTGACTCTCTGTTTATCTCAGTTACAATATTTGCCTAAATTCCTGAAGAGAAGTAGCCCGATTAGTTTATATAAGGGTTAATACTCTGCCTCTAGACTATCAGTTTAGCATATGTGTAGAACTGCAGAACTGTTTTCAAATTAAAACACTTAGAGTAGGTCTCCCTAAAAAGAAAGGAAAAACAAACAAATAAACAAACAAAAAAAAACATCGTCCAGTCCATCCCTTTCTCTCCAATGCTTACAAAAACAAAATAATAACAATAATAGAAAAAAATATGGAAAATAATGTAATCAATTAGATGTAAAACAATGATTTAATAAAGTTCAGTGTTTTTAAAATAGCTGAATGGACTACCTAACAAGAAACCATTCATATAAACTAATAATGTTGTTCCAGGACAATTTGATTTAGAGCTGTAAATGTATTATGTATTTATTAAAGATCATATTCTGTTCTCAAGTCAAGTCCCTGGAAAGATTCCCACTAACTTCAATTAGTATTTGATCATAAGGACATTTTTGAGTAGAGTTAGGAAAATTTCATCCCTCTTTGCCAACACTGAATGCTCTGGCTCCAAATTTTCAATAAACTCCCAGTTAATGATTGCATTCTCCTCTTTTCTCATTGTATATATTACCTAAGCATTTACTAAATAATACTCACTAACTCAGATCTTTAATCCAATCCTTTTTTTTTTTATTTTTTCTAAAAGGTTCCCAAAGTTATTCATTATTTTATTTACCCTATCTGTTTAAGTTACTTCTGACATTTTTCAATATGTAAATATGTATTTCATTATATATTAAGATGTTTATGAAGACTAATGAAAAAATCATTTACAGTACTCTAGAAGCTGAGTTGTTCCCACTTTGAAAGAAGTATGCGATGAGCATGCTTTATATGGTCTATTTCACTCTTAAAGATCTCATTTGTTTTACATTTTTAATAGTTTAAATAAATAAATAAAAAGAATGACTAAATATACCGGAGTAAATATAGTCTTATAGAGATTCAGATACTTCTACCTCTCTTTGAGGACACGGTTTAACAAAGCTTCCATTTTAATTTAACTCTTTCTGAGAAGGGAAAATCATGAAAGTGTTAACTAGGACTTTATACCACCTACAAACAGTTTGTTAATCATTATCAGAGTGGATTTTGCTCTGTTTTTAACATAAAAGGCTTTTAACTCTCTTAGATATCCCTCTCCATATCAATAAAGTAAGTGCTCATTCACAGAACAATTTTGCAGGCAAGAGTCTAATCCCTTGCAACTACTGGATTATAGCAGATTTGGCACAGTGGGACAAAACTGTGGTTGGTAAGTACATATGGATATTCTCACAGGAGTACAAGGCAGGCAGGATCAAGCCTATTTCCTTTATTTTTATTAATTAAAGGATGCAGAGATCATCATTAATCTCCCCAGCTTCTGAGAGATGAAGTGGCTAGTTGCTGATGGAATATGAAAGCTTGCTATATTTGGGATAAGAACATGGAAAAATGCTCACATAACATCAAATTGTGAGCCAATCAAAAAGTACTAAGTTTTACTTTATTTTTTTTTTTGGGGGGGGGGGGTTGTAAGAGTTATTCACTTTGATAAATATTATTGCCTATACATTGATGGATTTATTAGTCTAGACTACTGCTTATTCCTATGGGAATAATCATCGTACTGAAGGTGGGTAGCATGAGCTAAGTTTTGACCTATTTATTATGAGGACTCACAACAGCTGTTTGAGAAGATAACATATTGTGAAAAAATCCACTGTTTGTTTGTTTTTTTTTTTCATATATTGAAAAATCAATGACATCTCATGTGTGGACAGTATTTGAAGAAACTGAGTTGGTCAAGAACAACATAATCTTCCTATTATTTTTTAGAAGAACAAAAACAACAGAAAGAAACAGGTCAATATCTCAAATACATCTTATGTGAGAGTGTTATGATATGTCCTTCACTTGTGTTGTAGTTTAACCTAGATGGTAGCTAAGCACCACACTGACATTCACTCACCCTCTCCTCCACTCAGTGGGGCAGGGGGAGAGAATCAGAAAAAAGCAAAAGCTTGTGGGTTGAGGGAAAGGGAGGGGAAGGGAGGGGAAGGGAAGGGAAGGGAAGGGAAGGGAAGGGAAGGGAAGGGAAGGGAAGGGAAGGGAAGGGAAGGGAAGGGAAGGGAAGGGAAGGGAAGGGAAGGGAAGGGAAGGGAAGGGAAGGGAAGGGAAGGGAAGGGAAGGGAAGGGAAGGGAAGGGAAGGGAAGGGAAGGGAAGGGAAGGGAAGGGAAGGGAAGGGAAAGAAGAAGAAGAAGAAGAAGAAGAAGAAGAAGAAGAAGAAGAAGAAGAAGAAGAAGAAGAAGAAGAAGAAGAAGAAGAAGAAGAAGAAGAAGAAGAAGAAAAATCAAGTGATGAATAATGCAATTGCTCACCACCCACTGACTGATGCCCAGCCCATCCCTGAGCAGCATTTCCCCCCACCCCAGCCAGCCACCCTCAGTATGACAACGTATGGTGTGGAAGATCCCCTTGGCCAGTTTGGGTCAGCTGTCCTGGGTCTGTCCCCTCCCAGCTCCTTGTGCACCCCCAGACTCCTCACCATCAGGGTGGTGTGAGAAGCTGAAAAGTCCTTGGCTTAGTGCAAACTCTGCTCTGCAACAATTAAAACATCAGTGTGTTATCAACATTATGCTCATTGTAAATCAAAAACACAGCACCATACCAGCTACTAGGAGGAAAATTAACTCTATCCTAGCCAAAAACAGAACAACCTGCATGCCACAGCTTTGTGGTGCAAGGGAAACTGGCCTTGCTCCAGAAAGTTGGTGGATTCACTGGTCTGACTGTCACTGTGCTTTAATGTTCTGCCCTCATGCTGCCTTGAAAATGCACGGGGAAAAAAATCTAAAATGCATGATTAGTGAATGTAGAGACCAGATTTCTCTCCCCAGAATAATCCTTTAACTTACCAATATGTTTTTATTAGCAGTGACAGTCATGCACCTGCAAGTCCTTTTGAGTAAATTTTTGGATTCAGTATATCCTTCCCTAAACCCACGCCATTCTTGCAAATGGAGATAAGGAAGGCAGCAATAAAATAATTCTTATTTTCATAGGTCCTGGTGAAATTTAGGTAACGGAATTTACTCAGGAGAAGGAATGGCAGGACATGTGTTTAGGTTTTCTCCTTGCTCTGTCACTGCACACTGACTCTCCTCCCAGAAGATTATTCTGCCATTTCCAATCATCATACCTGCACACTGCACCTCTCATACATATACTTCACATTCAGGGTTTGCCCATTCTACTGCTTATTTTACACAATTTAAATCTGAAATATGTTCTTCCAACTACTCCAGCTTTACGTTCTGGATATTTACTTAATAAGTTTGCTTATGTTGCCAATATTTCAAATAATAATTCACCAGTTTACCACAGCTGTTTTGTGTTGCACTGGCAATACAAAGCAGCTGTAAACCAAGTTAAACCATATATGTATTTCAGCTTCTTTGGGCTGCTCAAGACTGATACAAAATAACTGGGATAAATAAGTAGCCATTGGAATGAGCTTTGTGTACCTCACACATACTATCCTTCTGATAACAGACAAACCTGTTCTAGATCACTGCAGAGGGATAGGAAGGGTGTATTCTCAAGATTACATGAGTTGACCACTTGTAACTTGGGTATGGAAGTGCTGGGAAAAAAATAAATAAAAATCATTGCCTTATCAAAGAAAGAACTTTCCCTGGAAACACCTTGACTTTTAGCAATTTAAGTGTTCCAAAATTAGTTTTTACCTTTGATCAGACAGGCAAATATTTAGAAATGTATCAAGAAAGCATTAGTTCATCTCTGTCATTTTGAAAATACTGAATTTTATTATTTGCAAACAAAAGCATTTATTTCTATCATTTAAAAAATCACAATATTAAATACACTGCATTGCTTGTATTTGTTCAATGATATACTTCAGGGCCTTACCATAAAGTTTACAGTCAAAACAAAATGCTTTTATTATATTGAACTGGAATTTTTCAACACTTGACAGCATAAAATATTATGACAGTAAAGAAGGCAAGTAAGAATTACAGTTCATTTCAGTTTATTCTCAGCAACAAACGTTGCCTTCATTGATACATTTCTGTGGTATGTAACACTGCCAATTAAATTTTAGGTAGAAATCAGTGGTGTCAAACTCTTCTGACCACCTTTATGGTAAGCAGACAGGGTCTTTAGCTGCTAATTGCAGTGTTGTCCATTACTGACCTGAGTCTGTACAAATCTTAAAAAGCAGTTTTAATTTTCATAGATGAATTTACACCCGTGGGGGAAAAAAAAATATAAAATTCGAACACAGGCTTAACATTTTCAAATTGTTGATGAATCAATCATAGGAGGAAAAAGAGCTCAGCACTATGTCATCACAAATTCTTCACAGTAATAATTACAACAATATTTCACTTTCTCTTTTAACAGGATAGGGACTCTTTGCCCAGAAGTTCTATAAATTTACTGCTCAGCATTACATGATGATCACATATCTCAAACATTAGTTAAAGTACTTGGCAGGAAGGCTATGTAAATCACCTCCTTTTGTTTTTAGTGCATCTGCCACATGTTGAAGGAGCAATAAAAACATTAGTTGCTCATGCTAAGAAATCATTAAGTGGATAAAATCAAAGCACAAGAACACAAGTCCTGTCAAATGTGAGAGTGGGAAATAAAATAATCTACCTTGAATTTAAACTTACTGGAATAACTTGCATTTACTGAAATGTCTCTTTTCTAGAATTTTCTTATAAGAGAACCCTACAAATAGCCTTGTTGACTTTATTTGCACTATTTCTGGAATAAGGAGCTACTCATCTTGGTTAAAAAGTCTGAGTCTGGACTTCAGCCAGTGTAGGCCAGATTCTGCCATCCTTACCAAAGCTGAATAGTACCTTAAGCTGGGCTTGATTATGAACCGATTACTCATGTTGTGGTGAGCAGCCCTTTGCATGAATAGGGCCATTGTGAATAAACAGTTACAAGTGATTCACAATTTGGCCTATGTGAGTAGTCTCACTCATATCAATGCACCTACTCATGGAGTAAAGCACTGCTGAATAAAAGTGGCAGAATGTGACCCTGTTGTAGTACTTGACATCTAACACGAAGATACTTTTTCATTAGCTAAATGAAATGCTGCAACCAACAGACTATCATTCATTCTTCGAGACGAGGCTGATGCAAGAGCATGACAAGCTAAATGCAGGTCTGCAACTTATCACACCTCAGGTTTAATGAAGGGTTGAATACCTGTTTGCCCAATGCATAAAGTTATGCTAGCAACATGTAACAAATAATTTCCATTCCTAAAACTGAGGAAGAAAATTTAACTAGAACTCTATCCCTTTTACTTAATTATAATCAGCAGGAAGATGACAGTCTTTTATTTTCCCCTTTGATTTTGAAGTCTTCAAGCATCTAAAAATTTTGTAGTTTTGAAAATTGATTTTAATTTTCCCCAAGCATTCTGTCAGTGCAATAAATTCCTAGGAATTGTTTAATTTTATTCTTGACATAAAATGCCTTGCAACAATTAACTTTTTTCCAGATTTCACAAGACAATAATTACAAATTCTGCTATCAAAATAAATAAGCAAGCTGAATGACAGGCAACAATTAAAAATGGCTCAAAGTTTGACAGCTTTTGCTTCTTTATCCAATAATGATGATCTAATAAATATTATCTGGAAAACAATTTGACATGTTCTATATACTATACTAAAAAAAAAAAATTATGAGGAAACTGAAAAAAAAAAGAAAAAAGAAAAATAAAAAACATATTTTAGAACTAGAAATAGTTTGACCTGCTTACAAGAAAAAAAAAAAATAAATAAAGGAATGCACTTGTATTTCCACTTCTGTATGTAGAGCAAGTATCTATATAAAAGTGGTGTCTTTACCTGTACTAATAAAAATCTTTTTACTTTAAATCTTAAGACTCATTTTATTACTGTCTAAACAGACTATAAAAAGGAAAATGTAAGTTCTAACCAGAATGCTCTTTCCCAGTTCTTCAGGCCAAAGTTGAAGTTCATTTTTAGAAGGAGAATAAAATTAGGAAACCACGAATTGAAGTGTATGTATGTGTTAAACATTGAGTTTATTACTAGTAGCAAATATGACAACCCTAGTTTCAATCAGCTAAGAATTAGCTGTGAAATTCTCATTTTCAACTGATCCTAATAGTTTCAAAGTTAAGTTTATTTATTCCACTGAAAGACTGAAGAATGGACACATCCCAACACATCTCCTATTTTTATTTTCAAGTTTAGCCTCATGAGTAGGAGCAGAGACAATCTGGGAGTTCTTCTGAGTACATTCTTATTAGTTCTGGTAGTTCTGCTTTTGCAGTGATGAAATGTGCTTCCCTGATCTTCCCTTCTCCCCTCACCCACCCTCCCTTTGTTACTAATGGCCAGAGAGAAAAGCAAGAAGGAGCATGGGGTGCCCAGAGAGTTGTATCCTGTTCTAATCACAGCCATGCGAGTCCTTCTTTATTTCAATTAATTTACTTTGCCTTTATGAACCTGAGAGACTGACTGTTGCTTTCAAAGAGGCTGACATTTCACTCATCTGAAGGAGCTTGGAATGTGACAGGGGAAAGGGAGGAGAAGTAAATCAAAGCAGATAGCAATTCTCCAGATGTAAAGTATTTTTCTTCTCCTCTATTTTTTTTTTCCACCAGAAATGTCAGAAAGTCTGCTGACATTTTAATTCCTTTGTGATAGGCTGGGAGCTGAGAGCCAAATTCTGCTGTCACTGCAGTCACAAAGATTTTTCCTATGGACTTTAAAGGGAGCAAGCCAGTCTTACACTCTGAAAAAAATAATAAAAATAAGCAAAGTATCAACAAACTGTTACTAAAATTAAATGAAATGTACTCTTATAACATCTTGAGATTAGTTACAGACAAACTGGAAAGTCTTGTTGGATTTTTTCCTTTTCAATTTGACTGTAGGATAACAAAAAAAAAAAAAAAGACTGAAATAGAAGCAAAACTTTGCTGTTGTATTTTGTTTCTAAATCTGGATTCTCTTGAAAGTGTTGCAGTACTTTTCCATGCCCTTCTTTGTCACCTAAGTTTCAAGATACTCTATCTGCAATGTTAAAGATTTTATTCAAACACTAATTGATCTACACAACCTGTGCATTTCTTTGAAACACCATTAATCAGTGTGATCCTGCTTTTACTGATATCTTCATTAAAAATCTTGTTATCTTTAATAGGAATACACTCAGGTTCATAAAATAAAGAGAATAAAAACTTTCTCTTTTCATTGTGCACTAATACAACAGTTGTCCAGTGAGCTCTCTAAGAGCAGCAGCACAGTGCTGAGAGAGTCAGGTCTACAGATTTCACCTACAACATAAATGATCATATATTTCCTTCTCTGCATGGAGTGTTTAGAGATTTACCTCATGGCTTTTGTCTAATAAATTTATTTTCCTTTTCAGAGTTCTTCCCTGATGGAGTATTCATTTCTAAAGTATTAATTTTGCCTAGAGGACTGATAAAAACCAATGGAGTAGACAAGTTTTCTTAATAGGTTTATTCTTTTTTGAGGTTCTATAATCACATTTCATCAACTGGTAAAACAAAACATGTTTATATATATATATATATATATATATAATGGCTTGTTGAGCTTGATGCATGGTAGATCTATTTGGTTTATTCTTATGTTTTATTGTTAAATATTATATTGCTTTTTTTTTTCTTTTTTTTTTAAAGCAGACCATGTATATTGTGATTTCTATCATTCCACACACAGCAGCTTATTTTTGTGTCCTTTAAATATGCAAAATCAAAATGTTTTCAGTTTGCTATAAACAAAACAAACAAACAAACAAACAAACAAAAGCAAAAGAAAAAAAAAATAAGTAAAAAGAAAACCAAAAGTTACTGCTATTTTACATGGCCCAGGAAATATTGGCAGCATGCTCTTTGGCTTTCATCCGTAGAACTGCAATGCTGGAGGACCTCCTTTCAAATTCCGGCTTGGTTTCGAAAGCATGTCCATTGGTTGTCCCAGAAAGTAAAGAGTCAGTGAAAAAATTATTGAGGGGCACATGGCTGAATTGGTTCTGGTGGTTTGAAAAGCCTGTGTATCCAGAATCTGTCCGGGGTGAATGGGAATAAGGTGTCATACAGGAGGAAGTATCTCGTGGTAGCATGCAGGAAGTAACCACAGAACCGCTAGCTGTATTCCCTGCCCACAGATTGTTCTGAATCTGGAACATATAAAATGAACAAGATTAAATTTAGATATTTCACCTTTTGTTCTCTGCATTACTTGGCTTCATTTAGTACATCCATAACTAGTTCTGTTCAAAAACATGCAACTACGTATCTAGTTCTTTGCAATCTTGTTAAAAACATACTATGAAGACACTATATGGATCACTATCACCACCTGGGAGCTGGGGTTGCTAAATCATATTCCCTACTCTGTCATCCATTTTCTCTGTGAGTCTGTCCTGGATGTTTACCATTGAACCTCAGGATGCCATCAGCCCAGCCAGTCAGTGGAATTAGGGAAGGCATACAATTGCCATTGAAGAAAAGGTGTCAAGAGTATACAGTACCATAGCTGTATTCATGATAAAAATTTCCCCTAAACAGAATTCATTTTTAATATAATGGTAGGAAACAGTGTAAAATTGTGAACAAAACAAAGTAGGCTTTCTTTAGCTACAAAGCCCAATAAGTATTAAATTAATATTAAATTAATATTAAATTAATATTAAATTAATATTAAATTAATATTAAATTAATATTAAAATAATATTAAAATAATATTAAATCTTGTGTAGCACTGCAAATGACTTTAAAGCAAATTAAACCATAAGATCTAAGCATGGTTGTTAATAATATATCCAAGAGTTTTTTTCCTGAAGTTGTTTCAAAGATAGCTTTAAGACAAAAATTCTTTTCATAATAGTTTTATATGAAATTATACTTGAGGACATTTCTTTTTCAGCTCTCAGACTTAACAGGCTGTGCTGTACATCCCTGGAAAATATTCCATGACAGTCAAGGAGACAAACTTTGTGGTTACCAGCAATGTCTGCTGAAGATCTGGAGTAACCATGTATTCATGCTTTGATGTGTAATGCCTTCTATACTTGGCAGGCACTTAAAGCTTCATTCTGAGTCTCCGGACTTCTCCTATCATCTATGAATAGATACTATACATAGGTATTTTTCACATGTTTATTACTAGATGAACATACAAAAAGTTTTTCAAGGCCTGGCACAAGTAAGTTCCCATCATTATCTGTGACTGTGCATTTTTTCTTCTGTCCTCTTCACTTGGCTTTAATCAAACTTCACACACAGCAGCTACACTATCTTTTTTAATTCCCTGCTCTTTATATTTCTACATCACAACTGTATGGATATACTTTCTGGCAAACTGTGACTTCCTCAGTCACTTCTCACATGCACTCACCAATTTTCTATGTAGTTTTTTTTTTTTTTAATTATTTATTTCTTCTCCGCTTTTACTTATATCTTTTTCCTAAATATTGACTTTAAAAAAAAAACAAACTACAAACTGCAGTAGACCAGAAAACATCATGATGCAAGGCATTTGTAACCATCATTTGCAGTTCAGAATCCTTTTTCTATATCCTATACCATATTCTATATCCTTTTCTTTTGTGATTTTTTTTTTCTGAAAAATTTGTTTTCTGTTGAGTATGCCATTGCTCTGCTGCATTGGGATAGAGCCCACGTCTTTTTTCTCTGCTATACACTGGAGTAATTGCAATTATTCTTCGGTTAACACTATAAAGTGAACTCTCACTTCAGACTTAATTTTGTCGTCACATTCCAAATGCATTAAAAAAAGGAATTTTGGCTTTAATATGTGTAGGTTATCACTGTAGCTGAATTTTTTTTTCCTGCCAAATTTGAGGTCAGTGGAAGTAATAAATTATGAGTCACACACAGACTGAAAAAAATGTTTCTAATTCTGAGGGTTATTTTCCCATTGTCCTATTACTTTGGAACAACACATACCCACCAAACCACCAACAAGTAAAGAGATAAATTATAGTTCACCGAACTCATCTAGCTGAGATCTAGTGCAGATAGAAAGGATGAGGTAATTAGAGTCTTATTTTAAAAGTTAGTACTTCAAACTGTTGCATTAGTAGAGGTCATCAGGAGCTGGCAAACTAATTTGGGCTCATTGGCAGTTCCGGCAGTAGAAAAGAACCAGCAAATGCTTCATCTTGGTTTCCTGAAGAGGACTGAAGGAAAGTCAGGGTAGCAATGTCTTCCCAAACTCTTGGTCTGCCCAGTCTCCTTGTTTACACATACATGCATAAACACACTAACATACCCACTCACATAAATACAGCTTTCCTTTCCAAACATACACATACGCACAGCTAATTGGGCGCACCTCTGGCATCTTCTGCATATTTTAGGTGATCTGTTGGGAGGTAATGGAGTGAATAAAGTGTCTGGGGGAGGTGACCGAGAATTTTTCCTCCTTCCTTTGGGCCTTCTGAGATCTACAGGAGGAGAGAGACTCCAGTGAGAGTTTCAGAACTCTTCATAGAATCACAGAACCATAGAATATCCCAAGCTGGAAGGGTCCCAAAAGTATCAGTGAGTCCAACTGCGTGGTCCTCATAGGACCACCCAAAAATCAGACCCTATGTCTGAGAGCATTTTCCAAACACTTACTGAACAGGCTCAGTGTTGTGACCACTGCCCTGGGGAGGCTGTTCCAGTGCCTAACCACCGTCCTGGTGAAGAACCTGTTCCTAACACCCAGACTGAACCTCCCCTGTCGCAGCTCCATGCCATTCCATTGGGTCCTTTCGCTGTCCACAGAGAGCAGAGATCAGTCTGCCCCTCTGCTCCCCTTGTGAGGAATCTACAGACCAATATAAGATATCCCCTCAGTCTCCTCTTCTCTAGGCTGAAAAAAAAAAAAAAGAAATAACATTCCCATTCTTGCCTCCTAGCTTCAACTTCTAGAACACTCTCAGACATTGGCTCAGAAGAGACCCTCCACAGCTTGACACGATCTTCAGCTGCCTCAGTACTCCTTAGCTACCTCAGTCTGTTTTGACTTATAATCAGAAATGTTATTTTGTATTTTAGTTCTCGGAGAACAGATGGTTTATCTCAGGAGTACATATAGCGTCTGGACCTATTTAAACCACTGCCTTGGTTATGAAAGTTTCACAGAATCACAGAATTGTCTAGGTTGGAAGAGACCTCAAGATCATCAAGTCCAACCTCCTAACACTAAAAGTCCTCCACTAAACCATATCACTAAGTTCAACATCTAAACATTTTTTGAAGACTTCCAGGGATGGTGACTCCACCACTTCCCTGGGCAGCCCATTCCAATGTCTCACAACCATCTCAGTAAAGAAGTTCCTCCTAATATCCAACCTAAAACACCCCTGGTGCAACTTCAGCCCATTCCCCCTCATCTTGTCACCAGGCACATGGGAGAACAGACCAATCCCCACCTCACTACAGCCTCCGTTAATGTACTTATAAAGAGCAATAAGGTCGCCCCTGATCCTCCTTTTCTCCAGGCTGAACAAGCCCAGCTCCCTCAGTGACTCCTCGTTTGTTGCACAAACGAGTCACACACAATATTCCCAAAGACAGCAGTACATGTTTTATGGCTCAGGATTCAAGGATTCCTGAGTATCCTTTTGCCTGGAAGTTTTCTCACATCCTTTGCAGAGTGTGAGAATTTACAGATGCTGACAAAAAGAAAATAAGTACCCTGAAAGAGCTGGAAAACATGTTAGTTAAGTGTATGGCAACTGAGAGATCATCCAAGGCTTACTGCCTTTGCAAATTTTTTTTTGAAGGAGGGATTTTGGAGCCATATGACGCATGATTAGAGTACAAAGAAAAGTAATCAAGAAGATAGCAGGTGACATAAGATTGAGAATATCTTTCGCTTTTCTTGAAAGCCCAAACTGCGCATACTCTGTTTCAATCATGAACTGACAAAAGCAGAAACAGAGTCATCCATTCAAAAATCGTGCCTTTCTTTTGTACAGGAACACTAGAATCTTTTAGTTGTACTTTTTTGTATTTTGTGGTTATGTGTACATTTCTTGCAGCAGCAGTGACAGATTAAGCAACTGTTGGGGTTTTCTTTCCCTTTCTTTTTACAGAACAAATCACCCATTCTTATTATATCCATGCTGTTTCCCTCCAGTTTGCTTTGCTGAATTGGAAAACAGAGATGATACATTTTAAAATGAATCCAAGAAATATATATATATATAAAAAAAAAAAAACCATATATTTCAAACAGATGCACATAAAACACCATTCTTTCTGATGGTGTTTTCAGGCCAAATTATTAGTCTCAAAACATTCACAACAGGATGAATTTGTCCAGAGAGAGACTAATGCATCTATGCAACTTCTAATACAGGAGCTAATTCTGAAGGAGCTCATCACCCCCAGAGCTAACTCACAAGGGACAAAGTTTTATTTACCTGACGTACTCAGATTTCTTCTTAAGAAACCCTATCCCAAATTCTGCAGTTGCCCAGATTGCAGAGATAAAATTATAGGAAGAATATTTTTAAAAATAAAAAATAAACTGTTCAAATGGAAGTCCACGTGATTTTGCTTTTAATGTGGTCATGGTGGGAAGACTTCAGAAGGTTCAGAGGCTCATTTTGAAAGTGCTCAATAACCTATGAGGTCTGGAGGTATCACAAAATCACCCTTTCTTTACATATTTCTATTAATTTTTTTGCAGCAAACTAAGTTTAGTACCACCAGTTATTCTGATATTTTTATCCTACACAAATCTCTTTTAATTTAACTTCCATGTGCTTGCACAGGTATAAATGAGGACAAAATTCAGCCACAAATCCTAAAATATATCAATGTCTTGTTAAAGAAATATGTGAGCAGCTTTCATTGCTAAAACTTTCAAAGTGGTGCCATGGGTTTCTTCATTAGAGGAGGGAATCCAAATGAGTTAACTTCAGAACTTCAGAAATTATTTAAGATGTTAGAAGAGTTTTACATCTTCTTTCAAGAGACAGTTATAGTTTTCAGAACTATGTTTCAGTCATATTAAATTTCCATTAATTTTAGTAGTTGAGTGACTTCATTTTTGATATTAGATTTTCATTTCTCAGCAAGGATAAATGACTTACAGAGAAATCTAGGTGCAAAAGATATTCCTGTATTAAAAATAAATATAGTAATGCTTTACAATAAGTCAAAATTATCAGGCCTTCTTCTGGTATGTTGGAAGGAAAAAGGACATTATGTACATGAATTTAAAGAAAATATTTTTCCTCTTAAGCTCTTGTGTGATCCATGAACTATATAAAAGGCAATTCAGAGACTGTGAATGAGCCTATACATGCAGCACATCTCTGGTTTCTGTTAACATCACAAACAACTTGAGCTTTGCTCTTGTGGTTACCATGAAATTACCAGAACCCTTCAATATATTTACCTACTGTATATTTTATACACACACACATACATGCATGCACCCTTCCCAATAGGAACTAAAAAAAAAAAAAAAAAAGTAGGATTTCAAAGTTGTGACAAGAATATAACTGGAGAGTTATGGCTGTTAACATAGTTATGATGTCACTTCCTAAGCATATGACCTTCTGCTTGACACTGAAGAGGAAAATTAGCTGAGGTAATAGGTCATCCTTCTTAGTTTCATTGCTTTTTTCTTCTAAAATGCCAAGTTCCTAGAACTTTGGTCTTCTTATACATCATGCAGAGAAGTCACATAAACTCATTTTTCAAATTTTCTGACTTTTATTATCACTTACCTAGTTTTGGTTCTCCCATTACCAAATGTATTATATTTAATTTTGTTTGTTTGTTTGTTTGTTTGTTTGTTTTGGTGCTGCATTATATTTTAATTTTCTGGTGTTTTATTCCCATGCCTATCCAGACCAGAGTCTCTTCCCAACAGACAACCACACATAACCATACACAGCTACTATTTGAGTGGATATGTTTTAGTGCTTCACATGATTAAAAAAAAAATAAATAAATAAGAGGCATCACTATTAAGATCTCTAGATATTAAATTGTTATTATTGTATGACACAATAAATATATATTATTTGTGCTATATTATGATATTAGATTACCATTCCAATAGTTTATTACTGTTATTGTTATTATTATACTAATTAGATAATACCCATTGGCTCTGTTCTTAGGATGTTCCTGGACATAGCAAGGAAAACAACATTTAAGGATCCATCTAACTATAGAAAACATGCGGACGATAGAAAAAAAAAATAATGTATGAATGGTAAACTTGTGTCACTCCTTCTTTCTTCATGTGAAAAAACAGTCCTTGCCCTGACAGAAAATCTGAAACCTGGTTTTGCACAGGGGGCTACTTAGGCAGATTAAATTCAATAGCCATTAAAACTGCTCAAAACTATTAGTTTACAATTTATAATCTGTAGGCTGTTCCCAGTCCATCAGCACAATTAATTTGGCCTGTCACTTACTACATTTTTTTATTATTATTTGTTTGTTTGATTTTGAAATACTGAAAGTATGGGCAGAGATTTGCCTGTACATCCTGAGTTTGCAGAATCATCAATTCATAGAACAATTTAGGCTGAAAAGAGCCTCTGGTATTATTATTCCACACACCTGCCTACAGCTAACTTTGAATTTAGATCAGGTTACTTAGGTCCTATCCAATCAAATTTTTAATATCTCCAGCTACAGAGATTCAATGACTAGCTTTGGAACCACCACACTCACACTGACTTTTTAATTTTGATCTAGACAAAATACTCCTTGGTGTAATTTGTGATCCTCTTTACACTAGCAGAGCCACTGGACCTAGTGAGCATGTGAAGATCAGCTGTACTCTGTTGGGTTCAGGTTCATATGAGAGCTGCAGCACACCATTTTCAAATAAGTCCATAAAATACAAGTTGGATCTTGTAAGCCAGAAGCTTAATGATACAGCTATAAAATAGAAGATATTTCTGTTCAGTCCACATCAGCCTTACATATGGTAAAACTAACTAAATAAATAAATAAAATCTTCACTGTTTAACCAGTTTGCCAAAAAGCAAAATAATGCAGGATTTGAAAAGTTATCAAGTTTTAATTCTAGTACAAGATGTTTTGTAGATAAACTGTAACCTCTTGCTACTGCAGTCTTAGGGTCAGTTACAATAAGAATTAGTTACATTTCACATCTATGATACAGTTAAACACAATACTTCATACTTGAAAATAACATTTAAAAGAAGTTTTTGTCTTAAAAAAAAAAAAAAAAAAAAAGAAGAATTTGCCTTGTAAATAAATAACCCCCAGCTAAAGTCACTCAAAGTTGAGACTCTGAGGAGTCTCAAAACATACAGTGGTTTAGAATCAAGAAAAAATAAAAGCACTGTGCACAAACTACTTTGTGTGGAACAGACACCACCCAAAAAGATGAGAAGTGTTACTCTTGTTGAAAGATCAGCCACAGCAGTGCAACAGTCAGCACATTTGTGCCAAGAAACATACTACCCAGGTGGTGGCCCAGCCTGAGCTCCATGCTGTCACAGCTAGACAGCATGAGTATATTGTAAAGCTTCTTTGAAGATAGCTGAGATATGTCTACCACATCTACTCCTACTTAATCAGTGTACCCATAGCCTTAATGAACTATCGTGATTAACTGTCATTTATGTCTACTACAGTTAAAAGAATTTTTAAGTCAAATAACATGTGGTGTCTAATGCATGCCATATGAAAAATTTAATTGGTGCATGTAACTTTGATTATTGCTAATGAGAATTACCCATATGTACTAAGGCTAGAGCAGAACTGTAATGATGATCCAAGGGCTTAGTACAAAACACATGTATATTGATACCACTTCTACACACTTCTGCTGCCAAAACAAGTCATGTGATGCCATGCTCTTCAACATATTTAATTTGATTTATCTTTATCATGGATGGGATGTAAACTTCAGAATCTTCACTCTTTTGTGTGTGTGTGGGTGTGTGTGTGCGATTTCAACATTCTCCCTTCTTTCTGCACCCTCCATCCTGTATCTCTGCAGTTCCAATATCTTTAAAATGTTTTTGCCTTCTTTTAGGATTCCCATCTACACTACGCTGGATTTTCCATGAAAGTAAATTAAGTTCTGTCCAGCTCTTGCCTACATTATCAAGTAAATTTGAATGAACAAACAAATTTCACATGTGATAGTGCATGAAAAGTGTAACAGTTTGAAAAGATAAAACATTTCAGAGGAACTTTGAAGGACAATGACAGGTGAACCAGATTCAGAGAACAAGAGGAAAAGAAGTGAAGTGTAGGAAGGGAACAAGTGGGGTGGAGATATATAATGTTGCCCCTTATGTCTGCTTTTCAAGGGCACAAATTAATGCAGCTGTTTATTTACATGATGTTTCACTTACATCTACATACACTTACATATATATAAGTATAACTATAAATTAAATTTAACTTTTACAGGGAAAGCTAGAGGTCTACAGATAATAATATAGGCTTTTGATCAAATTTCACTCAGGAAAATAAGGAGGGGATAAAGATTAGTTTATCTCAGGTTTGCTGGTACCTTTGTACTTCTCATACTGAGGTCTTGAATCTGACAAAGTCAGCCTTTGTAACATTAGCCTTCTCACAGGGCACAGTACACCAAAAGTGGTCAAGACCAATAAAGTAAGAAGCAACCATTTTGTTGTTCCTTTCCCAACACAAAATACATATGTCCATCAAAGACATCTGTAGATGTCTGCATCTGAACTAGGCAACAGAGAAAAAAATACATATTTAGAGATTGCCTTACTTATTTTATACCTACTTTAGGAATAGACTACTTCATTGACCAGATTTTCACCTACTTCTAAATGGAAACAAGTTCTGTTATAAAAGTCTCTTTGATTAAATTTCCTAAACACAAGTGTCTAGATCTATCTGACCAGCAACTACCTCCCCTGAATGGTGCTTGTTTCTTTTAAGTCTTGTTTGTCAACACCATAACAGTGTCTCAGATATCCCAAGACATCTTAAGTAATACTAGACATTACACTTAGAAGACCAAATTAAGTATCACTTGTTTACTAATATTTACTTAGGCAAGTTGAATCTGCATTCATTTTCCTCTTCTTAGGATGCATTCTCTTAGCTTTCATACCATCAGAAGAATATTGCTGACTAATGAAGTACAAAGCGTCTTGGATAATGGTTTTAACCAATAAATTATTTAGACTACAATGTATAATATCCAAAAGAGAAACTTGAAACTAATTAAACAGAAACCTTTTACTAAAATTAATGAAAAGTATTGTGCTAGAAAATCTATTTTTCAGCATAATTTTGTCATAAGTTAAATAGTTTTCCTGAGTGAAGTCTTATAAACTTTATGATATTTCTGACATTAAAACATCTAGCGTTTAGAAATCGTCAACTAATGCTTGCTTTACCTCTTGCCATTTAACTTAATTCTATTTGGTTCTTCCATTATTATATTTTCCAACAGTAGTCACAGAAGGCCTGGAAATTTCAGGTGAATAACAGATTATTGTCCCAAAATAGTCTGCTAACTGTCCTCCCCTGCAATCCAGGTGTTGCCAATATAATTAATGGGAGATATTTTTGTGTAGAATTTGGACAATTTAGTTAAGTTCTTGACAGACAACTAAGCAATAATTTTGCACAATAAGCAGCACCTTAAGTCCACATGCTGTAAAAATAATTAATGGGCAACTGAATTAGCAACACAAACAAATATGATCTAGGAAAAAAAATGTTTATTACTATTTTTGAAGATAAAAATTTGTAATTTAATAGCAAAATTGATTGGCTTATAGAAAATTCACAGCCAGCCTTCTCTCTGAAATAAGTTGAAAAGATAATTTTCTCATAGAAAAACCTTTCAGGTTTATATAGTCATACATTGTAGAGCAGCATCATGTTCTTAATTTGTACTTGAGGAAGATAATTGATGAAGAGACTAAGCAGGGGTCTCCACACCCTCTGTTGGCTGCAAAAGAGACTGATGTTTCTTCTGGAATGCAAGCTGGATGTCTATTTTGGGAACATATTCATGGTGGGGCTCAAAGCAGAAATCTTCAGACTGCAAATTCATATAATGCACACCAGAAATTCAAGTTCATTATTTTTTCTTCTGCCACACAGCAGTAAATAAATATCCCAGCTTGATTTTATCATTTTTTCAACATCATCCTATATTTTTTGCCAAGAAAAAAGTCTGTTTTCCTCCATGTTAGGAAGGGACTCATAATCAAGCTTGAGTAACCTGTATCCCACAGTCCCCAGGAAAATCTGGTTATTTGAAAGTATGGCAAAATCTATCTAATCTCTAGTGATGTCAGTGTCACAATAAGAGAGCTTGTACACAGTACAAATTTAAAAAATAATAATTAATTAAAAAAAAATAATAAAAGGTTTGCTTTACATTCTTGCACTATTTTTTCCACTTGTGAGCATTCTCAGAGCACTGAAGTAATGGAATTGATCTGGGAAATTATCGTGTAATGCTAAGACCAAACATGCAGGCCACAATTTTAAATATCCCTTTCTGTCAGAGTACCACTTTCTGTGGAATAGATTAATGAACTTATAGGTAAATCATGTATCATATATTAATTTCCTTTGAGTAAGGCACTTATAAATGTTCTAGTTCAAAAGATTTTAATTTAGGGCTATTGTGTTTTTAATACGGATTTTCGTTTTATTCTCACTTAAGTATAAAGTATTCTCACTGGAAATAAGCTATATATTCATGATAAACCATATATGTGGTTTTACTGATCATGATGATTTAAGAATGTGAAACTACAAAGAATTACCAGTAGGTTAGTAAGAACATGAAATTGCATTAGCTGTTCTGTGATTTTTGCCTTGATACTAATTCTTATTGCAGTATACAGAAAGGTAGCCACATTCTTTATTGAGGAGTAAGATGGCTTGTTTTTATCATGTAGCAAAACTATGCATATAAGCATCCAACTGAAACAGACAATATACAGAGGACTTCATTTAGCTCCTTGTTCCTATTCATACATTATGGTACAATACAACTTTCTCTTGCAGGTGACAAGAGTTAATTATGTTTGAGCCTATCTGTTTATCTACAGTCTGTCATTGTAGGTGAGTAATACACATCTATATTTATAAATGAGTATACATTTTATATTTCTATATATTTAAGAGATGCTTTATATAGATTATGCTATCAACATTTCCATTTCAATCTCCTATATTTAAGAATTTATAAATCAGTGATAGAAAGTTTTGCCAGCCTGAAACTTAGATGTGTCATCAGCCCAGGGAAGATATTCTTTAACAAATCCAAAAAAAAAAAAAAAAAAAAAAGAATGCTGTGAATTCACTCATATTTTTAACAATCTGAAAGTACAGAATAGATGTTTCATTGGGTGTAGATTTTTTTTAGTGATATTCTCCTATCTTTTGAAAATGTTTCTTTTTAAAAGAACTTTTAGTTTTGGACAAGAATTTTAAGTGCTTACCAACGACTTATTTATTTCCTTATTTTTTGCTAATAAAACTTTTGACTATTGTGAACATTTGTAGATGAAGTCCTGTTAAAAATACAAGAGCTTGGAGACAGCCAATCCAGTCTAGAAAACTGAGTCAGAGATGGGAATGCCAAATCACTGTTCACCTGTTATGATGTCATAGAGAAGCCAGAAGTTTCTTCTAAAGATATTTGGACACCTTAAGTGAGATCTACCAGTGTCTGTGCATCTGTGTCTTTGTGAGTCCACCTACGTGTGATTTGGGTTGTTGGTGTTGTGGTGTTTTGTTTTTGTTTTGTTTGTTTGTTTTTGTTTTTTACACACACTTCCACTTAGGTAGGTCTCATACTGTGTCCTCCTTCTTAAACATACAGTATATCACAGAATCATAGTGGTTGAGGTTGGAAGGGACCACTGGAGGTCATCATCTGCTCCGAACACCTCTTCTCAAGCAGAGACACCCAGTGCAGATTGCCCAGCACCATGTCCAGGTGGTTTTTGAAGATTTCCTGGAAGGGAGACGCCATAGCCTCTCTGGACAACCTATATCAGCGTTGCATCATCTGCACAGTGAAGAAGTGTTTCCTGATGTTTAGACGGAACATCTTGTGTTCTAGTCTGTGCCCATTGCTTCTTGTTCTGTCATGGCACCACTGAAAAGATCCTGGGTCTGTCCTCTTTGCACCCTCCCTTCATGTATTTGTAAACGTTGGTAAGATCTACTCTGAGCCTCCTCTTCTCCAGGCTGAACAGTTCCAAGTGTCATTCAACAGTTTCTGATGTAAGTTTCATTAATACACTGTTACATTATAAATACTAACAAGTAGAATGATGCGTTCCACCCTGTTTGAAATGTTTGTGACCATACTCTGAGCTACTAGAACACAAGCCAGCTCTGGTTTAGACACTGAACCTAGTGTTCAACCTCCTAAGTAAAGCACATTAAGTAGGATAGAGGAGACATGGGCCTGAAACCTTTGGTCCAAAGCTAATCATACTCAGCCAATGCAGAGCATGAGTAAAACAAGCCCACATAGACAGAACCAATAATGTTTTTGAATATGAGTGTATTCCTAAGACTAACAGAGACCCTATTACCTGATGAACTTGAAAACCAAGACAAGAGTAGTGGAATTACTTTGCCACAAGGACACATAAAACAATTTTACTTTGGAGCCTTTTCTTTTTAAATTGTATGGTAAAAACAATGGGAAGCAAGAGACATGAAAAGCAATGGCTTCAAAACAAAACTATTCAATGTAATGAAATAAACAAGCAGGAAAACAATGACAGATTGTAACGCGAGACAGAAAAAATGAACTGGAGAACAGAAACAGAAGGTTAAGATCTTATTACACAATAATAGATTACTATATAATGAAGGAGAACTGAGAAAGAAGAAGAGGAAGAAGAGGAAGAAGAGGAAGAAGAGGAAGAAGAGGAAGAAGAGGAAGAAGAGGAAGAGGAAGAGGAAGAACAAAGTCATCAAATTACTATTGTTCAGGAGAGCTTTATTGTCTCCTCACTTCCCTCTCCCAGCTGTATAGATTCAATTCTTATCATTTGTGACCATAAAAAGTTTAATGCTAGTTACTTGTTACATTCTATGGTCTATTGAGGTCTCTAAAGTAATGGTGTGTGTTTAATACATCAGAAGGAAGGTACTTAGAGATCACCTGTCAATCTCAGTGGGTTTCTACTACATCCAAAATGTGTATGTAGATCAAATCCACATGTAATTTTATGTGCAAAATATAATTAGCTACACAACCATACTGCCAAAAATTTTTAGTACATAGCTTATGTGAAACTGCAGCTCCTAAGATCATTCCTTAAAAAATACTTGTATTTTAAGAGTTAGTTACTCATATTAGGTGTCAAAACTGTTGTTCACAATTTCATCTCCCAGCAACGAGTCTAAAGAACAGTAAAAACTAAACACAGAAAAGTCTTCTTCAATCCTCTGTGTAGATATATGCCTAGGAATGGAAGAGAAGACAAATAGAGAACAAAAACAATACTTGGTCTTCACCATACCTGAGGGTAGCTGTCAGTCCTTGGAAGAACAGATATATCATAAGTGGCAGCAAAATGGCTCTTAGCTTGCTGGATCTGACCGTAACGTTCTCTTTTCCTCCATTTTGCTCTTCGATTCTGGAACCAAACCTAGAGTAAGCAAGAAGATAATCATGAAGATAAACTTAATTACATAGTTTGCAGTCATTAAAAAAAAAAAAAAAAAAAAAAAAGAATATTTCAGCAGCTTTGAAAATGACTGAAATGACTAAATGACTGTCTATCTAGGAAAGGGAAGTTCATGAATTTCCTGTAGTTCCTGTTAAAATTTAATCTTCTCAGTGTTAAGTTATCTCTAGATATTGAAAAAAAAAAAAAAAAAAAAAAAAAAAAGTTAAAATATGTTACTTCCTATCTATTGTCTTTGAAAAAAAAAAAAATAGGCAAAAGAATAATCAGATGATCAGGTAGTGCTAATTTTGCCAGTCAGCTCTTTAATGAAAAATCTGCAAGTAGTAGCAAGTTGCATTGTAAAGAGACTTTCTCTTAATTTCACAAGACCACTGACTTGATATGACAGACCTGTGCTCTGTTTCCTAGAGGTACATGTAGACTTTATCAAGGGC
The DNA here is from genome assembly GCF_964035555.1 of Netta rufina. Classification (NCBI taxonomy): domain Eukaryota; kingdom Metazoa; phylum Chordata; class Aves; order Anseriformes; family Anatidae; genus Netta; species Netta rufina. The sequence continues at coordinate 156,047,342 of NC_140123.1, read as the reverse complement.
TATAATAAAAAGGCAGGAAATGCTAGCACAAGTCAATGCTACAGAAAAGAGTTTCTGTAACCAAAGGTTACAGCTAACAGAGAAGAAAGATGAAGTATCATGATATCATAGACAGTTTAAAACTACTGTGACATTTTTCACATTTGTATTAGGAAATATCTATGTTTCCAACAATGGAAGAAACACTTCCATTTAGATTACACTTTACATTTAGATTACAACATAATTTCATTTTGAAACAATGTCTACATGTCAACTAAAAGTTGCCTTCTTGATGCTTATATAACCTTTGAACTGTTCTATAATAAATTAGGTATTGTGTGTTATTTCAAAATTTATTATATGCACATTTCTTGCTTTGACTGGTATCTGTCATCATCCAATGGTCTTCAACATTTTTTTCTTTCCAACAGTTTAGTTTGATGAGTCTTAATTCAAGACTCATCTTGAATTAAATAAACTGCTAAGACAAGTATGTGTTCCTTTGTGAAAGTAATATATAACTAAGTCTTTAGTGCTCAGCAAATTAATTTTGATTTTTTTAAAAGAAGTCACACTATTAACAGATTATTTTTTTTAATGGAAACAATATCATTGACTAGTCTCCCTTTTAAATGAATGGTGAACCCATTTGAACAGATGCCTATATTAATGGATTTTTTTTTTTAATATTATTTTTTGGTAAACAGCACCTATGAACATCATTTTGAGGGAGTTTCTGATCCTTGATGGTAGAATATTAAAAATAACACTATTTGTTTTATAATTCACTTTTTATCTTGATCTCTTGGAGAACTTTATTTTGATGCTCCTTAAGCAACCAGAGAATAATTTTGTTTATTTTAATTCTCAAGGACTCATGGCAAATTTAGTATGTGCAATCTTTTAAAATGCACTCAGCAATCAAAGCAAGGCCCATGCATGTAACTGCTGAGTATATATTGTTAAGGACCTTGTTGGTAAATTTGTATTATTTATTATGCCTGAGGCTCAGCAAAAAGAAAAGAGGGGGAAAAAAATCTCCTGTCTCCACAGGAGGCACCAAGAACACACTAAGGGAATTTAGTAATGAGGCTCTTTCATTGAAAAAAGACCTTGACAATCTCCTTAAAATGGGTGCCAATTACTTCACTGACATGAAGCAGGAAAGGGAACAAGTTAGATAAATTAGGTTCAGGTTGGCTCTCTCTGCATGTATGCAGAATAAATATTAAACTGGATATTGATGAAATGGCAGTGAAGGGAAATGTGGGTAAGGCATCCAGCTGATCACCCTGCTAAACTAAATCAAACAATTTGCTTGAATTTATAGGGACTAAAGGAGAAAAGCACTTTTTTTTTTTCCTTTGACAATCCCCCAAAATGTTTCTGTTTACATCACTTTACTAGAAACTGACTCTTGGCAGAGATAAAGTAACCATTTGCCTCCACAAAGTAATGTAAAAATCTGCTGCTTGTTATCCTTGCATTGCCAGATGCTTGCCTCTAATGATGTAAGGCCTTTAAAATTGCTTAATCTTGTGATGGAATACTGTTGCTACTCTGGATAAAAATGATCACCATTTCCCTTTATATTTAGTGTATGAGAAATGCAAAGATCGGTTATCTTTTAAGAAAGGGGAAAATATGTAAATGAAATAGAAGTAGATATTATATGAAAGACTGGTGCAGACATTTATGTTTTAATATTTACCCTCTTGTTTCTAATACTTTTAGCATATGAAGATTCTAAAACTTTGAGAACAATGTGAGGGGAAAAAAAAAAAAAGACAAATTTAAGTCTTATTCTCCTCTCCCTGTTCTGCCTATTAACTTATTCTTGAAGTGTTTCTCATGATTACAGAATTATGCAATTGTAAGAGAAGAAATTTAACATTATGCAAGGTTGGTTTTGTTTGTTCTTTTTTTTTTTTAAGTCATGAGTAAAGCCTAATGAATAGAAGTCGTATTTGGAAAATTGTCCCAAATTCAGAGGGAGAGGGATTGCACAGAGCCCAAAGAGTTAAAATGCTATTGAACTAAGTTCCATTGGCATCACTGATGTTGTATCAATGTAACTGACAGATGATTTTGGACTGTTTTCAGATGACAACAGTGTGTATGCCATCTGGTTGAACAGACATGAAACGAACACTTATTTATAAAATTAAGTAATGGGATTTCTTTCTGAAAGTGATCCTGGTTTAATTTCAGTTGTATGTATGTGCGCTGATGTCTATTTCTCTATATGCATGTATGCATTTAATTACAAGTTGTGAAGTTGTTATCATATTCAAGTCACTAAATTAAAAGAATTAATCTCAGTTGGTATGAATCTACAGGACTCCTATTCCCTAAACTGAAGTGATGAGTATTAACAGAACGGGGAAGATGTCTTAAAACATGATGAACTTGCAAAATGCAGTTAACACCTTTTTCTAAGGGAGATTATCTTAATGGGGGAAGGGTTGCTTTTCCTGGATATTCTAGCTTCTTTTATGACCATTAAACATCCAAAGTCATAAATCATAAACATCAAAGTCATATGCATAATGAATGAATCATCTTTCAGTTAGAAAGCTCAAACACTGAAATTAATGTCCACCAGCATGTATTGATCCAAAAATTAGAATAACATTATTTGTTGAGTATTCAAGTTTAAAAACAAGCAAATGCATTTCCCAATTTTGCTAGCTTTAAGCATTCACATGAGATGAGAGGATTATGTCTTTGCCATACACAGACATCACATGCAATCGCATACACAAGCATTCACACACACGTACATTTATATATGTGCAGCTTCATTGCTTACTCTTTGGAATAAACAAGGAATTTGATTGCTTTTTAAATTTCTGTTTTTCATACTGCAACACAAACTCTGCAGCAGAGTTCTGCATCATCAACCATCTGAACTACATAAAACATATCTCTTTAATGGGATTTTTACACATTAACACTATGCATTCACTGAATGCATAAACTACATAAAATTCTGACAGTAAAGAACAACCAAAGATGAAGACTACTTTCATATTGATATTATTTTCTTATCTTTTAAACAAGTTTCTAGAACAGCAACACAAGCTATTAAAAATAATAAGAAGAACAAATTATTTTAGCACAGTAATATAGCAGCTTATGTCTAAAAAGAAATAAAGCGAAATCATCTATTTACATTAGCTTTACGGGCTTTTGCACAATCCCCAGGAGTGCCACTTATCACTTCTTACAATGAAGAACTTGCCATGGAAATGCTGGAATTTGGTTCCTACCTGTACTCTGGCCTCAGTGAGCTCTGTTCTCAGAGCTAGTTGTTCCCTTACATAGACATCAGGGTAATGGGTTTTCTGGAATACTTTCTCCAGTTCCTCCAGCTGCAAACTGGTGAAAGTTGTTCTGTGTCTCCTCTTCTTACTGCTGGAGACATTGCTGTCACATTTATCACCAAGTTCATCCAGTTCCCCCTTCTCCTGCATCCCTTTCACTGGAGACATCCTGAGACTGTTGCAATTGTCCAAGGGACTGTTCAGCTCTGCATGAAGAGGCTGTCCTTCCACTTTAGTAATCCCATAGTTCACTGTATACAAGGTGGGGGAGGGAAATAACTGGTTAAAAGGGGAGCTTTAGGTTGAAAGTTTCATACAAAACAGTGTCATCAAGTACCAGATCCTGTATCTACATGTATTCCCATATGAGATGGAGGAAAAGGACTCTGCATTAATGACAAATAGAATAAAAGTACTAAATCACTAAATTTAAACTAAAAAAATGTGTCTAAAAATATCATATAAAATCTTTCAGTATAAAGAGACTACTTGAATATATTACTCTGCCAGTAAAGTAGGTAATAATCCATGAAATCAGATTCAACTTGAGTTGCACAGATAAGATGCCTTAGCCCAAAACAGATTATCATATAAGTGGTACAAAGCTATTGGCAAATGTAACTTTAAGCTTGGAAGCAGATAAACAAAGCTTGCTCTATTTCTATGAAAATGCAGAATAACTTTAGAGTAAACTAAATAGCTGTAAACTGACAAATTAAGAAACAAATGAAACTGAAAATCAACCTCACTTTACAAACTCAATAGATTCCACATATCTTCTCCTGGATTTGTAAAGTGGAATTGTTTCCAATTAAGTTTGTTATGGTTAGAAAATGCAGAGAGTTTCTGCAAAATGTTAACTTGTTAAAAGAGATCGTTTCAAATACTTTGCATAGGGATCGCAGGAACTTTTTCTCTTTATGTAAAATCTGAGTCGTAGAGATAAGAAATATTTCTCGGTAGCTTTTTAATACAAATGAAAATGTTTTCTATTTTTCTATTTTTACGTATCTCACATCAGTGAAAAAAAAAATAATCATGCAGTAAATTACAAGATTCAAACGGGCTTTTTTTTCTTTTTAATCCCAGAAACAGACAAAAAAAAATGAAACCAAAATTTACAAATATGTCATATAACATGCGATAAGGGGCTTGCTTTGGAGGGGTTTTTTGTTTGTTTTTCTCGCATTCTTAATAATTTATTTACTTTCACTCAGAGGTGATTTGAACAAAACAGAAATTTTATACACTTACCATCAATACATACATAGGTAGGAAATGCCCCAGAGCCCCCAAGGCACACATTAAATGAGCTAATTAAGAAAAACTTCAATGGGCAAATCAATTTTCTGCAGTTTTTCGAAGTTGCACTTGCAGAAATCTGTCATTATTTCTTACAGACTGTTTCATCCAAAAAGGATGTTCTCAAAAAATATATATATATATTAAAAAGCAATACCTATATGAAGTCAAAAAATGTAAGATATTGTTAGTCTATTGTTAGTCTCATTATTGCAGCTGATTTTAACCGTATTTCCGACTCTGCTGGGATGAACTTTTAAATTTTTTTTTTTCTAAACATGAATTACATCATGGTGGAATAATGGGAGGATTTATAAACTCTATATAAAATAAAACATTCCACGTTCTCCTTTGTCGAACAGCTAGAAAATTAATTATTATTATTATTATTACTATTATTATTATTATAGTAACAATACACTGACGTTTGAATTATCTCAATCGTTTTCAGTCAGTATGAAGAATCACACGTTATGTCTGTCGTGCATTATTCGGTAGCACAGCAAAAAAAATCATATCAATAACAGAGGTAAATCCTATAACCGCGAAGCGTTACTGGGCAGAACCAGACGTGACCAAACGACCCTCGGGTTTCATCCCGTGCAGGTACCGCACCGAGACAGCGCATTCCGTGCTCGCGACGCCGCCGTCCCCGAGCCCCAGGGCTGCGTTTTCCGGAGTTTTGCCGGGGGGGAAGCGGAGCCCGCCCGGCCGCTGTTTGTAGCCGGAGCTGGGATCACCGCACGCCGGCCCCGAGCCCCGGAACGGCACGGGCGGGAAGCCCGACCCCGGTCCCGATCCTGATCCCGATCCCGATCTCGGTCGCTTTTCCTTCCCGTCCCTTTCCTCCCCGCCGGCGAGCCGTGCCCCTTGCTCGGCGCTGCGCTCCCAGCGCCGCGGTGCTCCGGGGGCACAGCCGAGGGACCCTGCCCGGGGCCGGCAGAGAGGGAGGGCAGCAGCCAGGGGGGCGGCACTGAGCGGCAAAGAAGGCTTCCGAGCGAGCGGTCGCCTTTTCCTGCTTTTAGAACATTTCTGTTGTTGTAATCACGATCGTTATTATCATAATTCTATTATTATCATTATCATTGCCATTGCCCTTACATGTTATTAGTATTATTTACCTGGTAGCACCCCACATGCCAGCACCATGCCAGCACTGCGTGGCTGCCTCTGGTCTCCTCGGGCAGGAGGAACCCCAGACTGTCCAGCACATCTCCAGGAAGGGCGAAGCAGAGGAGCGAGAATAACCTTGGGGTGAAGACTTACCGTTATTGTCCTGGCAGGGTGATGTCCTGTCCAGCCTCACATGATGCTCAGCCCTTTGCAGAGGGTTGAAGGCCTGCACACATTTGCTGCCTGACGTTTTGCTATAAAAGGACTCATTGTCCAAAGTTTCCATAACGTGCTCCAAAGTGCCTCCTGCTCCCATGTAAAAGTCACTGTTTTTGCTCGGCTGACTCTTCAGGGCAAACTTCTCGCTCAGAAAATCCATAATCATCTAAGGCTGCTTGAGAGCCTCTTCCCTAGACAGAGGCTGGACTGTGAGGAGGGGAGGGAGAGCGGGTGAGTGGATAGGAGGGAAGGAAGGAGGGAGGGAAAGACTTTCAGAGCTCAGGGAGCTGTTTTGCCTCTGAACCTTTGATTTGTCTTGTCTTGAAAGGGGGAACCCGAAGTTGCTTTTATATCTTGAAGCTCAGCAGGGATCCTTATGCAACCTCCCATTTCTAATGAATATGAAAATAGGCAAGCATTGTAACTCCTCCCCAGGTCCCCCAAGACCTAATCCTAACACAGGAGGGAGTTCCAGGCCCATTTTCGACAGATAGATCCGTTTCAGACGGACAAACACACACAGGCGTGCGGGGAGGGTGAGGGGAGACAAGGAGGGAGGAGGGACGGCACACGGAAAGGACATTTCCCTTCTGCAACGTATTCGCATTTCTCTAGGGATCCTGAAAAGAGTAATCCTGGGTTGCCCTCCCTCTTCCCCCAAATCCCGGGGAGGATCATGGCAAGGTAACTTCTGGGGCACATACGCTCAAATAAAGAATTTTCTTTAATCGATCCAACTGGTAACTGCAGTCCTGCTCTCTGAAACTGTAAAATTAAGAACCAGCTTTCCTTCTTTATTAAACTCAGAAGTTTGGTCCTAAAGTAGAAGAGAGAAAGAAATTTGGAGGGTGTTGTTCGTGTAGTGGGAATGGAGAATAGAGGAACTTAAAAGCAAAAGTCACTCACTTCACAAGCTGGCCTGAAGGAGAATGTGGGAATGTGGCTGCTATCGAAAAGACCTCCAGTCCTCCTCTGCGTGCATGTGCGTGTGTGCATGTGTGTGTGGTGTGTGCGTGTGTGCATGAGGCGGTTAAAACAGAAAGTAACAAAACAGAATCTTAACTAATAAAAAGAAATGAGCCGTATATGCGTGCATTTCTATGGATATTGAAAAAGTGGGTGGTTTTCACCCAAAGTATGAGCTTTGAAATGTTAAATTCCTTGGTCCTTTTGCACATGGACAGGATTTAAAACACAGATGAGAGAGGAGGAACATTTAGAAAAGTCCCAAGTTACACAAAAGACTTGCTTCATGCTTCCTGGTGAAAGAAAGCTTACTCTCATATTCATTAGAGTAAGGTAAAAAACAGTTCTGTGATCTGTTCAGATCAGTATTACAGCATCGTGGGCCCGAGTTTGTCCTATGAAAGCTATTTCAGAAATGAGTTTGAAGGGCCCTTCCCCCATGTGGTGGAAGAAGAAACAAAGCTTTAATGAGCAGTTGAAGTGTATAAGTGTAGGTGCGGTAATGGCCAGCCAGGGCTGCTGAGACTCTTAGAGACCTCTCCTTTGAACCCAGCCAAAGGTGAAGAGAAGGCCAATTCAGGTCTCGTGTACTTCCCAGCTCCTTCTTCAGGTGATCTTTAGCCTGTTTTTTGTTGTTGTTATTGTTTTGTTTTGTTTTGTTTGTTTGTTTGGTTTTGTTTTGTTTTGTTTTGTTTTCTGGAGAAAGAGCAAAGCTAGACGTGCGTGCTTGAGCGATTTCTCCCCACCGCCCCATCAAGCAGCTGCAGGCATCGCCTGGCGCGCACACGCACAGGCACAACCTGCCCTTGCTTCCCAATGAGTCCGCAGCGCCGGCGGCCACCCCCACCCCTCCGCCCCGTTTCGCGGCGCTACGGCCTCCTCCGACACCCTCCGGCGGCCGCCCTTCGGCCCCCCCGGCCCGCGGCCGACCCGCCGAGGGATGCGCGGGGGAGCGCAGAGGCGGACGCTGGAGGATTTGAGGCTGCTTGCGGGTGCTTTGGGGACGGAGGGGGGCTGCACCGAGGGGGTGGAGGGGGAGGTAGGAGCCCGGAGAAGAGGAAGGGGCGCCGAGGGAGGCCCGTGGTGGGGGTCAGCACGGCGGCATTGCCCGAGCGAGGGGCAGGCCCCGGTGCTCGGAACCGTTCCGGCGGCCTGCTCGGAGGCGGTGTGAGCTCTGCGTGTCCTTGCAGAAGCGGCACGTTTCCCCCTTGCACCTTTTGGAGCTACGCCTGCTCCAGACCCAAGGAAACAGATCCTCTCCCTGCCCCCCGGCCCTACCGCCCGCATCTCCGTGTGCTGGCGTTTCGGCAGCTTGTTTATAACTATGCCTTAAAAGCACTAAATGCCTTAGGGGAGGGAAAAAGAAAGGAAAAAAAAAAAAAAAAAAAAAAAAGAGCTCTCGGTGTCTTTTAAATGAAAGACACATGCAACTTTGTTGCAGCCTGCAATCCACTTTTATCCCAATAAATGTCCCTCTTTAACGGCAGCTAGTAAACTCTAGGGGAGCCGAGGACGAGGAGCATCTCCTGTGCCCGTGAAAGCCCCAGCTCCCAGCAGCAGCAGCGGGGCATTTTCAAGGCAGGCTGAAGAAAGCGCGGGTGCCCGTCCGGGGGCCACCCGTGTCCAGCCGGCGGAGAACAGCCGGCCCGACGGCGACGGGGCTCGCTCCCTGCCCGGCGGCCTCGGCCGGAGCGCATCCAGAGGCTTCGATCCCTCGACCCCCCGCCACCTCCTCTTCCCCCCTCCCCCCCCGTACTCCCTTGTACCCTCCCGGCCGGTGGCAGCGCCTGCAGCGACGGGGATCGGGCTGGGGAGCGGCTGCCCCTCCGCTCCCCCGCCTCGGCAGAGCAAGCAACCCCCCGCAGCCCCCTCCCGCAGCGCCTTCGCCCCGGTGGCGGCTCCGCTCGATGTCGCCCTGTCGCCGTGAAGCGCTCCCCTGCGAGGGCAGCGCCGTCGTTACACCGACGTTTGCACGGTCATCGCCCCGAGTATTAAAAATGGGGACCGACGCAAATTATAACCGGGTCTTAAAAACAGTCTCCCGCCACCCCAGGAAAAATGAGTAAGTAAGTAAACCACAGAGCGGTTTCACAACATTGTTAGCTACAGGGGCCAAATCCTGCTCTCATTTACCTCTTTGCAACCCAGCTGACTTCAAAGGGAAGGAGAGATGTAACCTAGGGGAGAATTGGCGCCACGTATGGCATTCGTTCTCCTTAAAAGCTTGGAAGCAGAAAGCTGACTTCAGCGGGCTAAAACCATTTAAAAAGGGTTGGACAGGTCCCTGGAGACAAGGCAGAAAAGAAAAAAAAAAAAAAGTTTTAAAAAAGTCGTGTGCTGAGGTGAGACAGCTTTGAAAAGCATCTTTCTTCAGGGATTGACTCCCTCCGCCAGGCAGCCCGGTTATTAAGAGCAGCGTGCAGATGTGCCGCTGTGTTTCCAGAGATGGAGTATCTCCTAAACCTTCTGTGAAAGGGTGTTATGTGTGATGGAGAGACGTTTCGTGGCCAGAGGTGGTGTGAAGGAGCTCGCCCCTGCAGTGCCTCGGGGCTCCTCGAGGGAAGCCTGTCCCCTGAGATAAGCCGGGGGGCGCGCACCGCGGGAGGCTTCCCTGCCCGGCACTCGCGGGCTCTCCCGCGGGAGCCACGGCTGCCTCCCCCCTCCGCTCTCACATTCCTGCCCTTCCTGAGATCAGAAGTTACTGACCCGAATGGAGAAATGAAGATCCCGCATAAATCGCACAAAGTGCAAGCGTCTCGCTGCTGAAAAATGAGCGTTTGGGGGAAAGAAACGCGAGCTCGGTGGTGGACCTGCACGGTGCAGGACCCACGCCCTGCGCGGGGTGGTCGTCCTGGGCTCTTCAGTTCAGGCTGCCTCTGCTGCTCTGGATGCCGGGTCCCAGCCGAAACGATGCCCTTGCATAGCCAGGGGATCTAGTCATACTGTTGCATCTACTTAATAAAGTGAGAATGCCACGGCACCAATGCTGGCGAGGATCTCCCTTCCGAATGCCCAGGAGCCCGCATCCCGGGTCCTTATTCCCATCCTAGTACCGCGTTTTAGCAATGGATGTCTGGACACAGAGAAGGAGTTTTTATTTTTGAATTTATTTTATACCGACACTTCTCTTCCGTCCAGAAAAGTTACAACACGAAAGGGGAATGGGAAGAAATCAACATTACCTGGGACCGGACTAAACGAATTTGGGGGGTATTATTCGCTTCTTTCCGATGTTCTCTCCCAGTTATCCGGGAAAGTGGGAAGGAGAAGCTGTGAAGATGAGAGCGGGATATTTCAGAGGAGTTGTTTTATACAGGGCAGCTGAGGACTAGTAGGGGAAAAAGCAGAGCTATGTGTTTCCTCGAATGGGTACGTATATGACAAGAGCTGCGGGAGGGAAGGAGGGTCCAAATAGAGAAATACAAAGGGAAAGAAAGCTCTCAGAGGACAGGTGCCCAAATGGTGCAGCGTTTCCAGAAGCCACCTCTTTCTTTGCCGAGGCTTCACCTAGTCACTCATTTCACGTTCAAATGCAATGATTATTACTACTACTACTATTATTATTGTTGTTGTTGTTATTATTATCATTATTATTATTATCAGCTCGGGAGTAGGCTAGAGCAAAACCCACCAAGCAATGAGTGCCCAGGTCCCCATTGCTCGGGAACTCTTGCCCGGTCCTGGGAATGAGCGACCCTATCCGCGGAGGCGGCAGAAAGTGTAAGACCCTCCACGCTCATTCCAAGCCCTCCTCCCCCCCCCCCCCCCCCCCGGGGGATGAGGGCAATCGCAAGTTACAGATTCAAAATCTAGCTCGGCTGAGTTATAATTTTCCAGACATCCTGTTTGTGAGAAAGAATCACTTGCAGCATTATTACTGCAAGCAAAAAATCTGCAATACATTTCAGTGCATACTAAAACAAGTTGGGCTTTGAGGGCTGTTGGGCTTTTTAAGCTTTTTATTTATTTATTTATTTTAATTGAGCATCCTATTCTAATGAGTAAAAGTAACGACTGTGCTTCGGGTCTCAGCAGCCAAGCTGCAAAAAGGGCCCGATCCGAATCCTGTTTAATAAACTTTCTTACTAAAGGGCAGTTTTTGTTCACCTGAGAAAACAAAAATCGGTTCTGGTGTAGGAGGGTAGCCTTCAGATTTTCCGCTCGGAGGGGAAGTGTTTAATTGACTTTGTTTGGAGTGACTTTACCAAAAGCCTGGGATCTGTAGCTTCGCAGATAACTGAAGGCATAGGAGCAAATCGACGGCTCTTCTGCTGGTTAATTCACTACATGGGCAGGGCAAGGGACCGCTGAGCCGCGTCCGTCCCCGGGCAGTGCGCAGAGAAAGTGAAGTGTCGGTTCTCATTACACCGGGCCCGAGCCTGGAGCCTTTCCCAGCCAGACTCGAGGTTCAGACGCTCCCAGATTTTATCCACAAACCAGCCAAAACGTAATGACAGCGATCATTTCACGGTTCCTGCAGTTTGGCGCTTTGACAATACCTCAGCTGTTTGGGAGGTTTCCTCCACGACACCTGCACAGATAAAATGAAGATTTCATGTGCCTCAAAGGCATATTCAGTGGGAAGACAAGCAACTAGTGAACGGGAAGGTTCCCCTGTCCCTCTTCTCCCCTTAAGAGAGATGGATTGCTGTCAGAACTGGACGAACTTCGACAATTTTCTTCTTGCAACATGTAATGAATCTTCTTAAGTCATCTAACGTTTCTCTCAACACAAAATGGAACGAGATAATATTTAGTGTGTGGATCTAATCTTAGCCCCATAGGAAATCTCAGCAGAGATGCTCTATAAAAACAGATTAATCTCTTATCTTGATCTAGTTCAAATTATAATGGAATCTACTTACATATGGACTATAAAAACAAACCCAACACGAATTTAATCTGTGCTTTATCTGGCTGCTATTACAGCCCTTTATCAAGTTTAGAAAGGATTTTGAAAGTTGGGCTGTGGGACTCAAGCCCCATGCACCTTAGCACTGTCGGAGGGGGAAGAGATTTGCCCTATCGACGCTTCTCGGATCTGCTAGTTACTCAGCATTTCGTGTAAGAATAGCGTCCTGATTCCCACTCGGGAACATAGAAAAGACAGTCACGGTCCTTCCTTCAGTCGGAGACGGGGGGCTGCTGGAGGGGGCGTCTGTCCCACCTCCTTCACGCGGGGACAAACCTGCTGGCTACAAAGGCCGGGGCGTGGGGGGGGGGGGGGGGGGGGGATTGCTCCAGCAGCTGCATGTGCTCTTTGAAATCCAAATCCTGTCCCACCGACCCCCTTCTCCCGCTCCGCTGTGCTTTCCAGCAAATTAGAGATACACGCAGTGCAAAATACAAACAGCGTTCTGCACATCAAAGAAATAGACGCCTTAGGAGCAAAATGCAAACGTGAAAAAGAAACACTCTAGCATGTTATGGCTGAAAATTCCTGCTTTTAACCTCCTCCCCCTCCCGGGAATTGATTTCCTATGTGTTTTGTTTTGTTTGTTTGTTTCCCCAAAATGAGCTCATTGTGAATTTTAAGTGCAGGAGACGTCTAAGTAACTAACGCTGATGTTTTACCAACAACCCCTCGATCTACCATAGCGAACCAGCCCGGCTCTGACTATGGAGCACTGAGCATTAACGCACCTTTGCAAACGAGCAAGCCAGAAGAAAAGCCCTTCTTTGCAAGCTACGCAGTCTTCCCTGCTGGCAGTTTGATTAATATTAGGACAATTCCGAAAATATACGGGCAACATTACCGGAGCGACCCCGAGGCTCTGAATGTATCGAGGGGCCTGGAGAATGTGTGGGGGGCTCTCTTGTCATTTCAGATGAATTGATTTCTTTTAAGGCATGAAATATGGGTCGACATTCTGGTTTCTAAGCACGAAGCTGAAGGAAGGTGTGAGACAGAAGGGACAGGGTCTAAGAAATAGATCCCTGTTCAGCTTGGAAGCACTAACAAATGGATGCATTGAGCTAACTTTGACAGGGACTGCTGGTTTTCAAGACTGGCTCGTCTGAAAGAACCGTTGCTTTTTTTTTCTTTTTTTTTTTTTAATTATTTTTTTTCTCTTCATTGCGATGTGTGCTAGATCTGATTTTAAAATGTGTAACTCAGCGATGCTGAAAGCCACAGGGCAATTTTGTTCCCGTCTTTCAGCACTCGGCTCTGTACAGTCTCAGCCTTATTTTGTCCTTTGCTGAGAGCTGCTTGTATCTTTCGAAACCTTAGTGTGCATTAAGGAGCATCTATCCCCGAGCCTTTAAACTCTCCGCCCTTCTTACCAGAAACGACTAGATGAATACAAAAAAGGACTTAGTGGTTAACCGATATGCTGCTAATATTTCATTCATGGGCCTCCCCCTCCTCCCCTCTTAAAACTTCAGCTCTTGGAAAAACAACATATTTTAAGCTTTCCACACAAATATTGATATTGGCAAATAAAGTCAGCCCCCAGTCTATGGTTAGAGACAGTATTCTTTTTGTTTCTACCCCAGGCAATCAAAATTAATCCACTGTATTACAAATTGCTTCGGAGTATTTCACTTTTCCTGACAAAACCCGTACCTGGGATATGTCACTGCGAGAGACCTTTTCCCTGAGACGTTTGTGCGGTGCTTGCTTCCAGAGGGTATCGGGGAGCAATGGGCGTGGGGGACCTGACCCAGCACGAAAGTCCCTTATTTCTGCCTGCATTTGTACCGGAGCAAGGACGGGGGCCGGGGGGGGGTGCGGGGGGGGGTTGGTGACGGGTTTGTTCGTCAAGTATCAATCAGCTAAAGCAGAGGTGCTGTAAGCGCGATGCCTCTCTTCGCCTCCTGCTTGCAGAGTAAGAGGTATCCGCCAAGAGAAAGCAAATTGCCCCCTCGACCGCATGGCACCCCATCCAGAGCATCCCTCCCCACCAGCGACACGAGGACCGGACTTCACGCCGGCTCATGGCCCAGCTGTGCACTGCATGGGCTCGGCAGCCACCCGAGATGCTACCTGCAATTGAGAATGGTATAAAACACAGCTTGTCGTTATTGGCTTTTATTCAGGCAAAACTCGCACAGAAATCAATGGGACTGAGCTCGTAACGAAGAATGAACGCACTGCTCGTAAAATGGAAAACGAATTTATTTAAGGAAATCCTTACACAAACACAGATTTCTCTGTGCTCTTTCTGGAGCTGGTGCACAGCGCTACGGTTTCAGGGACCGACACTGAAATTAGCAGCAGGAAGCGCACTTGGTTGCATCAAGATGGCTTTCACAGAAGCTGCAAATTATGAATAAACTGCGACGGAAGAAAAAACACCAGAAGTTATCACTTAGACGAGACTAAGTATTCTCTTCTCACCTGGCGCTGGAGAAAACACGTTTTTTTTGTGGCACGACTTCTTTTCTCACATTAAGCAAGTTGTTGTTTAAAGGAAAATTACTGGAGAACCTAATTAAATCGCGCAAATTACAACGTATTAGTCAGATTAGGGTCAAATTTACGGCTGACTTGGGTTCTTGCAATGAATAACCTCTAGACCTCCTACACATGGTGATGGTAGCAGAAGACATGCAGTTTTGAATGGACAACTCTAATTTAATGACACAAATTTAGCAGGAAAATAAAGCCTTTTTTATTCCCCCCCTCTTTTTTTTTTCTCTTACTTTTTCCTTTGTAGAGCGTTGTTCACAGGAATAGTAAACTGCTCTCACTTGAAATAGAAGCATTTATTCTTTATTAGAAATATACCTGATAGCTATAGCGATCTCCACTAAAAATTGTTTTGCCTTTGGCACAGCTGATTAATAGTGCTTATTTGCGCTCAGACTCCCTGAAGTAATGTCTAAATAACAACAACAACAACAACCACCACCTTTGGTTTCTTTGCCTAAGAGTAATTTACCAAATGAATAAGCTAGGAATACAGAAAATGCAACCCTCAGCTATTATTAACAAACATTTCTGATCATATCTTAACTTTGTCAAATCATCATTGGTTGTTACGAACATAAAATACTCTTGGTCTTTCTCTTTTATTACTGCGAGTAAAACTGCATTTCAGCCAGGGGTCATTTTACATCTACCTGGGTATTTGGTCTTCTTTAATGTTTGGATGAAAAACAAACAAAACAAACAAAAACAACTAGCTATGTAGACAGCAATCAGTCAGCTAAGAAACTAAGTAAAGGATGCTAATTCTAAACAAATCCATCGATCATTCAAGCGAGGACCAGAAGAGGAACAAATTGTAGTCCTTCTTGGCAGCTAGGTAAATGATAACCCGTTCCATCAGCATCCATGTCACAGAAATAGCAGAGGAAGTCCTTCTGTGCTCATGAAGAACAATCTGTCTATCTGCTCACGAATAACAATATAGTTCATAATGCCATTCATTTCAACTTCCAGCCTTCAACAACTTGTCAGTCTGAGGCAGATACAAAATATTTCTTCTAAAAATCTCCTGGAAAACCCGGTCCCTGCACTTTGGCCATCATGGGACTTCATAAACAACTCTCCAGTAGTTTTTTCGGTGCTAACTGAAAAAAACTCAGCCCAATTTGGCACCTTGAAGGTATCTTGAGGGTGGATCCAAGGAGGTATGATCAGCACTTTCCTGCCCATTACCTACCTTGAGGAACAATTTATCATTTATCCATTGAAATACATTGGCTGGTTTAGATTATTTATTTAGACTATATTGTTACTTCCAGGCCATACCTATGTTTCTTTCCTACTCTAATCACATTTCTCTGCTTCTGTGAGAAGACAGTGGCCCCCCATTCCTACTGAACTATGGTACATGCATGAACTGTACGACTTTCACACTTATCACACAAGATCTTACAAGTGATGAAGTTCACTGTGGGCCATGAGATTTCCATTCTCTAAGACCTTATTCAACATTGAACTCAGAAGTGACTGTCATTCATCTGCTTCCTACAGACTAACAGCCAAAGATCCAAACTCCTATGCTGGACTAATACTTTCCACAAATCTTATAAAAATAAAATTAGATAATTAGTTTCTCACTTAGGACTGTAAAAAGAAATAAGAGAGGAAAACTTATTTATTTATTTATTTATTTATTTATTTTTAGCTAGTACAGTTAAGTACAAACAGCTTGGATCTCAGATGTGAAATCAGACTAGTCAGACTTTTACATGGTTGTGTTCCTTTCCTGCCTTCTTGGGGCCATCCAGTAAAAACCACTTTTCTAATGTGTTTTTCTCATTACAGGAAACAGTATTAAGATATTGCAGTGTCCCAGAATATTAGCTTGGTTTCCATTAATGTTAATAGAATTAACTTCAGTGTATATCAAGGAAAGGCTGTGCCTCCAGAAATATAAATTTCTGTTATCATGATTAAAAAAAATAATAATAATAAAAAAAAAATTAAATAAATTCCTCACTGTGGGTATAATAGCTGTAGTTGGAGACCAAGTGGCTGCTTTGCAACCATGTGTCTGAAGTGAGATTTGGATGTAACCTGTGGCATATTTTTGAAAAATATAAATATTTCGTACAGCAGACCCTCATTTAATGAATGTATGATTGAGTACTATATTATTAGTACTAGATTATTGGTACTTAATTATAATGATTTACTAACCCAAAATGCAATACCAGCTCATCCTGGACCACAGCAATGTCTATCCTAAAGGCACATTGGGTACCCATTATTTGCAGATCTCTTAAAATAAGAAATTTACTTGAGCAGTAATCATTTGAGTAAACACAGCTACTGTCTGAAAAGTATCTAAAGAAGTAAGCAAGAAAACTGGCCTGTTATTCAGCTAGAAATATTTCGTCATCGTGTTTTGTCATTCAAATATGGACAATCTGAGTACCATTAACACCTCCTGATTCAGAATGCACTTCTCTGTTGCTGCAGGTAACGATGCTCCTAATGACACCTTTCGAACAAAGGAGCGTTTAAAGAATATACTGGCGATCAGAGTTCATGTTCACATAAATTATACGGCGAAAGCAATCTCAGTGATCCGTCCTGAGGAAAGGTTAAAAAACGCTGTTCGATTGGGTTTGGTAAACGACACCTACTAAAGGGTAAATGATTAAACTCACTTGTGTTGTTTCATCCTTGATTTTGAATTTTTTTTTTTTCTACAGAATGAGATTCTTTCAAGAATCGAGACTCATATAGGCAAGGAAAGGAAGATTTTCTGAAGTGTTTTTGTTTGTTTGTTTGTTTGTTTTTCACATGAAGTCTTTCTTCTTTCCTACTAAAGGATATACAGGGAAAAGAAAAAAGTGCTGAGCAGATTATGCTAGTTAACCGTGAAGAAGTTTAGAGCACCACAAAGGCAGCAGCACATTTAGAAATATGCAGTTTTAGGTATTTGGGGTTCATGTTTTCCTGGGCCGTCACATGGACTTGCTCTGAACTCAAGATCCAAGCACTCTACTCACAGCCACCCAAACATATCGAAATAGATTTTCAGAGGAACTTACTTTTAATTATGTGTTCTTGTCCTGAATAGGAATTGCTGTATTTGATAGAGTGGAGATAGAGGGGAAAAAACAAACAAACAAACAAAAAAACTACCAGAAAGAAAGAAAATAGAAAATATGAGGGAGACAAAAAGAAAGCATGAAACAGCTTTCTGCTGCTTGAAGTAGTCATGTCGTAAATATGTCACCAGATGTAGCATTCATGTTACTTCTGACCCTACATGTTGTAAGGTGTAAGAGCAACAGACATTTGCCCAGATTTCACCTTGGTCCTGAAAACAATAATGGTCTTTCTGCTAGCTTAAACAGAAATTGCGCCTTGGACTTTTACCCATATTTGACCAGACACACTGTACTTTCAACACTGCAATTCTTAAAAATGTACTGGATATAATAACAAGACATTCTATTACGTATTGCAATATTATCTAATGAAAACAACAATGTATTTTGGCATATTTTGTAACTTAATTTCTGTTAGGTATGCTACTTAACATATTCATGACAATATCAATTTATGGAATAGCAGACTAAGCATGTTATGAAACTCAAAAGGCATGTCAGCAAATCTTGTCACTCCAACATGTAATTTAGTAAGTTGTATGTTATAAAGCTACTACCTTTTCCTTACAAAATAAAGTGCCTTTAAAAATGTTGCCAAAACATTTTACTTAGGCTTGGTATTTCTAATTCAGAAACACCTGGAAAGCAAAAGAGATCAGGTATGAAAACTTTTGTAAAGTATATTTTTATTATACCATCTAACATTTATGAAATCTGAATAACAAATATCCTTGTTTTACTTTGCATCAGTTGCATTGATGTGCAGTATATTATGCACAGTCTAAATAGATGGAACATTCTGCAAGGAGTGCTGAATTGTAAACTGTTTGATTTTGCATTTTGATCTCCAGTTAGTACCCGTAATAGTGGTGGATCTATTTACTGACCATACTGCCACATACAATGACAAATATTTTGAACTAACAAAGCTTTCTTTCAAAACTAATATTCTTAATGATACAATTGAAATGACAAAAGCTGCAGTCTTTGGGGGTGATTTTTAAAAGGTATTATACAATATATTTAGAAATTTAGAATACTGAAAGTATGCAGTAGACTTGCTACATACATTGGGAAACTAACTAGACTGTAGAACCATCTAATGACATTTTATACTCTGCTGAAGACAACAGCATTTCCACAGTCAGGACAAGGAACTGTGCTGATCATCATTCCTCTAAAAGTGAATGAAATCTTCTCTGAAATAGGCTGCACTGGCTTTTCAAAATAAAGTGATAACAAAAAAAAAAAAAGTACCTTAATAGGATATAAGAAGGATGTGTCCAAAGAATGGCAACAAAAGAACCAGGGGGTATGACTTATGAGGAGTCAGTAAGAATACTTAGTTTATCCAGCTTAGAGGAGACTGAGGGGTGACCTCATTATAGTCTACAACTTCCTCATGAAGGGAAGTGGGGAAGGAGGTGCTCATGTCTTTTCTTTGCTCACCAGTGACAAGGATCAAAGGGAATGGTTTAAAGATGCAGATGTTCACATCGGGTATCAGGAAAAAATTCTTTACCAAGAGGATGGTCAGGTACTGGAACAGGCTCCCCAGGGAAGTGGTCATGGCACTGGGCCTGACAGAGTTCAAGTATGGATAACACTCTCAGAAATATGTTTCAATTCTTAGGTTGTCCTGTGTGGAGTCATGATGAGTTGGATTCAGTGATCCTTGTGGGTCTCTTTCAACTCAATATATTCAATGAGACTGTGATAGGAATGAGCAAAGTTATTGAACAGGTATCGACAGCAATGCTGCAATGTTTTGCATGGTATCAGCTGTCCTTGAATGTGAAAATGGATGTGAATATTCACAAAAATTGAGATAATTTCTTTGAAACATCAGTCACATGTATGTGTTAGCATATAAAAGCAACTCACAAAATAATATAATGAAATTTAAGTACATTTTGAAGACACAACATAAGAACTTATCTTCTGTAATGACTGAATTTTCAAGCCACATTATCCTTCCCAACTCTCTCTCAGTCTGTAAAGAATTGAGGATTCAGAATATTGGACAAAAACAGATGAGGAAATCCAAAGACAGACTTCTCAAGATCCGGTTAGCAACTTCAATACTCAAAGTGGAAAACATTAAAATGTTAGGCTTTGAAATAAATAAAATAAATAAAATAAAACTAAATTTAAAAACAAAAAAAAAAACAAAAAACAAAAAACACGACAAACCTTTTCTGTTGTGTATACCAATGAGCAAAGAATTCACTAGAAGTAATGAGTTAGATATCCATCTCAAGTTTTCTACCTCAAAGTAGTATTAATAGTTTATTATATAAACTAAATAATTTATTTTGTTTCTTTCTCTAGATCTCTTTGTACCACAGAACTTCTAAACATGGGTCTGAAGGACTACATGAACAAATAGAGTTGAGTTAACAGTGTCTTGTAGACGTAGGGTTATACTACCCCAGCACAAATAAGATCGTAGTAAATTTATTTTTCTTTAACCATCTAGGAAAAGGTTAGAAATATTTGAAAGTATAAAAGAGTTTAGCAGGTGACTTTATCATATTATTACAAAAATTTAGGGTGAAAGTTCAAGAGGATTTCTCACATTGTTAAAAAAAAATGCATCCCCACTATTTGTATGTTTCCAGCCTGCCATGAATTTTAGCTGCTTCAGTAAAATATTCTAAACTGACTTTAAGAATGACATTATTGGATGTCATAGTCCATAACACAGTTTATAAGCATGTATTTTATTTGTGAAAAATGAGTATTTAGAGATTTGATATACAGCATACATCATGAACTATTACTAACTACATTTGCACATCTCAACCACTTCTTATAAACAAGCCTAAACTTGCTCACTGTACAACAATTCATTCTTGTAGAGTTGATTGATTCTGTGTTCTAAACCACAGAAACATATAAGCAATTGAAAACACTAAGTATGACAATGTACTGACAGGTATAAAGTAATTTGACCAAAAACAAAACAAAACTAACAACCAAAAACCACTATAACTATGTATAATAAAATGTCGCATTTAGTTAACTGAAACTTATTATGCTGATAATAAACCTACATATACATATTCACATATAGATGTGTGAATATATATATATGTTTATATATATATGTATATATATGTGTGAATAATATACATATATATACGTATATATGTGTGTGAATATATATATTCATAGGCTTAAAAGGAAACAGTTCTCCACATGCTTTGGAAACCAAAAATTTGATTAAATCAACTAGTCAAACAATCTCCAATATTCAACTAACATTTTTAACCTTTTGCCTCTTTTTTCCTGTTCCCCATCCTCCGCTGAGCTGCACTGGATGGTCTCGAAATGATATCCGTTCTCTACAAGATGGACCCAGATGTGATTTATCTGGTGTAGATACATTCTTTTCTAAGCAACAAACAAATATATGAAATTAAACAACAGCAAACACTAAATTTAACTGCTTCATGTTTCTTTTAATATCACAAAATATATTGCTATGTCAAAAATTGATAGCAATCATGTTTTCTAACTCTGTATTCCTCTCTGTTTTAAAAGTTAAAGTATTTTCGTAAAGCAGTAATTTATGAAAAAAAAAGCCTTTATGAAAATAAACAGTAAAATTACTAAACAAAATTACCCTATCTTTAATAGAGCCATTATGTGTCCGTTTTGAGTATATTTTACACTGATAAATTAGCATTTTCCAAATTGAAGTAGGTCCAGTTCAGAAGACATATCAATTTATCAAGTTCTTGTTTTAATATCTTAGCAAATGAAAGCATTTCTTCTTTCAAAGCCCAGGAATACTTGGACTCTGAGAAAGTTGAATGATGCCAAAGCAAGTTTAAGCACACACATAAATGTATTAAATAAAAATAATTGTCATATATATAGATGACTGAATAATTTAGCTATATATTATATACTATTATATAATATTACATATATACATTATAAAATATACTGGTTATATACTGGCTATATACTAATTTAATAAACTAAACAACTATTGATTCAAATTATTATATTTATACAAAACAACATTTAACAGATGGAAATGTCTTTCTTAGACACCTATTAGCATGCTAAGTGTCTGAAAACAAATTAAACTTGCCAAGAGGATGATAAGATGTTCACAGTATAGCAGTTATATCTATCTATCTATCTATATACAATTAGTGTGATGGATTATCAAATACAAAATTTACAAACATTTTTTTTTGCCACCTATCAAAGGAAAAGATTACCAATTACATATCTTTAGTAAACATTTTTGATATGTCAACCTCTTGGTGCTTTGAAACAACAAAACTAAATTTCTCATAATAGCCACCCCAAAATAATAATAATAAAGTGCTTAAATTATATGATTGAACATGCTTATTTAGAAATATAGGTAACAATAGTGATACATTTTCAAACAGAACTTTTCTGTTTTCTTGTGGATACTTTTCTGTAGTCAGCTAGATCTAAATGTCAGGAGCTTTTACCAGCTTTGTGTTCCCTTTTATGAAATTTTTAATTATTGCAAATGCATCTTATAAATAGTTCTCTCTTTTTCTTTTCTAGTAGCTTTAATGCTTTAATAAGTAAACCTGTCTGTTTACTTATGGCTCTATGGCTATAGTCAATTGATTTTCTTTTTTTTTTTTTTTTCTATTTTTCTTTCTTTTTTTCTTGAGATATATAATTTACTCCAGGTCTACTTGATAGAGGTCTAAAATGCTACTGTCTTGCCTTTACAGGACCGCAGTTTTCTTGTCTTTGGATCCTTTTATTTGACACCTCAAATGGTAGAAGATATCTAGTACAGAAAGGCTTTTGTTAAAGAGCAAAGAATAAAGTTATTTAACTAAGCAGTAAACATTCTATTCATTCTTTTGACTGGGAACTGTAAGACATTCATTGAAAGCTAAGACCTTCAAATTTGTTAATTGATTAAGGAAACAAAAATACATCTAATATGGTGATAATATAAAAAAAAAAATGTGTCCCTCCATGAAAGATTTTAATTTTTTTTTTTCTGAATTTGGAAATGTTGTTAAACCATAAAAAGATTTAATACTGTGGAATATGACGTCTGAAGAAAAAGAAAGAATGAAAGAACGAAAGAAAAAGAAAGAAGGAAGGAAGGAAGGAAGGAAGGAAGGAAGGAAGGAAGGAAGGAAGGAAGGAAGGAAGGAAGGAAGGAAGGAAGGAAGGAAGGAAGGAAGGAAGGAAGGAAGGAAGGAAGGAAGGATGGATCTATTACATGTTTAAACTGGAAAAATATTTTGGGCTAGTGTATGCTTGAGACTGACTCTTTAATACATTCATCTTCAAGATTATATTAACGATAAAGGTATATTAAAGATAGCAGTTATTTCTATATTTTGATGAAAGAAATATTTGAATTACCTTTTGAATTAATATTGAATTATTTTGAATTATTTTGAAAAAAAGACAAATGTCAGAACAAAACCAATAATAATAAATTTGAAAATTAGTTTAAAAGTGACAGAGCCCAATGAATACAGAAAAAAGAAAGTCAAACATATCCTAATTGCCTAGCCTGGATTATTCCTAGACTAACAACCACACTTGATTATGAACTTATCTGTACCGATAAATATTATTTTCATGATGGATTTCAGAAATCTATAAATATAGTTTTCTGGCTTTCCACTTAAAACTATACACAATTCATTGCAAGGGATATATTGTCTCAACATTGCTGTGAAAGGTATATTATTCCATAAAACAATCCCTACAGACTTGCTGTAATTCGCTATAAGATACTTGTGAGAAGTCTTTACAAATTAGTAATATACCCTTTTATTTTGGCAGAATGATGGCAGTATCTGTCATAGCATGAATTGTACTTGTCTAAACTTCATGGTCAATAGTTCACATATTTATTTTTTATTTTTAATTGTAATTGATTTGTACATTGCTTAGAGGGTAGCATAGTCAAATATTTTGTAAGTAAAATGTAATAAGTTATTAGTTTTGAGTGTATATAATCTGTCTGACAAAACAACCTTCTATGTGAGAATCATAGCTCAGAATTTCTAGACCCTGTGGTCTCAGTAGCAGGGCAGGACAATTTCCTCAGCCTGAAGGTATTTTTGTAAAATTCCAGATACTCACTGCTCCCTTGAATCTGGGTTTAACAAATCAGAGGATATCCCAAACTCTGGTGGTCACGACGCTCTTTTTCTCTATGCAGTCTGTAGTGTTGGTTAGACTTTCTACTGTCTGCTTTAAGCTTTACCTACAGTATTGATCTAGAGAAAGTTAATCAAAGCATAGGCTACTCTATATCCTTCCTTCCCATCATTCATAGGATTCTTAGCATTTTCAGACAAATAAAATGAAATCATTGCAGGGAATGAACAACAAATTTAGAATGAAAATATCACCATGTTAGGCCTGTAAAGTGCAAAGCATAGAATCATTTTGGTTGGAAAAGACTGTCAGGTCCAACCATTCATCTAACACTACAAGTCCACTGCTAACCCATGTCCCTAAGTGACACATCCACATCTCTTAAATACCTCCAGGGATGGTAACTCCCTGGGCTGCCTGTCTAATCACCCTTCCCATGAAGAAATGCTTCCTGATATCAAGTCTAAACATCCCCTGGCACAACCTGAAGCCATTGCCTTGAGTCTGAGAAGAGAGATTGACACCTTCCTCATTACAAGCTTCTTTCAGGTACTTAAAGAGAACAGTGCTTTGTCACCTCCTCAGCCTCCTTTGCTCCAGATTAAACAAGTCCAGTTCCTTCAGCTGCTCACTCCCTTTGTATGTCCCACCTTAATGTCTTTGAAGTGGATATAAACATGCTTGCTCTTTTGAGAATGTACTTCTGATATCAACTCAATTGAACTGAGAGATGGGTATTATTATCAGCGTTGCTGTTCTAGTTAGTGGTCTAATTGGAGTGATGAAAAACTTCCATTGAGACAAAACAACATATTCCCTACAGAAGAATTCTCGAATAGTTACGTGCCAGACTGGTATAGAAGCATAATGAGGTTTGCTTACTCCTATTTATGTTATACCTAATTTTCAGACTTTGTAATTACAGAACTACTGGTTGCTTAAATGTTAATTATGATTGAGTGTTGTAAAGCAAAGAAACAGCTCATTTATGATGAAGGCGTAAGTCAAATATAAGACATCTTTTTATTGCATCTTCCTCCTAGAGCTTAATGGAATAACCAGAAAGGAAAATGAAAATATACAAATGGAATGCATTGCAAATATAGGACTTAACTGATTTATCATACATGTGCCATTAAATTTCTGTGCTTATTTTTAAGTCATATCTTCTTCTGTTCCATTGAGAATCCAGGCAAGAATCCACTCTTGAGGGAAACTAAGAGAAGCATTTCTAATAAGTATAAAGCAAGCGTCTAGGTTGAGTGTTGCAAGAAATAAAAATATCACATGTAAATTAAAACTAACTCTGCTATATTTTTGTGCCTGTGTTACAGCAGGTCTTCTAATTATACATTATTAAAACAGTCATTTTTTTTCCCTTCAGAAATATTCAATAAAGACAGGTCCATATCAAATGGTTAAAATTTTGTCTAAATAAAGGGGATGACGGAAGACAAGAATTTGGGGATGATGATGCCATTTTGAACTAAGAGACTGAACCTCCAAATGTTCCTTACAAATACAGCCTTGTTTTATTGTTTTATTTTTTAAAATCATTAAAGTGAACAGTTAACTGAAACCTTATTTGTTCCATTTATTTATGTTTATGCTTGTTATACTTCTCCTTGGAGATTATACTTGCTCAGGAGAAGTTTTACAAATTTACTGCTTTGTGAGATTCTTTAAGAACAGGTGAGAAAATAACATAAAGTTGGGAAGATACTTGGTTCAATGAACAGAAGAATAAAACAAGAGTTCACTAAACAACAATGATGGCTTGGAAATGCAAACATTTTGCATGTTCTACCCAAAGTATCTAAAATGCTGCAAGGCCAGATATTCATGAATTATTAAAATATTTTAAAACTGTGAGATACTGTACATGTTCTTCAGAGCATAGTTTATTTGGAAGTCTTACTTTACAATCCAATACTTTTTTTTTTTTTTTTTCAGATCTTTATAGTTCTCTTTTACAGCATTAGTAATAGATAAATAATAGATAAATGGTTTTCACAGGAAGCTTAGATTTGAAATACCTTATTTCTTCCCTAAATTACAATATGTGTCTTGCAAATGAATGTTTTGGGTATAAGTATACATTAACAAATAAAATTAATATTATCAGAACTTGATTGGAAAAATAAAAGGTGAAATTTAGAGTCTTAGTTTGTTATAAACAAATCTATAAGGCATATCTTTCATTTAGTAAGTGTACATACATACACAGGTATGCACACGTATATTTGTGATTTATGAAGAGTTGTAAACATGCATATAATACATTTTTTTAATGTTATATTCCATAAATGTAATGGGACTAAGCAAAAGGCAATAACAAAAAGATTCATATTCTTTCAAGCCCATATGTACGTATCTTTACTAAACAGAAATTAGAAGAAATACATTGTTTTTATTCTATAATGCAATGATAATTTTGCAACTATAACAATAAATAACAACAGCAACGATGACAACGTTTTTACCATTTATGGGTACTAGAATGAAATAGAACCTGGTATTAAGTATAATTTAACATGATATATAGTTATTCTAACACCCCCTCATATGGGAACAAATTGGTAGCCAAGAAAAACAATTTAATTTCTCCTATCTTGCAAGGGTTTGGAAGATTCAGGTTGTAAAAGTAATTTACTGTACTTTCATTTAATTGTAACTTTCAACTATATGAAGCTCGAGTATATTCTGAAATATATTCAGGTGCCTGTATATATCAAATAACTATTTCCTTTGACTACGTGCTGAAAGCTTGTCTTGGGTTTGGTTAACAAGCTTCTATTTCTAAGCAGTTACTTTTCTGTTGTTTAATCTGTTTTCTGCTATTGATTTGTTCTGGTCTTTTTTGGTTAAAACCTGGGTCTTTTAACAAATGTCAAGGTTTACATATCCTCTGTTTTGATAAGTAATGCAATATGTAAAATGCTTTGAATAAAATTCTTGGTGTCCAAAAAGAAAAGCTTGGTTAAACAGGTTATGGTAAAAATTTTATGATGCATAGTAGACATCATAGGGCATTTATCGATCCACCTAACATTGTGTGTCTGGAGAGAAAATTTATTTCAAAGTCTTTACCATATTGTATTACTTAAGAGCAAATACAGCATAAGAAGGCATGGAAAAAAAAAAATCAACATTTTAATGAAAGTGACCAGAACGAATCCTTAGCAGCAAAGCGTTTACATCAATTTAAGCTCTAGAAAGAAGCTAGTTCAGCAGGTCTATGAAAAGGTGAATGCAACAATCTCAGAAGAGTTACTTTTTAATATTGTTATTTATGGTATTTATGGCTATACTGAAGTCAAATCACAAATGTTCTCTTTTTCTTTTTTTTTTTTTTTTTAAGTTGCATTGTTTACATTAAAACAAACAAAATATTGTATTATAAATTTTCATAATGTTTTTATATTTCACACGTATATTTGAATAGTATTGAGAAGCCACAGGAGCATCTTATATGTAAAGATATATTTCCTTTCCCCATAGAGATCTGAAACTAAAACATTTTTTTTGGGGGGGGGGGGGGGGTGAGGGGGAGGGGGTAATTAATTTAATTAATTTAATTTGTTTATCAAACATTGATGCTATTCTAACCAGACCATACCAGCAATTACATATTTGATTAATCTCAGCTCTTCAACTCTTAACATGAAACTCAGACACATAAAGGAATTCATACAGATTTACAAGAATAATGATGTGTTATAAAAAGTTATTAATCACCTTTCTACACATAGAGATGAAAAAACATAAAAAACATAATGCTCCAAAGATGTTCCTTTAAAATACAACGTTTTCCTAACCATAAACAGGACTTTAGCAAATCTATTAAAGACCAATATTTCCTTTGTATTCCAGCTTCTTATCTATTTCCCAAATTTTGTCCATTTAAGACGAAATTTTACAGGCTGACTTATTGGCTTTGCCTGAAGTTTTCAGAAGTCAGTCTCTTCTAAGAAAAAAATACATGAGATATTTATGTTGCCCATTGCAGAAATGACTTGAAATTTGCCAAGCAACACAGCTTTGTTTTTTGAATCTGTCCAAATTTGATGAAGTATATAAAAATTGTTCCTACATGGTTGGAGGTGATTTTGGTTATGTTCCTTAAAACATCAGGCAACATTGAAACATGCTTTATCATGATGTTACAGGGAGCTAAGCATATCTGTTCCTAAAAACAATGTTGAAAGTCATGCTAGGTCAGGGAACTTAAGAGCCTGCTTGCTCTCTGTGACAGAGTCTAGCTACAGGAGCAATAGAGAAGAAGCAGGAAGGAAAGTGAGAGAAAGGCAGAGGGTTATTTAGTTATGAAGACGGCATACTGCAAGAACAGGGAAACACTTGGGTGTTTTATCTGTGGATAGAGGAAAAGCAGGAAAAATGATTTATTTTTTTTTTCTTTGTGTATTAGATACATGTATCATAGTGAAATCTGGTTTACTAGTCTGGCTTACTGGGTTTGATTAAGACAGGACTCCACCTTAGAAATTCATTTTACCTTCATGATCATAGACATCATGATCATTCTGTCCATTTATGAGAGAAGCCTTCCTCCCAAACAGATAATATTGATAAATAGCTCTCTGAAAATGAATGGTGACACTTATGCCGATTCACTTTATTTGCAAATTCAGGACTTAGAAATCTATACTGGAAAGAAATTTATGGCACGTCTTTTTATTGTTTTTGTTTTGCTTATTTATTTTCCTGGTTTTAGCATTGTAAACTGCTTGTTCCATTTTTAATAACTTTTCTAGAAGGAGTACTGCACTTTTGTATTACTTAATCAAACATCTTCCCAGTCAGGAAAAAAAATAATAAATCAATAACTGAATTTAAGATGCTCTCAAAGAATGATAGCTAGACATACACTGTCACTAATTAATTTATTTTGTGAATTAATCAATTCCTCATTTGACACAGCCCTTGATTTTATCAGTCTATTTTAACTAATCTGTGGTTTGCATGGTTGTACCTGTGTATATCCATCTGTAACATTACTCCTTTGTTGACATGACAGCTTCCTAATAGTCTACACAGTTCACAAATGAGGAGGAGGCCCTTTGCCTTTCCTAACAGTTAAATATATAATGATCCTTTCAACAGTGGGTATATAAACTTTACAGAAGTATAGAAGTATAGTACATATCTCAATTGTCATTTCAGCAGTTAGAAGAACTGGAAAGTCAAAATGACATACCTAATATCAACTAACAGGCTACTTACAGAACCAGGAAAAAAAAAAAAAAAAAAAAAAAAAAAAAAAAAAAAGCCAAAATTCTTGAATCTGCTGTTAAATATTTACTCTCATGTGGATAAATGTATACTATCAGAACCATTCATTTACCATACCCACAAAAAAGTACTTTTTAAAATATCTGTCTATGCATGAACAAGTTCCCTCGTGCTGTGTATTTTTGCATATAGGACATCAAGTAAAGTTCAGTATACTGAAGGATTCTTAAAATATAATGAAGAATATTGTATAGATTTACAATATTGGATTATAAATCCATTATAATTGGATATTTATTGGATTTATAAATCCAATATATAATATATAATATTGGATTTATTCACTTTTTTTTTTTTTTTTTTAATTCACTTCCTTTTCACAGCTTCTTGCCTAAGCACCACCCTAATGTGGCTAAGAGTTTCCAGACTCAGGTTATTTTGTATTTTTTTTCAGCATACAACATAGGCTTAATCCATTTCTAACTGTTTTCCTCTGACAAAATATATATATGTTATGCAAAAAAGTGGTGGAATATCATCTCTTTTCATATTTTGTATTCTGGTAAGATGTACAGAGGAATCTCAGTGGAAAAAATATATTGAAATGATGTTCACAGCAATAATCATAATTCTCTAGTACGTTTCAAAACCTGGTAAATTTTAACTACTTCAGAACTGTGGAACCCTTTTTCATCCATTCTATACATTCATTTCCTGAGAACAAAAATATTCATAGTATGGAATTATCCCATAATCTTTTACTGGACAAAATGCATATCTTAACATTCATGTGGTCATACTACCAGATGTGGCTTACAGAAGAGATAGCTTTATTCCTAATATAGTGATAGCAGTTGTGATTTTCTCAAGTAAATTGGGTTCATCATTTTTTAATTGGTACAAGTAATTAGTACTGTAAATATCCCTTATACACTTACAGCATTTCTACATGTTTCTAAGGAGAAAGCATAATTTTTATATATTTACATAGTATAAATCTTCTAGAAATTCTACTAAGTAAGTAAATAGCAAGAAACTGAAAGGACTGCTAAATAAGTACTTCCATATTTGATCATATGTTTCTAAAATGTTCCTTACTCAGTTTCTGTAACATGGCAAACTTCTAATGGAGACTGTATGAGAAAAAAGAAAGAGCGGAAGGAAAGAAGGAAGGAAGGAAGGAAGGAAGGAAGGAAGGAAGGAAGGAAGGAAGGAAGGAAGGAAGGAAGGAAGGAAGGAAGGAAGGAAGGAAGGAAGGAAGGAAGGAAGGAAGGAAGGAAGGAAGGAAGAAGGGAAGGAGGGAAGGAGGGAAGGAGGGAAGGAGGGAAGGAGGGAAGGAGGGAAGGAGGGAAGGAGGGAAGGAGGGAAGGAGGGAAGGAGGGAAGGAGGGAAGGAGGGAAGGAGGGAAGGAGGGAAGGAAGGAAGGAAGGAAGGAAGGAAGGAAGGAAGGAAGGAAGGAAGGAAGGAAGGAAGGAAGGAAGGAAGGAAGGAAGGAAGGAAAAATACCAGCTGAAGTTTCTCAGTAAAACATAAATGAGAGTAAAGGATGAAGAGGGATCTTAAAAATGAAATGTTTACTGCACACAAAGAGTTTACAATTCCTAAATGAAAGACAGCAGTTATGGAACTGGAATATATAGACAATTATAATGGTAAGGGGAAAGGAGCAGGAAAGCAGGCATTTTTTGAGAAGTAAAGATGTATCATGCTCCTTAAAACAAAGCTGAAAATTTTCTTAGGGATTCTGATTTATCAAGAGAAAGGGAGGCAATAAAAAAAAAAAAAAAAGAAAAAAAAAAGAAAAAAAAAAGTGGGATTCTCTCAAGAAGAAGAATAAGAATTGAAAGGTGTAATAAGGAAAGTGAAAAAAATGAGCAAAGTTAAGGGAGGTTTTTATTTATTTATTTATTGGTTGGTTGGTTGATTGTTTTTTTTTTTTCTCTACTGAGTTGGAAGTCTTTCCACTGTAAGAACAGCTTTATTAAACTTCATTAATTTAATTTCACAGAGTATGAGAATGGTAGAGTTGAAATTTATCTGAGAAATTAAACCAATACACGTCTGCAGTGGAGATAGCAATTAAAGGTCATGTTTAGAACTAGGGGTGATTAAGGAGTTACAAGGTTGAGCTCCAAGCATTTTTGTTTGTTTGTTTTGTGTTTTTTTTTTTTTTTTTTTAATTTTGTTTCACAAAAAATAATATTTTACGGAAATCAGAGACTCTCTGAAAGACTAAGGAAGAAAAGAATTGAGAATAACAGGTAGCATTTTAAGTAACAATGAGTGGCCCAGCTCCCATTACATTCTACTTTCAAATTCTAGTGCTTCTGGGAAGTCCAGTCAGATTGCAGGTCACAAAACAAGAAAGTAAAAGAGAATAAAATTTAAGATTTGTAGAGTACAGAAAAACACAAAATGCTGATGATAGGTAGACAATGTAGTTTTACATCTCATCTCAATGTACAACATTGATTGTATGTAACCAGTCTGGGATGATAGAATGGAGTTTATGATTGTCATAACCTACTCACAAACTCTGGATTAGCATAAAAAAAAAAACATCTAGCTTGTTATCAAAAAATAATTACTCAATTTCTAATTCTTGCAAAAAAAATTCATTGTCCACCTTGTACCTTAGTGTTAACTACACTATTATTGCTCTATTCACTAACAAATTTTCTAATTATTCACTAAAAAATTTTATAACCAGTAATTCACACCAGTATTCACAGAGCTAATAAAGATTTTAATAAAACTCTGTAAGGCACTAACCACATCACAGACCATGGGTATGTGTTACAGAGAAGGTACACATCAGATAAAAATATCTTTCTCTTCTGCCATTTTTTTAAAGAAAGCAAGGTGAGTTAATGTAAAAAACTTAAAGGCAGAAAATACAGTCAGCAAAAGTCTTTTAAACTTGCTTCCTTTTGCAACTCATTGGCACAAAGTATCAGAAAGATCAAGACCTTAGCAGATTGACGAGAATGGACAAAAAATTTAAAAATAAAAATAAAAGCCCCCAAACATTAAGAAATAGAAAAGAAAAAATAACCAGAGAGCAGAAAGAAATAACTATGATTTTTGGAAGGAATACAAGGTGGTATATTTGAGAACATAATGTACTGGCCGTCAATCCAGGCAAGGTTCCAAACTGGATAGATAACTAGTCTGACCGAGCACTTTTTATCCTTTCTTAATGTTATATCTTTTACTTACTTTTTTTTTTTTTTGTTAATATAATTTAACCCATATCAGTCTTTTCCCTTTGAACATATAACAGAGAAGCACATTAAATATCCTAAGTGCTATACAGAAATGCTTTCCTTTGCCTAAGATGTACTAGGTCCACAGCATTTCCTTTATTATTAAAATTATTTTTGTGTCAAAGAACAGAATTAAGTTAGTTTGGGATTAATTCATTCCATCCATTTTTTTTTTTCAGAAACACCTAGTAATTTCTGGTGATAACAATCTTTAAAATCTTTAACCTTAACTTCAGAAATGCTAAGAACCTATCCTCAGCAAATAAGGCCTACAAAAAGTACATTGAAAATTGGCAGTTCCCCAAAATACTTCTGAAAATGTTGACTTAGCCTTTCTAAAAACACCGCTGAATTAAAGCAGTGAAGCAGTCTACATGTTTTGTCTTTACAAAAACATGATCTACAGTCATGACCCAGCAATATATGAAAGGCATTTTTTTCAGTATCACACAATTTTTTATTTTTTTTTTTTCAGTAAATGTACCTAAAATAATTTATTCTGTATTTTTAGACCTGCTTTTTCAATCTGGAGGATCTCAATGATTTATTGATGCATTAACTGAATTACAAATTATATATAAGAAACATATATGATATCCATAACATCTCTTAAATTTAGTAACATCTCTCAGCTGTACAGCACAATTTGCCAAAGACTCCCTACCAATAATTAGAATGTAAAGTGGTAGTGTAGCTATGTTTTGTTGATTAAATCTTGTCAGATCATTGAGGTCAAATTCTCCTGAAAAGTGGTGTAAGGACTTGATTTAATAATTAGTTAAAATGGAAACATGTCCAAAGTCACAGTCCCTTTTCTAATCTCTTCAGTAATATCAATTCATTGTTAATTCAAAATGAACACACCTACTGAATCACTAAAACACTTTCCAGGCTTCTTCGTTAAATATTTCAGAATGCAAAACCAAGAGGGAATACAGCAGGAAATTATCATATAATTAATATAATTTTCATATAAAAAAGAGGCAAACATTTAATGATTAAAGATTATGATTTATGATTATGATTTAATGATTAAAGATTAAGGTCCCCATTGAGCTAATAATTTATTGTAAATTATTGAAGAGCAAACTGAACTAATATAATAAACATGCTTATTTACTTGATATTAATTGTAGAAAGACAACAGTAATATCTGGTTTTATAAGTAATATGCATTTCAGTTTAATGTATCATCACTGTTTAGCCTTCTCATATCCACAATGAAAAAAATGTATAGAAAATAATACATACAGAAACATATATAGAAAAACATAAATCGTCTGCCCTTTTTTCCTTAGTTCCTCAACTACAGAAAGGAGAATGAACATGTAAATGTGCTTATATAGATATGTCTTTTGTGAAAATACATATATTACCAGACACAGTAGACTGTCTGTCTCTCACACTTATGACTCTGCCAGTTGGATTGTTCTCTGCTTCTTTCCTAGACTCTTCATTTTGAAAGCATAATACAATGGGACTTTTTTATTTACTGTACTAAAGCTCCTAAGGCAAGTTCTGCATAACAGTTCTCTCTTCAGAGAAAGAGCTGATTCTTATTTATTTTTCTGGATGGCAGGATAGTGCAGGTTATACATTATACATTATACAGCAGTTATACATTAATATGAAAGTGGTGTATACTACCTAACTCAATTATTCCAGATATGCATACATTCTATTCTGAACATATGAATATAATGATAATTTTTCTGTTGACATTTGCAGCTCAGCTACTAAATTCAGGATCCTAGTAGTCAGCAATCTCATCTAATTTAAATGGTGGGGCTTCATTAGTAGCCAACGGAGAGAAACTGGAAAATTCAGGATGCAATTCAAGTTTTTCTAACATGGTAGGCAGACAAAGAATTTTATTCTTTCCTGATGGCTGCACTTAACTGAGACTAGGATGCTACATTTTATCTAATCTAATTTTAGGAATGTAAACTTTGACA
Source organism: Netta rufina (assembly GCF_964035555.1). Taxonomy (NCBI): domain Eukaryota; kingdom Metazoa; phylum Chordata; class Aves; order Anseriformes; family Anatidae; genus Netta; species Netta rufina. Next base: position 156,013,304 of record NC_140123.1, on the reverse strand, counting down.
CAAATAATTTCAAGAAACTGCATTGCCTAAATGGATTTATGAATTCTAATAATTTTTCCAGAGTTATTTAATAATGCTTATATTTTCCACAATGAAAATTTGGGGCCTTTGAATTAAATTTATTTGAATAATTCAGTTTGTACACAAATGACAAAATATAGTACATCGTATTAGAAATATGCTAACATATTCTTCAGCTACATTATGCAAAATAAAACATGAATCCGAAAATGGTATCATTTTATGACTTTCAAGCATTATTCTATTTTTTCATATACATGTTCTTCTTTTAATTTGTATGATATTAAAGATTGATAAAAATAAAGGGATCCTCTGCCACTGAGCTACAGTAAGTTCTGTAGGATGCATATACTACAGCATTATTGGTAACTAACATGACAGAAATCTATGGCTTGATTAAGATATGTGTTATGGTATTTAGTTAACAGAAGTTGTATTTTCCAAATCTATTTTGGGGAAAAAAAATGAAGGAGAACATAAAACAATAATATTTTTAGCATAAAATATTCTGTTTGTAGTATAAAGAAACAATATTTTATGAACTTGGGCATCGGAAGACCTAGTATATGTCACACCGCCTGTGGGTTAAAATTACAAGAGGAAAGTCCATTGATATTAATGATGCATTTTTTACACAGAACCATAGAAAACATATGAAAAGGTTTCAGGTAAGAAACAGAAGAATAATTAGCATATGTTATTAGGGATTCCAAGCATGCTTAGTTCCACAAAACTATTTTAAAGTGACCTTTAAAACTGGTATTGAAAAAACCCATAACTTACTTGAAGATCTTGCTGAGTGTCTGTGTGGCTGCTTATTTTTTTCTCTGTTCTTAGTCAAAGCACTTCCACTGGCCATGGAAACAAGATCTAAATCCGTGTCTTCTCTGCTTACAGGGCTTGCCTGGAAGCAGTGGGAGAGAATGTACACAATCATGAAACAAAATGTAACATTTTCTGAATGCAGCTCACATTACCCCAAATAAACAAACAGGGCCTGTCAAACAACCTTCTTCAAAATGATACCACAATCCTTTATTGTTGCCTAGGCTGAACAAATGCACTATGTCAAAGCATTTTTGTAAATAGGAGCCGATCTTAAAATTGTGGTTTGTGATCTGAGTCAATGCAGCAACAAAAGAAAACATTTTAGTACAGTAATTTTGAAGAAAATCAATCTTGCAGATGGTTGATGAAACCTTAAACAGCTTAAGATCATTTACTGACCAGTCTATAATTTAAGTTATAGCTGAATGTCAGAGATGTCATATTGGATTATTTTCTGCAATATTTATGTTTTATCCAGGACATGTATCACTTCAATCAATCAAAGACCCAGTAAGTAATTTAATCTTTTAGTTTTTTGCTACTTAACCATATCCATCAGTTAGCATTTAAATTATAGTTTAGGTAAGAGTATTTTATTAATTAGGAACTCCTACATTTTGGCATGAGGCATGTTACCTGTACCTCAATATGGCAAAATAGAAAAGAAAATCATCTTTTAGATTAGCCAGAGGTCCTTGTTTTGGCACCATGTATGGTAACGGTTAAAAATATTGACCTGGAAGATATCACACACTGTAAATTGTCGAGAGTCACTTTTTTTTTTTTTTTTTCCTAGCAATTACTACATATTTACTCAACAAGAACTCTCTTTCCTTGAAATTAAAAGCTATTCAATGTCTAAAGCAGTTATCCAACAATACTATTCATTAGATATTGAGGACCAGCAACACTGACCAGGAAAAATCAGACACTGGAGAAGAGAGATCTACAAAATCCCCAGTATAGACCTAGTCAGCTGAAGTACTGACCATAGGTATACACTTAAATTTTCTGTTCTCTGGCACTTCAAAAGTGGAGTCCAGAATGCAGATTAAGCCTTTCCTCCATCAGTGCCGAAAAGCCACAAATCCTGTAAGAACCTAGGTGTCTGAGTAGAGTCCACTTTTTCAACTTAAACAAACAAACAGAAAAACAAACAAAACCAGAGAGAGAAAGAGAAAGAAAATTCTGGTAGCAATGCAACAAAACTTTCACACAATATACTAGTAGCTAGACTGCTTGATCAGGCTTTGGGAGACTGGGTCTCAATTCCTTCCTCAGGCAGCTAAGGCCTGCAGCTCCCTTTTTCTCAGGAAAATGCCATGACTGTAAAGTTGTAGGTTATTCTGGAGGAGACAATCTCCAGACTTCCTGTTCAAACCAGCTCACTGTACCAAGAGAAGCATTGCTCCAATGTAGACAAGCTTTGTAGTCCAGTCTAACAGAGAACTCAAATGAAATGGAGACCTGTTTCATTTCTTTGTCTTTATCCAGGCACTGTTTAATGTAAAATTCATTAAAAACTTCATGCCATTTTCAAACGAACAACTCCAAAGATACAGAGATTTTATGCTCTTCCTTAGTGACTGTGTACCCTTTGTGTCAGCACAAAGTTTATTTGTTGCTTCCTTCTGTCTTTTATATATTTAATGACCATTATTTTAAAGTTTCACTTTGCACAGGTAGCGGGATTCATTATTGTTGTTAATATCAATTTTATTTGCTTTTTCATAGCAATATTAAGAAATTGCATAGATATTGCATGTTTAAAATTTTAAAATTAAAACTTTTAGTTTCTCTTGAATTGAAATAATGCAATCAATGTGATTCTCAGAGAGATTCTAAACAATGGAATTGATCATTCTTATTTCCATCTAAAGTGTTTCAATGCATAGCAGAAGTTATGTCACAGTTTGCAAAGACACAGAAGGCCACAGCATTTTAAGCAACTTACTTTTACATGGAATTATTATCTACCTACCATCATAGAAGCTGAGGTTTCATCACCTTATAGACTACATTATTCAGGGTCATATGCTAGATTTTAATTTGGCTGTCTGGCTCTCTCATATAAAATATTTGTTATATTCTTTCAAGTAAAGACAAGTGTTTTCAGCCAATTACAATCAAAGTAAATCTTAAAGCTGTATTAATCTCTGGAGCAAACTTAATTAATTAAGGTTTGTAAAGAACCTGATTAAATGTCCTCTGAAAGTAATTAAAACCTTCCCTTTTACTCCTATAGCTTAGAGCCAAAATTTAGAAGAAATTTAAGATACTGGTACAATTTTTCAGAGTACAGTATTGGACTTCAGTCTGTAGCGCATTTAAAATTTTGGATATTTTGCCCTTAGCTTTATTATTACAAAATATTTTTTTTTCCTATTAGTTGGAAATTAATTTTATCAGAAGGAATATTTGTCCTGAATACAGTTCTGCATACAAATATTCACCTATTTTTACATTAAATTATCAAGGTATTCTGTAATCTTCTGAGGTAAAAAATTGCTGCTAATTTCAAGTTACATAAATTTTGAGATGCTGATCAGTAGTGAAGTGGTTAACTATGTAGGTAACTTCAAGTAAATATGCAACAAAGATGAATAGGGAAGTCTATTCTACTTCTAATTCAGGAAAATCATATTTAATTTAAAGTGCCCAGCTTAAATTGTAAGCCAGCATGCCTTCTAGTACCACTTATGTGGTAGTATTAACCAAATTATCAAGATTAATAAAACAAGATCTTAAATTTACTGCAGGCTACTAAATAGGGTTTATTCTCCAATGAAAAGGGCTAAGACTTCTATGACTTTATTGTTAATATGCAAACACAGAAATACTATTTTGGGTCAGCTAAAAACAAAGTCTTAACTCTTGGAATGCATACAGATATCAGTTAGAAAACTACATTAATCTAGTATGTTCAGAATCCAGGCTTATGTAGCACATACAAGTTAGGGATGCTATTACACACCAAGAAACTCTATAAACGAGCATATGACAATAAATGACTGGAAATGCCAAGGAATGTTTTCCTGTTCTAATTCTCTCTCTGTTTCTCCCTCCCTTTTCTTCTCTCTCTTCCTCCCTCCCTCTCTCTCTCTCTCTCTGTGTTTGATTTGGTGAATGTATATTTTCATCTTTCTTTCAAATTACCAGCACTTTTCCTACTTTTTTGGTAATGATTACTGCTGAATGTTAACTTAATTATTGTCATGATTTTGTAGCTTTTAACTGAGTTACTTTGCAGAAGCATTAGGATTATGTTCAGATTTCACATTTCAAACTTCAAAAGCTAACAAAATATATATAAATTTTTAAAACATAATTCTCCATCCATCTATGTGTATAAACCACATTATTATTTCACTGCCTATATAAAGCTGCTTTCTACATTAGAGATATATTTTATTCCTTTATTTCTATTTTTTGACCTATTGCATTTTTCACAGTATTTCATTTATGTGTAACAGCTGTGTAACATGGCACAGGCTGAGACAATCCCATAACATTGCTTGTTATGTGGGTACACCACATAATACTGTTGTGGGATTGGTGTAGAATTTTGTGGACAGAACTGCTTACTGTAAATAGGATACAATCTACCTATGTGCATATATGCTTATTGATAATTATATAATGTGTAATTTAGATAACATTACTAGATTATGATTTGTTCAAATCAGAGCAATTACTTTTTTAGATTTTATCTAACAAATAACTATTAGTTCTGCTGCATCTAAACCCCATCAGAAGTCACCCAGTTCATGATTTCAGCCACTGAACATTCAAAAAAAACCAACCAACCAAACAAACAAAAAAAAAACACCCTAAGAATTGCACAGTTATCATACCAAAGAAAAATCTTAGACTTGAAAAACCTGACTTAAAGAAATCTCAGACTTAAAAACCCGACTTAAAGAAAATGGCAATAGTAATGTCTAACTCTTAAGAGCATTTGTTCAATCATGAATTTTAGAAGGGTTTAAAGAAGCATTTCCAAAACACACATATTGCATAGTTGGTGAAACCAAGGAATACAGGTGCTGGAGAGGGCCAAGATTGCTTCAAGTACAGGTATGTAAGGTATGTAATCTTAGAGGCACGTCACATCATGGAACTATGGAAATTCGTTTTATATGTTATATATATATATATATATATATAAAATATTTATATATATTATATTTTGTATGTGAATAGAAGACACAGACTTTGTCAGTTCCTGATGTGAATTAATTTGGAAGTAGCTCAATGCAGTTCAATATGAGCATCAGTTCAATACCAGCAGTATAAACAAACACACCAACAAAGCATGTTGCCATACTTTATAAATAGACATAAAATAAATACACAAGACTTGAGTTCTCATACTTGGTACTAACTGAAATCAATAGATGAAAATGTATCTATATAAATACAATAAAATTCAGGTTTTCATTGTACCTCAGATACAGATGGACACAAGGAATGTGTAAACAGATACTTGCAACCAACACACTAGAATCAAGTACAGCTCTATCATAACTAAAATTACAATTGATATTCCATATAAAGCTAAATTCTGTATTGTTTTTAATTTTATTTTTTTCACCCCCACATAATTACGTCAACAAGTATATTGCTAACTTGGTAATAAGATATGAAGTCATACACTATAAATTGGTATCATACCAGTTTGGCTCACTACCAAAGGAACATTTGGGTCTTTCTAACACTAAGTCTTTTCAACTAGTAAATCTTCAGATTGTTAAATCATTTGTATTCTGTCTCCTGCCAGCCAACAGAATTACCCATTTTAGAAAATACTTTTTTTTTTTTTAATGCTGCAAAGAAAAGAATGAATCACAAGAAGACAAGAGACCATTTTATGAAAAAAAATAGTAAAGAAATTGTAGAAATAAATCTGACTTTACACTATTTTTAATAATGTTACTATATTAATAAATAAGTAACTTTATTTTGGTAAATGACACTGTGGGCATATTAGAATGATTTAGGTATATGACATAGAATTTAACAACATTTAAACTTGTCTGATTGACAAAAATACATTTTCAGTCAATAATGTAATTGGTGCTGAACCATATTTATTGCTTTAAAATCTTTTTAAAGGTTGATTTAGAAGCTTTAAAAACAGTTATATTTGATATCTTAAACAAACAAACAAACAAAAGTATCAAGTTATGAAACCAGAACCCTATGTACACATATGGGTTCTTGTGCCTGAATCTTCCTGTGATCTCCATCAATGGTTGACTTGATTGCCAAATAGAGATGACATTAAAGAATTATATTCAATCAAAAAAAGCTCCTGGTTGTTTTTATACCAAATATGCATTTGAAAACACTATCAAGGCTTAGCTGAATTCTGCAAAATTCCACATGGAAACAAGTTCTTACCGCAAGTTGCACTTGTCCACTGTTGCAGATCACAGGATCCAACTCAGGCAAAAAAGAACAGCTGGGAAAAATGTAAAATGGAAGTTTTAATAAATATTGCTGTATACCATTAAAATACCTGTGAGGATCTGATCCTGGAAACATTCCTGTTCAGATGTAGGTAAGTAGCAATGACATCATTTAAAATGATTCCATGGTTAAAACATGTTAAAGTATCAGGGTAACTAATATTACAATTAATAGTACATAATATTAAAATTAATAAATTATTAACAACTACTATTTTAATATTAATTTATTAATCATAAAACACTAATTTCAAACTGTAGATATCAATAAATACAATACATGTCTGTTTGCGTGTACTGACATAAATTCTGACTAAATCAGTTGTCACACTAGTCTGTTTTCACTTGCATAAATGTATCAGCTGTTCTAAATAGTCTACCAGTGATGTTCCAGTGTAGGTCAGTGGGAATTTTGCCACATGCATAAATGGTATCATAATCCTAAAAATACCAGTACAAATATTAGTGCATAGCACACACCCACAGAGGTAACAAAGTAATATTTAAATAACATTAAAAAAAAAAAGCCTTTACAAATTTCCGTGTCTTCTTACTTTCAAACATCATTACATGTTCTGCTCCAGTGTTTTCATTCGAATTAAAAGTCATGACAGATATCTTAAACAAGCTCTTGTAGTGTTTCCCTATTATGGAACGTAACTGACATATTTTCTGAAGAATATTTGCTGCATAGACTTCCTTCAGTCATCGATATAGTTTAGAAATGTGGAATATTTTCCCATGTAAAATGTAACAATATGCAGTCCATTTCATTATGAATTAAATACATTTTTAATGAAAGTCAAGTTAAAATGCTTATAGTAAATCCATTGCTTGCTTATCGACCCCTTGTTTAGTCCTATTACAGATGCCTTTGTCTGTTCTGCCCATTAATGGTTTCACTAATGTATCAGTAACTTGTACTGACAAGCTTATGAGCACTTATTGACAAGTATATGAGAAACATATACTCAGTCTTTTAACATTCATTTAGGGAATAAAATTACCTTTTTCTTTAACTGTATTGATATTTTACCTGTTTAATAAACAAAATAAAATTGAGAGCATATTTACTATATTTTACTGAAGTATACATACCATGACGATGTAAAAGAAGGTTTTGAAGACAAAATATTAATACATGGCATATAGTTAAAAAGTGGGTGTTTTACTTCCTTAATTGAATCAAACAATATAGGTAATGTTACAGTTGATGTAATTACATAAAACTGTAATACATACCAATAAAGTTACAAGGTATATAAAGAACAAGCACTTTTTCCTATACTAGTTACAATACAAAAACTTTGCTTGCATAAACCTATGTTTATACTTTATCATAAAGTCCTGCACTGTTTATCATACCACTATCACTGTAGAAGAAGTATCTATTCAATGCCTAAAATAATTCTAAAAGGTACTGTGTTTGGGACCCGGAAGTATAGTGTACTGTGTGCTATCTACAAAGTCATGTTTGTTTTAGAACTATTAACCTAGGTTTCACTTTACAAGATAAATTTACAATAAAAAAAAAAATCTAATTTAAAGGCAATTACCTCACCTCTTAGTATTTTTTGAACTGGCTGCTTCATAATCCGAAAGCTGTGTGTGAAGCCATTGGTATGTAAAGTCTTTCCTCCTTTGCAATTTTTCATCTAAAGTAGTATCCAGTTGAGAAAATTCTTCTTTTTCACCTGGGGAGGAAAAAAGATACTCTTGTCTTTTGCTGTTATACTGCTTTTTACAAAAGAAAAGCCACAATTACTTTATTTTATTACAGAGTCCAACTGACTCCACAATATTTTACTCTTCAGATATATTTAAGAAATATTTTAAAATTATTTTTGCATTACATGGTTTATTTTCTTTTTTAGGATTGAACAGAGGCCTTCTGAATAAATTTATTTTTATTGGGAAATAAGTATCTTCTTAATGAAATGTATATAGAAAAATATAGATAAATTGCTTGTCAAAACATCTATGAATGCTGCTCACTCTACCATCTCTATGGATAAAAATACACATTAATTTACAATTACAATTCTATTTACCAATACATAAGGTAAAAACTTGCCATTATATGTAAAAGTGGATGCATGGCAATCCTATTTCTCTGATCTTTTAGTGATACTTTAATGACAGCTTCCAATATTGTATTTCAAAGCAATTGCATATCTTATTATTACATATATTTTGGCACATGAAAGAGATTCTAAGAGAATAAAACATCAACATTACAACAAAAAGCTGCACAACTCTGGAGGATCTTCAGTCTTTGGGAACACTTTGGTGGGTACCTGACATGTTTTGAAGCATAAGGAAGAGTATGTCAGAATTGGAAGAACCTGCAGAGGAAGCATCATTGCTGCATGTGGACATTCATGAACAACTTTTTATTTTCTGCCTGGTACCTTTGACTCAAGAGACATCATTTATGAGACATCAGAACACTTATTTTTATTTTTTTATTTTTATTTAATGTTTGGTTTTGCCTTTTTTCCCTCTTTAATCTCACTTCGGAAGACATTACCTTACTGCTTTCTGATGATTATTGCTTTTTTCCCTTTCAAAGATTTTCCTTACTCTTCCTGACAAGTGAATTTAGCAGCGATTAGAAGTTATTTAGTAAACTGTAGGGGTGGATCTCTTGCACTTGAATCAGCAAAGTATGTAAGTTATTCCACTTTGTATAAAGCCCATTTACTCACTAGGAATGATTTAACTATCAATCACTATATCGGCATAGAGTATCACAATTAAGGTGAATGGTTTCCTTATACTCTTTATTTTAAGCTTTTATTGCCATTCATGTTTTGACAATATGAACTGCAGATACCGGCTATTCATAGACTTTGTCAGAGGGCTGCTATATTATCTGTAATAATTTTATTATTTTCTTCCATAGAAATTATAATTTCATTTGCACGAGCTGCAAACTGTTGTTTCTCAGTTCTCTTTTACCTGGCTCTGCAGTATGCTCACTGCTTTAATCTTTTAGCTTTAAAGGAATAGTGTTAAAGTATCATAGCTGCTTATAAAAGCTTGAAATAAAAATGTCTTTTGGTTGAGCTCTTCATTTATCTCAGTATAGGGAATGTCTATTTGAATTAAATCCATTCCTTGGGCTGAACTTGTTCAATTGTCTAATCCATAATTCATAGTCATAGATGTCTTAGTAGTTAGACAGTCTAGAAGTTAGATGGAAGAATATATTATTTGCTGTTGTAAAGGACTCTCATGTACCTCCTGATATACTATCAGGAAAACAGAAAATGAAAAGCTTAGATGGAGCATCACTGAATTATCCTAATATGGTTGTGAGGTCTGCCTAAGAAAGATCAAGCAGTGACCTGCTGGATCAGTGTCAAATATTAAAATAGAGAGTCATAATAACAGAGTTCATCACCTTCCTTGAATACAGCAAGAACCACTTCTTTCCTAGGTTTATGATATTCTTTTCCTGTGTTCCTAGTTCAGCAGTACAGCTTTCCGACCTTTAAATTTTGAACATTTGTAGTGAACATTTGTTTTCTAGTGAGAAATAATTCCCCAAGACATTAGCTTTACGTTCCTTCTTAATTTATATTTACAGAAAAGTTTGGTTCAGTATTACCCATATTTCTCAGGAGAATTATTTCTTCCTGGCAAAATGATCAGTACTAACTAAGCATTTGCTCAAACATTGCCCTTTTCCTCTATTATAAGGCAAATCTACATAGGGATTTAAAACCAATATTAGAATCATAGAATCACAGAATATCCCAATAGAATATTGGGATATCACATATAATCTATACATAATACATAATATTATATAAATATTATACAAATATTATATATATATACATACATACATATATAACATTTTATATATATATATATATATATATATATATATATATGATAGAATATATCCCAGTAGAATATTGGACCCACATGGATCATCGAGTCCAACACTTGGCCCGCCAGGTGCCTTGCACAGGAGCTCTGCAGGCAGCTCCAGCCTCCTGGGGCCAGAGTCCAAGTCTGTGTATCAATGGCAGCCAAAAGAGAATGTACATAAAATAAGCTACAATAAAACTTACTAAAATATATATTTAACTTGGGAAGTTATTTTTCTCAAATGATTGCATATAACTCACCTTTGTTGCAGTTTGAATTTCTAATGGAATTCTGTTTGAAATTTTTTTTATTAAAATTTTATTATATATATTCATACTAATATTTTAAAAAAATATTGAAATGAGAAAGTGATCAAGAGAAAAGTGCACCAAAAATGTAGAAAACAGTATTCTATTTTCTTATTTGGAACATATCCATAGTCTTATATTTTAATAACAACATAAATCTTATGAAAAAATACTGTTATGCATTAAAACACAACATTACCACTTTCCTGTTCCATTTATGAACATCATGTGTTGGAGGATCTTGGGAATCATTATCATTAACAGGCATTTGCTTGATAGCTTTCTTAAATTAGGGCTCTGTTTTTGTTTTTGTTTTTTTAAACCTGGACATGATTTTGTAGAAGTACTAACACTCACAAATTACACAGAAGTTCATAAGAGCTGTAAGCATTCTGCAACTTTGAAATGGATCAGACCTATAATCTTTAATTGTTAAACCCAGACAACTCTTAGAATATCAAAGAAAAAAGGAATACATCAAAGAAGGAAGAACCCCCTAAAGAAAAAAAATCATCTCAGAGGTATTTAAATTAGTGTACACACATTAGATTATTATTTCTAAGTTTTCAAACTTTTTTTTTTTAAACAACACAAGTTAGTAATTTACAATTGGAATAGTCTTACATTTGGTATTTGTGCAATAATGACTTTTAAGTGTTACCAATTAATCCACACACATGCTGTGCACTTAGGTCAGACTCCACCAGTTTTCAGGGGAACCTACTGCCATTTTCTTGCAGAATTTGAGTACCTAAGTAGAGAGAACCTATTCAGAAGAACCTGGGCATCTGAAATGTCCTTGAAACAGAAACTAAAGGTCTCCAAATCCACATGAATATTATTCAACCCATAATAAACTGAACTTCTGGATCCAGAAAAATGTCAACCTCAGTCTGTCAAATTCTGTTTGCTTGGCATGCTCTGAGACAGCACGTCTCATGTTCAGTTTAAAATATAGATACTGTTTACATATATTATGTTAGAGCATTTCTGGATAATCTATTAAGTTAGTTATAGAAGTGCTAAGAATCTGTGAACTACTGCTGGTGAAGTGCTCTAAGTTCTAGATAAAGTCAGGCTTTTTTCTCACAGGATTTTCTTCAAGTTTGATGTATCTTGTGCTCTCAGTTGTAGCAGTCAGCTTTAAAAAGGGGGTTGAAACATCCCCAAAGAGAATAGTTTGGGATGCAAAAGCTTGAGATTCAAATCTCATGAGGCCCAAACCCATGTTTCCCACTGCCTAAGGAGTCCCTCATACTCACGTTCTCCACTGCAAGGCCGTGTGCAAGCCAGTATACCAAAGATAGTGACACAATGTCTACATTCAGAGAAATTTTTGAGATTCTGCATTTTCAGATTCTATTTTTAGAAAAAATTGATCCTCACTGTTCTCAATCCCTTTGTCATTTTTATGCAAAGGGGTGCTGAGGCATCTAATTTAGCATTGACTTTTGTTCAAATATATTTGTTGATGATGGGAAGATAAATATTCTACTTTTAATACGACATATGTTTCTTGAAACAGAAAAGCATGTGACGTCTGCACTGTAGCTAACTATCTACAGTTAAATTTTGAATTTAGAGGGGTATTTAATTCACTTCAAAATTTGCTTCAGAGTACAATACATATAAAGTTAGAGACTATGAAACTAAGACCCATAATGTGAAAAGAAAGTCTTGGAATTTCTTCAGTATTCTACGTTTTCCTCCCTTAATATAAAAAATCTGTGACCAGACTTAATTTTCTCAATACGTATTCTGGAAATGGTGCTCTTAATATGGGAATTAAGTAGCTGAGTTGGATATAAAATTAATGTCAATGCTATTAATACATCGATTTTTTTTTCTTATCTGTCAGTATTCTAGTATAGATTAGCAGCAGTCAGCAATATAAATTCTGAGAGTGCATGCATGTGAGCCTATATGCAAGTGTACTAACTATAAATACATTATTCCAAATGAAAATTAAAATGATGCATACCCACTGAGGATTTTTACTATTTCTCATAGCTTCTATAATGTTTTAATAAATAATAATAAAAAATCTCAAATTCCTAGACCTAAAATCCATCTTTTAATCTCATCCTCTCCATACTTTAAAATAATAATTAAAAAAAAAAAAAGATATTATTTCTGTCACAATCTGTATAATACATACAGAACAGAAAGCTACAACACAAGCAATAACTCTGATACTAAGGCAAGAAACTGAAGAATTTGGAAACAGACCACAAAATACTTAAAAAACAAACAAACAAACAAACAACAGAACAAATAACCAAACATAAACACTCATAAATTTATACTGGAACATAAGAGAAATGTAGGTAAAGAGAATTTCTTTACCCACACAAAACTTAATGCATTTCTCAGAAGTTTACTTTGTCAGAAGTTACTACATTCACTTACGTATTACATAGCTACCACTACATGCCTGTAATACTGTTTTAAGAAAATAGATAGTAGTTAGAGTGGTCTTTAGTATGTACACAGGTATTCAGTGTATACATTAGTAATATTTATAAGATTTCAAGACAGTTGTTAGTATCATGTAGCAGTAACTGATGTGGAGTTTGCTTCACTTAAAATTAAATATATAAATTAAAATAAATATATTAAAAATATATATAAAATAAATAAATATATGAATTAAAATAATATCACCACATCATGTTTCTTTATCTACAACTCAGGTCTGGAATTTTCAGACAGTTAAACACCTTTCTACCTTAAAAATAAAGAATCTTGTCTGTGACATAGACAGATTAATTTTAGATTTTACTTTCCATCTGAGTAACTTTTGACTAAAGTAATTAGCATATCTGGGGGCATAATGAATGAAATACTTATATTATATACTTATATGAAATACTTACATTATAATATATAATATTATAATGAAATATTTATAGCAGTGCCTGAGTGCACAGATGAGTCAAAGATGAAACAGACATTTTTTCAAAATACCAGGAGGTTACAACCTGAAAAAATTCTTGATGCTACAAATGCATTATCATTTATGTCACAAAGAGTTTTGAATATAGGAGTGCTGATCAAGCCACAGGAACACGTGCTTCAAAAATCATAAAAACAAATATAGAAAGGAAGAAATAAATTAAAAAAAAAAAACTTTTTATATTTTTCCCCGTTTTACCAGATATTTCAGATTCTTTCAGACAATAATTAAGGTCTAATATATCACTCTTCTATCTGCAAACCTCCTTCTCCTCTCTAACCTCTTCATCTGCTATAGCACTTATCTCCTTTTCACCATGCAACTGTTCTTGACCTCACCCTCACACTCATTCTTCCTTTCCAAAATCCAGGTATTTACCACACTCCTAATCATGAATATAATTAGACCATACTCTGTTTTTGGACTGCCCTTTTTCTCCCTGTTTTCATTTCTATTTTTTGTTATGTTCTACACTATGGTCTATTTCAGGGTGATTCGCACCACTAATAAAGCTTCACCTCCTTAGTTTAATCTGTTTCACTCAATATATTTCAGCCTCTCCCACCCGTGTTATCTGAACTCTTCTGAACTCTTAATATTAGATTATGCAAAAGCTGAATACTTTCACTGAGACTCCTAAAACACTGAAATTGTACAAATTTCAGCTTCTGAATTCAAGGAAAACAGAATTTTATACTTAGGACTTCCCACACATTCTTGTCTATTTCACTGCTTGTTCCTGTCTCTGCATAATACACCACCACTACTATTTGTCAGTAGTGATTTATATTAGTCTATCTCTAGATTTATATTATACACAGCTTATTGGTTATTGTCAGTTTCTTCCTTTCCCAACCTTGAAACAAATTCAAGTCTTACTTAACCTTCAACAAAATGCTTTTAAAATGCTTCATTTAAAGTTATTTATATCTATTTGTATTACAATATTGCTGATTAGGTTCTCCTGATATCTTCTGATCATTTAATCTCTCTCACAGCAACCCACTATCACACAGATTTATTGAAAACTACAAAATTTCATTCTATATAAAATTGCTTAACTCCTTCACTTTTTTTGTGGACATGGAACACTCCCTTGATTTCCTTTTTTTTTTTTTTTTTTTTTTTTTTCATATGCTTCACTGACCTGCCATCAACTTCAAGGTAGAATGAACTCTTTTCCTTGCAATTTATCCAACTTTCACAATGATATGGGCTGCCATTATTTTCTCTACTCCACCATTTATGTTAAATATGATTTCTCATTTATCTTCTCTAATTTCCCTTGTAACAAAATTGGTTTCATATCATGCCATTCCTTAAGACATACAACACTTTTCTGAGTTGATTTATAAGCATAAAGAAATATTTAATCTGAGGTGTGTACAGGAAGATGTCACACATGCAATTGCTGATTTTATTTTTTGCAGAATTTATTACTGTTCTGATCTGATTCAGGCACTGAATCTTGTGATAGGACCTGAAGATGTCAGTGGGAAAAAGATTGTGACCAAATAGTGGAGGACAAATAAATATAGTAATATAGGAATACGCTAATTGGGTCAATTAGAAAAGTCAGGAAGAAAACATAAAGGAATATTAAAGCAGTTGTTTAATGAAGGCCTACACCCTCTAATACATTTAATGACATTCCCTTGTCCACAAACGTATTATTTCTTTAAAATTAACTCAAAAACCAGAACCAAATTCTGCCAGTTGACTAATTTTCTACCATTAAAGCCTCTGCATGTACACTCCTGTTCTTACATATTAGTATCAAGGTAGTAGCAAACTCAAAATACTACAACTGTCAATTAACACTGGAACCAAATATACGATTAAGGTTATTTTAACTTCAGTCAATGATAAAGGCCATCTGAATTTTAGAGCACAGAAAAAGCAGGACAAAACAAAGCAAAACAAAACATGACCTGGCCACTGTTTTAGTTAGTCAACAATCAAAAATTGTGAGGTTATGTGTATTTCTGATCAATATTGATGGATAATTAATTCTGGTTACTATGTTTTGCCATTTAAGTTTTGAATGAAATGCTATATAATTACTGACTCCACTCAGTTGAAATATATCACTTGTTCTGGGTATTTTTGTTTGTACTAGAAGAGGCACTGAAGGCTCTCTGAACATCATACTCTTCAGATCTGGACAATTATAGTTGTGATATTAATATAACAAACAGTACTATTATTATCTTTGTAGCCAGAAAATTTCATATTAGTGCTGTATTTTAGAAGGTGTGGTGATAGTGAAGATGAACTTCTTCAGTAGTAAGTGTAAAACAACAGATGATGGATAAGATGGAGAGTACACAGAAAGAAAAGCTGACTATCCAAATACCCACTGCCACAGCCACTAATGATCCTTGCTTTATCAGGTTACCCCCCAAAAAAATAAAAGGTAAAAAAAGTCTCATTACATCTTAAAACAACAACAATAAACCAAACCAACCAAACAAACAAAAAAACCAACAGATTAACATTTCAACATTTCTCAGCCCATCCACACTAAAGATTTCTTTTATATATAGGTTTGGAAGTAACATGAAACAGTTTCATCAGTTTCGTGTTTGATAGACTAGATTGGTTCTTGCTAAAAAATAGAAAAGAATTCTAAAGAAAATGAGAACTATAAGCATGATATTAGCCATATGAACACACTGAGGTGAATTCCTGATGTAAACTGGTGCCTCCTGCAAACAGCACTCTTCAAGATCCACTTGGGTTTTTATGAGTTCTGAAAATAAACTTACACATTACTTACAATCACTTACAGCATTACACTGTATCTTCACATTATTCTTGTTTATAGTCTTCTGTGAATAGTGTGTTCTGTAAACTATATACTAACTGCTTCAGCCACTCAGCATAAGCAAATTTCAACAGGTCTGCTGAGGAGTAAATTTTGAGTATGTTACGAAAATATCTTCGGGAGTCAAGTCCCTTGAAGAAACAAAGAAATTAAGAAGTAAAAACTACTTTGAAATGATATGTCCAGCATTTCTACACTCAGTTAACTATGAGTAAATAGAATAGAAGTAGATTGAGCCTATTATGTTTATGGTTACTGCCTACATTCACCTTCTATCTGTTCACCCAAATCTAACTCGTAAAGAATCCACCTCTAGTTTTTCTCATTTTCTTTTGGAATTATTAAATGCATTAATGAAGGATGCTTTCTACAGAAAATGGAAATGGAGTTTATATTGCTCAAGAGAAAATTAAGGAATGTATAAACATTTTTTTTAAACAATTCTTTTGATAGATTTTAATTCTATACATTCCCAGTTTTTAAAATTAACTGACAGAAACAATCAAGAACAGGAACAGAAGTGCTTAACTGCTCATTAATGAAACAGAATTTTCAAGCAAGAAAAGATTATCACTTTGTATGGAGGGCAAACAAGAGGATTACCTTTCCTACATTAAATAAACCAACCAAAATTAATTAAGATACCAGATTTTCCAAAGAAATTCTCAAAATAAATAAAAATAGATAAATACAAAAGAACATTTTCTATGAGTGCAGGAGGTTTTGACTACTGTGCTGCTACCTATGAGGTGGGCAAAAAACACAATAAAACAGTAAATTTTATTGAGTGTGACAACTATTAAGGTAGGTTTTGTTTATACTGAAGGACTTAAAAGTAGAAGATTGGGACAGAAAAATTCAAACCCAATGAAAGATTGGTTCAAAATAACAATTTGGGACTGATATGTAACAAGAAGACACCTATGTCAAGTATTAAAAATAAATACATAAATCATTAATCAGGAGCAACACGAAGTTAGTAAAGCTGATTTAAACGACATTAATAATTATCTCATAATTTTGTGAGCAAGTAATTAATGTAAATTAAGTACTGTAAACAAAAAACATGTAACGGTGTATCACAGCTTGGGAACGTACATTTTAAAAAGTCTTAATTTTGTTTACCCTTGAGAATAAACGTTTTCTCAAGATAGTTATCTGAATAGTATATGAACTTATTTTTAAGATCTTTTGTTCATCAACACATGTGATGTACACAACGTGAGTTTCACTCATTGGTACTTATCAGTGCAGAGTAACACTGAAACAATTTTCTGTTAATGTAGTTCAATTTTGAATACATGTGAATTGGTCGTGTACTCTATCTATTATGGATACATATAATTTTGGATTTAAAAGTGTTTTATTCTGTGTGGGTGAAACTATTTCTGGCTTACTTTCTGATGTAGACTGGAAATACCTGTTGACATTTGATGAGGGTACTGTGACAACACTTCATAGTTTTCTCAGTGAGGTAAAGAATAACAGTAGAACAACTTTACATTGTCAAATACACACATAAAATCTACACAGATTAAGTTCAAGGTGGCTGATTAATTTACTTCATAGTCAAATGCAGAGGTATCTCCGAAGATCAGGTCTGCCATTATGTCAAACGTAAACATGGCTTGATTTAATGCTTATTGAATTCAACGGGGAAACAAAAAGTCTCAGACTCAACATCTAAAGAGAGGCAAACCCCAAGCAGATACAATTCTTATATATTTATCTTCATCTTAAAAATAACTGTAAATACCAGGGACTTGCATAGGCAATAAATACAGATAGATATAAAAACACCAATTCTTCTTAAGAAGTTTTATTTATTTATTTATTTTGTTGGTTTATACATCACAGAAGAAAATAAACAATATTAAATTCCAGATCTATTCAAAAAAGGGAATTCCCTTTGTAAAGGACAGCTGAAAACAAAAGCATAAACATGATTTGCTGGCAAGTTTCCCCAGACTAATTCTTAATTGGTGTTGTTCAAAGAGCTTAGTACTTTTATAGAGTTCTTTACAAACTAGATTGAAATTTTCAGCTTATAAACACTTGAAAAGTGCAATAATTTAAACATAGCACATCATTTTAGTTAAATCAACACACATTCAAGAGTATTTAGCCCTAGGGGAATTGAACTTAATTATACTGATTTTGAATCAGTTATTGTTACAACTGCATATTTTTTTCTATGCAAAGAAGATCTGAATGATTTATTTCACTGAATAATGAAAAAGGACTATTTTTACCCTGGATCCTCCTGTTCTGTCAGGGAATTTTGTTTTGACCTTTATTTAAATCATTTTTAATGAGAAAATGAACATGCTTGATTGTTAATATTTTATTATTGGAGTAGGTGGGTTTAAATTAGTATATTTCTTACTAAACCTCTAATAGTTCACTAAACCCTCCACCTTGCTGACATATACATAAGTTAAATACCATGATGATTCTGAATTGTTGAATTTGCCTCATGTGCATTCTATTTATATTTGCCATAAATAATAAACTTAAAAGTATAGTTTGTTTTGCCTGTTGTTCAACAACAGGTAAAACAGTTGTCCATTCCTAACTTTGCTTATTCGTAGCCACTTATTTAAGCTTCTGCAATTAGCACAGGATTCAAAAAGGACAATAAGCACATAAAGTCCAATTATATAAGTGAACTCACACTTGAAATTAAAGAACTTCAGTAGATAACTTTATACATTTTACATCAGAATAATGAAACAGATAAGTTTTACAATCTTACAGACTAAACTACTCTGTTAAAATTATAGTACCTTACATGGGAATTCTTAAAAAATATATAAATAAAAATTTAACTGAACAAAGCAGTTAGGATTTGTAACAGACACTGTCATGGAGAACGAACATCATATTTTTAGCAAGTTTTAAAGTAACAAGACAATGTCTGCTTTTTACCTTATATTAGAGAATGTTTTGTAAGAAAGACTCTAATATAGTTTCCTTTTTTTTCATTCAAGATAGGTAAATTGTAACACAAAATAATCTGAGCAAAAAGGTGAACAGAATCCTTTAAAACAATGGAGAAATATTAATAGACAGAAAATCTTTTAATTATAAAATATATAACATTTGTATGATGTAGCAAGATTTTTCTTCTTTTCAGATCAGTAAAGCTAAATACAGTACATGAAAAGCAGTACATTAGAGGTACTGATACAGCAACTGGAAAATGGTATATGAATTAGCAATAAGAATACAAAAAATATACATAAGTAAATACACAAGTAAATTTTTTTCTGTATCTTGTAACACAGTTCTTGAAATTCTGAAATCTTTGAACTTCTCCAAAGTCTGGTTCAGTGAACACATCAAGGTATACTAAAACTGGAGAAATGTCTGAATAGCATCATCATCCTCAAGGCAGCCACGTCTCTGAACAAACTTTCCCTCAGGATTCTGGTTAGAAGAGGAGGAAAAGAGGAGAATAGAATGCAATGAGGTAGCAAAATAGTCACTAAACCCAATATATTCAATTTTCCTTAGTACTTAAAAAGTCTTAATTTTACTTACCTGTTCCCAAATTCCAAACAGATTCTTCAGTTTTCACTTGACTAGTCCTGAATAACTTAACTACTTCTCATAGTGCTCTGTGACATCAGTACTGTCTCCTTGTGCAACTGTATTAACTATGCAATGAAAAAAGGGAATTCATCCCTACCATTTCTATAATGAACATTGTTGATGGGAAATCACAAAAAGATATAACACTCTCTTTGGGGAAATAAAACAAAGTTTAAAGTCAGGAATTAGCATGATAACATGCATGTTGTTAATAAAGTGAAATAGTTGTAATTATTTGTACAAAAGTAAAACAAAACAAAACAAAACAGAACAGACATAGCTATGGAAGAACCAATTATTAAAATTTATTACAGGTAAGTTTTTATAAATATTTCCATTTGCAATAAATGAAAGATGTTTGAAAGAGAATTTTGAATACAGTGCACACAACTCACATGGTATGATGACAGCCTATGCAATGTTTTAGCATATGTAGACCAGAGTACAAGTAGAGTCTGACAAAACCTAAGAAGGCAGACCTGGCTAAGAGTCAGGAGTCACGCTTATTAAATTGAACTCTCAGGGGTATCATGCAATCAGAGGTCACAATCGAGGCAACAGAAGCAATGTCACGATATCAGAGAAAGGGCCAATTCAGACCTGCTCCCTGACAGGCAGTGAGGTCAGGGCTTGCGGCAAATAACTGTATTAAAAGGGAATATTCTCTGCACACTTTTAGAACTGTCATCTGAACAAACAAAGCCAGGTCATTGGTAGGTTAAATCAGAACTTTCTGCCTTAGTAGCACATAGTTTCTTTTCTTTTTACATTCACTACTAATTTCTCAATTACAAAATATACACCCATGAGATACTAAAGCAAATTCTCAGTAAATTTAACTTTGATATTAAAAAAAAAATAATCTGGCTTTGATAAAATAAATCCCTGTTCTCTTCATAAACTGAAAATTACTGAGCTTGCTTCATATGAGAAAAACAAAACAAAACAAAACAAAGAAACATGAAAGTGCTTTAGGGTACTGACTTCAGTTTCACATTCAGTTTCTTAGTAACTTTTACACTTAATGGTCTTAAATACATTTATAAAATTTAGTTATTCAAAATCTCCTTCTTTAATAATGATTGTGAAAAATAAAATATATATTTTTTTTGTCTGGCAACTTTAATTTGTTTATTTGATTACCTGCACTGGGTTATCTCTAAGATTCTAAAAATGTAGTAAATTATGAAATTATAGCCATAAATCAAATTTGTTAAACTGACAGGAAATCTACAACAGAAGAACTATTCTAGACTGTCATGTAAAATAAATAAATAAATAAATAAATAAATAAAAATATTATCTCTGCATCCATCCTTTCTTAGGAATCTGAGAGAATACAAGTATACACACACACACACACACATATAAAATAACTAGAAAATACATTATTTCCACCTTTTTTTATACACATAAGCCAGGTAAAATATCTGCAGTGCATACACCAAAATAGAACAAACCTAAGAATGTGAAACAACTGCTAAAATGGGTCTGTATTGTAAATGGTAAGAGTTGAACCGTAAAAGTATAAATTTGGAAGATGTACATGAGAGAAATACACAGCATATCACAGAATTTATACAGATACCACTGAAAGATTGTAGATTTTTATTACAGTATTTGAGGTGCTCATACAGTTCCTCATAAAATCATCAAAGTCCACCATATATACTGTCTCCTTTTATAGATTACATGAAAGGTATAGGACTTATCTATACTATTAGACCTGAACAATATAAATTTTTTAATAACCTGACTTCGACTTGAGTGATTTCAATATTTTGCCTGAAAAAAATGTTGCACATTATTGAAATATATTATCTGTGTGATCCACAACATTAATAGCTATAAAAAAACAGAAAGACTAAGTTGTACATTCAATATTAAATACATTATCATATGAAAAATAGCATTTTTGGATAGCTGTAGATCTCTGACCTCATTAATGCTACCAGTTCTCCATAACACCATTGTTCACCTTATAGAATAGGATAAAAATAATTCCTTTATAAGAAAGTTTAATCAATTACATTTTCAAATTAATTAAATGCTCTGGGATAAAGGCCTTCCTTAAGTCCACCTTTGAGAGTATTTGAAGTATGCAAAGATACTGCTATTAAACATAACTATGGGAAATATTTCTTTAATCATGATTTAATATGAATCATGTTGTTCAACTGAAACAAGTATTTGTTCCTATAAAATGTTTATAAGAATCCATTTTATTCCTTGTTCTTAGTTCCATACAAAATGGTTATACTTCTGCAAGATGAGCCGTTGTGTAGTGCAACAGTTGTGATATTTCTATGGACACAGAGCACACTTCCCATGGGTTATGTTCAAATACCATTCACTTACCAAGATAAATGTAATGTTTGAAATATTTATTTTGGATAATACTTGGAATGTATCTGAAAATGCACTTTTAATGATCTCATCATTAGCATTTTTTTTCCATGTAAAATGAACACCTTTGCATTTGGCTATTTTTGAGTAGAAGCAAGATGAATAAACAAACCATCCCAATATTGACTACAGTCCACAGGCATCCAAACAAATGACAACAAATTCTACAATTACTTTTACCTACACTTACTAAATCCAAGTGCTTTAACATTTTATTTTAGAGGAGTTTAGCCAAACTTATTCTCCCTCACCCCCCCCAACCAAATCCATTTGGATTTAACTTGTTTCTAAAATTATCTGTCTTTTGCACTCTAAGACCTGGGTCACAACCTTACTTCGGGACAGGAAATAGTTATCAGGTCACTGAATGGTCAAATGGAAAAGGATTTGAAATGCTTCAGGACTCAGGGGTCTTTTCATCCAAAATGATTGCCTTATGTATTATAAAATGTTGTGGATCTGAAATGGAGTCAACTTATCTATATATATTGTCTGAGCAGACACTACCTAGCTTTTGCACATACAGTTCAAGAAAAGGAGAGCTAAGATCTCAGAAGACGCAAATGAAACTATCAGAAATATTGTGCTTCCTTATTCAACAATGCCATAAACTAGTTCTTAACCTCTGATGAAATTTTGGGTGAAATCTCGTTCCTACTGAAGTCATCACGAGGTAGTTAGTCATTAGCAAAATAGCAGTAAGATTTTTAATATTTTTTCCCCTAATGCGCACTTCCTTTTAACTGCTGTGCTAGGAAGGCACAGGTGACATAGCTTACATGTTGTATAAATTTCAAGTTTCAGAAGATTTTTGGAACAAACACATTTATTTCCAATGCATTAATAAAGTCCTGATACCACCACAAGTTGCAACTCTGCAAAACAGTAGAGGCATGAACAAAGAGATAATACATGAGCAGGTGAAATATGTGGTCAAAATCAGAAATATCTAACAGTAGAATAGTGGAATCCTGAAGACTAGAACTACACTGAGATCTTATAATACTAAATTGGAATGTATTCCTGAACTTCCTCTTTAGGAACTTCGGGCAAAGAGAAAATCTTTTTCTCTCTCTTCATTTTTTTTTTTAATTGAATGTGAAAAGCAAAAATTGTAATAAAAATGTTCTATGCCTAGATCATTTATAAATATCCAAATGCTGAAGTTTACTGCATGAATGCACATAAATGACATTTTATTTATTCATTTTTAAACTTACAGTACTTCAGGATTGCTTCATTCCAGAAACAGAGAAAAAGCCTACATTATCATTGATGGACAGGAGGCTGGAAAATTAGGCACAGCTTTTATTTTTTAGTTTTGTTTTATAATAAGAAACTGGGCCACTAAAACTATGTAACTGAAGCTTGAGTGCGTGCACTGTAAGGCCCCGGCAGTCTTTTACAACTTTTCAGTGTACCGCTGCTGTGAACTGGGTTTGCACTCTGCCAGCAGAGCAGCTCTGACCCATGGAGAGCACTCCTTCAGATCAACACTGCCTCAGGCTTTACTGCTTTCTCCAAGAAGTCTTACATTTCAGGCATCAAGTTGAATTTCTTCTGGAGATGATTAACCCAAACCCATGACAGATTTTTTCCAAGATATCCAACTCCTTATGTTTATTTTATCCTGGCTCTTTTTGGATGTACTGGACATAAGTAACCTACTCATTTTACATGTTAAAGGGCTGGTGGAGAGCCATTAATTCCTTAAAATGAGAAAATATTTCAATGTGAGAGTTCTGTTGTGTGAGCTCACACTAAATAATAAGAAACAAAGCCACAGAGTTCTGATTTTAAAAGACAGATTCCCTTCCACAGTACAGGTTTCTGTTATGCTTTTTCATCACATTTTGGGATAGACCTTAGATTCTCTGGAAATGCATTATTCTGTCACTTTTGTCAGTGCCGCATGGCTTAGAAACTGCTTCCCTAATCTCGCATACAAATTTGAAGCCTGGGAGATGTGTAATAAGTGCATTTTACTGTAAACATGGCAATTCAGCCAGTAGAACCACAGAAAGACTATATTTAGAATGTGGTTATTGATCCTTTTCAGACCACTGCTAAATTAATGATGACTAAACTTAAAAAATGTCTGTTTACAAATAATGTGTGCTTCCTGGGAGCGGATGCCATTTTTCCATTGAAAATAGCTCATTTAAAAAAGATGAAAACAGCTAACAAATGCCTATTAACTACAGTTAAATACACATTTAAATGTCCTTAAATAACAAAAAACAAAATATTTTAAACATACAAAAATATTAATATTAGCATTTCACTCTCAGTGCTTTCTCTTAACTCTCACACATATATTTAAAAGTATCAGTGATTAGAAGCAGTATCAATTCAATTTTTTTCTTCAGTGTTGGTAATACAGAATATCTAAGAAATTGTGTTTACCATTACATAGACATATTTTAATAAGCTCATTTAATTAACTCAAATTACCACTTAAACTACCACACCCCAAAGCCTCAAGTTCTATTCTTCAATGAGCACTAGTAATAACAAACTATAAGAATGCTTTGCTACATTTTTTTTCACATGAAACTGCAAAGAATTTCATAATTGTGAGCTATCAGAAAGCTGTAAAACAGACAATTTTAAATGGATTCTTGATATTTATCTTTCAATTATATGACATAACCAGAAGATCATTTTACCTCTTCTTCTTGTAACGGTATGAAAAAATAAGTATTATTTCTACTGACAATCTGAAGAAAAACAAATAATTAAAAGTCACCTGAAAAAGTTCATTATCAAAGTCATATTTGTGAAATATGTTTTAATACAGTATCCATTATGTTTTTTACTTTTTAATGGTTAGTCATCAGTAAGAATAGAATGACAGGAAATACATTATTGACAATTAGAACCACAGGTTCCCAAATTACAGCAAACATATCCTGATAATATAATCCAATGCATTTTTTAAAAAGTTAAAGTTCCTGGCAATGGTCACTGTGTACATTCCCGCGTGAAACCAAGTTATATTCTTTCCACTTCTTTGAACTGTATGGTATAGATGTGCCACTGATGGATATGAATATCGCTATGACTAAAAATAAATATATGTGCTAATAAATCACTTTACCTACAAAATTAATTAGAACATAGTTCATGAAATTCTGAGAAACTGTAAGTGAATCATATACAAATAATAAACGATTTAGGTAACTTGACTGGACTCCCAGGCGATCAACTGCATTCTTCCAACTTGCTCTCAAGATTGGAATCCACCTTCCAGTTTCACTGAACAGGAATTATTTGGATAACCCACCAAAATAGTTGATGTATAAGGAATAAAGATTACTCCAAAAGATGTATACTGTTTCCAAAGCTTGTAGCAAAAAAAAAAAAAAAAAAAAAAGTGCTAGGCCCGGGGGCTCCTTCTTTAGTTTTATACTGCTGCACTAGGACAAAGCAGTCACACTGTTGGTTGGTAAAAGTAGATATCCATCCTTTGTATGAATGGAATTACACACCCCGTAATTACAGACCCACAGCTGGTAGAGATGCTCTGTTACACATTCAGCCAGGACTAATTGGAACTTCCCAAGAAAAGAGCAGTCAAAGATAGATTCTTCTTTTAATTTCTAATCTACTTTGTCCAAAATACTTTGTATTTTACATTATATCAATGACTGAAATAGCCTCCAGATAACAAAAGAAGCAGTTAGAAAGCTCTCTAAAAACATGTTTTGCTGCAAAATAGGAAATGATGAACATTTTCTGTGTTCATTGTAACTTTTCCAAAATTTTGAGATCTTTGAAATGTCATTATCAAAAACAAAATAAAAAATACCCAAGCATGTTCATCACAATAGTAAACAGACATGTATTTTTTTACTCAGCTAACTAGTGCTAACTGAAACTTAACAACCTGGCTGGAAGCTTAACCCCATCACTCCAAAAGAAGCAATGTAATACATATAATCCCAGGAAATGTCCACCAAATCATCGGAAATGAGGTTTTCAGTATATCAAGTCATTTTTTATTTTTCTTTGATCAAGACATAGTTTCTTAAGAGAAATAGTAAGCACACTCGCATATTCCATGACTTACATTATAACCTAATAAAACTAATATCACAATATATAACTATGGTCCAAAAATGCTATTTATTTAAATAGAAGTTTTTCACAAATCTGTATGACTACATACAATAAATTAATTTTAAAGAAATCGAAACAGTAGCTTGAGAGAAAGCAATCACATTACAAAATGCTTGTTGACACTGCAAATGATATTAAAGAGTAATTGTTAATAATTTACTACACTATTCAATTAATATCTATTCATATTCAGAATATATGCATGTGTGTATAAACACATGTATGTACATATATTAATGTATACATACATCTACACACATACATATAAACATATTTAAGTACCATCCCAATGCCTGTGCCTTCACATGTTGCTTGTATTTTTAAATTGTATATTGTCTGTAGGAACATTTCCTTATGTGCTGATGAAGCATGTAATGCAAAGCAGTTTGTCTCTGACTAACTTGTGTGCTATTGGACTAGAATGTGAAATAATGGTCCCCTTTTGGGATTATCATAACATCTGTAAGCAAAACATGAGGAGTTGCAAAATTTAATAAAAATGTATGATGTCACTCAAACTTTGAAAGATGTATTTTCATATATCTCTTCAACCATGCTGTTTTCCTACAATGCATACGTCAAATTAAAGATATGAATTGTCCCATGGGATCAAAGCTTTCCACAAGTTTTCAAAATCTGATGTCAACAGTTCCTCCTGATTTTTGAAACAGGATGATCTTCATAAAGAAATAATTCTTCAAACCTATTTTGTAAAACATTAGCCAAATAAGTCTATTCTTTCACCTATTGTTATTATTTTCTCAGAAATCAAAATTAGATTTGAAGCAAGAGACTTAAAACTAAAGCTCCTGAATATATATTTATAATTAAAAAATATAAGAAGAATATACATAAATTATTAACACGCTGTGAACAATCAGAAAGCCTGTTTAAAATATTTCATATAGCATCACTATATTTTAGGTTTAATATTGTCTTATCTGTATCAAGATTTGGAGAAAGAAAATTTGTATTTCTAGAGAGTATTTTCAAGAACTAAAAAAAATAAAATAAAATGATAATTAAACAGTTATTCATTTAATTTGAACCTAAGAATGTTGCATATTACATCAACACTGTATCTTCACTATGTTTAGATATTGCAGGTATATTATACAACCCTGTAGGCTAGATGAAAAGGCAAATTATGATAGAACATATCCTTTATCTCAGAATTGATTCATTTTAATAAGTTCAGGAGAGGATGACATTATTTAATTACAAGGTTTTCTTTTTATGTTCAATAGATCCATATTCAGACAAAATCTAGGTTTTCATTTGCTACACTCCCATTGTCTAATAAGTGTATACCATTCATTAATGTCTAAAACAATAAACATCAGAAAATCATACCTGTACAAATACAATAGTTATATTTGCAGCTGATATTTTAATTACTTCCTCAAGATAACGTATAAGAAAATATAAATGATACCTACTGTTTAATTAAGCCATAAAGACTCTTTGCACATAAAAATCAGATATTAAGCTCATTGCTTTCTACCCTTTAATTTATACCTTCTATTTTTTAATTCTTTTTTTTTTTTCTATTTGTATAGTTAAACACAAACTGAAGACACAATAAAGACGAAAGACATTCATCCTACACTTTAACTAGATTATGTCCTAAATATTCATTACCATGATGTGTTCCAGTTTGAAAACCTAAAACTGTTCTAATTGTTTCACTTCCGAGGGCATCCCCTTTCAAAAGTAGTGATTCTGCTATTTAACAGATAACACATGTGTACTTACTATTGATGCTAAGGTTTCTCCTCTCATTTCCCTCTTTAAAGAAATAAAGTGGGAAACTTTTTTTTTTTTTTAAATATATATATATTTGTTTAGTAATTTATGAAGGAGATGGAGTGAAGTTCTGCCAAAGTACTAGCTACCTGTCTGTAAAGGTAAAGGGCTTAAATAGAGAAAGTTTATTTCCAACATGCAATGAACTGGTCTGTATTCTCTGTTGATTTAGAATATGTTGTCCACAAAATTTATGAATACAGAGTAAAATCATTTCAACTTCTTGCTACAGAAATAACTCCCACTCTGGAACAGACACAAGGCAATTTTTTCCAGGCAAGAGAGGAAGAAATGGTCGAAAGGTGTGAGAGGGGAAATAGGAAATGAATTTTTCTGTGAATGAGGGCAGAAATGACTGGTAACACAACTGTGAAATCACCGTGCAGGTGGACAGTGGATAACATACAGAATGTTAATCCAAATTCTAAATATAGAAGCTCTGAATTCTGGTCAACAGTATCTCAGGTTGACAGTATCTACATATTAGTAAACACCCTGTGCTGCACCCTTGATTCTAATTCACAACCTAGTGTTTTCTGGCTATGTCATCTATAGTATCAATACCTCAGGTAGAAGAACAATTTTGTATTCTGATCAAGCAGAATAGCATTGCTTGTCTTCTTGAAGGCTCTGCAGATCGCATGTAAGCTCCCAACATAAAGTTACTGACAAAAAATAATGTTTATTGGCTGGCCAAAGGACTACAATCTTCCTTAACATGAAAAACAAAGCATGGCACTACAGTGCTTGCATTTTGATGTAAATTTCAATAATATTTTGCATACATACACTCGCTTTCCACAATGAACCAAATGTCTAAAGGCAGAAACAGATAAAATAGTGGCAGGAAAGGTAGGCTAAACCTGCACTAACTAACTAAGGTACTGAGCCTGAGATTAAGTTTCTTTCTTTGATACGGCTTTGAACAGTCACACTACTGCTTCTAAGCTTTGGACATCCATGTTTTTGTTTGTTTGTTTCCACGCAGTCTGTATGTTCTATTTATTCAGCATATGATGGCTTTTGCATATGGTGGCATATGATGATATGCCACTGGAACAGATACGATAAAATGGAAATACTAAATAAGGTACCATATACATGTACACAGACTCTTCATATTCTATGTAAATTCATAGAATCATTAAGGTTGGAAGAGACCTTCAAGATCATCTGGTCCAACCATCACCCTCCTACAAATGTCCCCCAGTAAACCATGTCCCTAAGGGCCAGGTACAATGTTTCCTTGAACACCCCCAGAGACGGTGAGCTTGAATGCAAGGCAAACAGGTACAAACTCATTTTTCCCTTTCAAAATTTCCCAAGAATTGCTTCCAGCCAAATCTGAGCATGGACTCATGAATGTGAGGCAAATTTGGACTTACATATGGCTAGGTTAATTGACAAGATTCCAGTTTAGGTATACTTGGCTCAATTGCACACCTGCCTAAGTAAAGTTCTGAATTCGATCACCGTTTAGACAATGTTAATAGAGTATTATCATTTTTTCTTTTACCTTGTGGGGTTGGGAATGATGAGGCATTGTATGGCTATGTCATTGAAAAAGATACAGTGACAGAGGTGACTGCTTTCTGAGCACAGGATTGAGTTGCAAAAGAAACTAAAACAGTCAAAAAAAATGTCTCCAGAAGGTATTTTAAATAGTCAAATTTGGCCTTATCCTACCCATATTGAAATCAAGGAGAGTTTTACCATCAATCTCAACAGTAAAAGGACTAAAACAGTATTTATGGACTTCTGGAATCTTATATTTGCATGCTGAAGTTTTGTATTCTGTCAAATGTTTTTTGTATTCTGTCAAATGTTGGACTTTTAGGGAACATTTATTAAAGTAAATTCCTTTAAATAACATTATCAATCATCAGGAATTAATAGGCAGTTTGAGAAAAGGTAACTATGAAATGAAGAATTTGAATTGATATTTCATTTAAAAAATTTTATTCTAGCTATTTTATACTTCTGCTTATATGCTTATATGTTCCTGAAGGTAAATTAATAAAAATAATAATAAAAAAATTAATTAGGCACCAGTTCATTATGAATTAATCTCAAGGAGCACACCCCCTCAAATGAATTGAAATTGCAAAGCTTCACTGCTGTAACTTGAGACACTGAGGAACAGATAAGGACCTTAAATTCCTGCCTGCCTCAATTTCTTCGTATTGTACATTTCAAGTAGGCTTGCTTAAAAGACATTGGGAGATATATATGCTTATATGCATACAGACAAAATGAAATTCTTGTTCATACCTTCAAAGTAACCAGCATTTGCAGGCCATGTCTTCCTTGGTGGTTTCACATGGAGATGTTTATTTTCATTGTTTTTGAACAACGCCAGGCGCACAGCTGGGTCTAGACGACAAGAACAAGTTAAAATCAAAGGTCAGACCTGGCTCATTCATTCCTTCAAGCAGTTTTTCACCTTTTAGCCACTTAATAAGTGAAAAGACATTTAAAAGTAGGTTTTATATTCACAAAGGATTACATTTTCTAAAATAAAGAAACATAAATACATGTGCAACTGAGAAGCAAAGTTACTATTCTTCAGGTTTTTAACACCATTGACCATTATTTAGCTAGCTAGCTCATCTCCAAACTAAAGTAATTTCTAAAGCATATATTTGCATAAAATATTTAAAAGAATCTGTTTTTAGAGCTTGAAACTCAATCAGAAATATTAACAGAGTATATGCCAAGGATTATTTCTAGAAGTTTTTTTTCATAAGCATTCAAATCAAGTTATTTGCAGCTAAAAATGTTATTTGCACCTAACCATGAGACAGTTTATTAGTTTATTTTTTGAGGCTAAACTAGCAGATAATAAACCAAGTTTCTTCCATGTCCCCTCCTTACCAAAATAAAGACTCCAAAAGTCTATAGGCTCATCTACATGACACAGAACAAAATCTTGATTAGTTTCATGTGTTATTTTGAAAACGTTGCAAAGTTGAGCACAGAATGTATATAAATTCAAATAATACAGGTTCCTAAACTGTAAAAATATAAAAAGAGTAACTAACAAAAGCTGAACTAATGCAAAATCACACATATCAGGCAAGGCAACTTCCATGAATTTCCTACGTGAAAGAAGAATTGTTTGCTTGACATTGAGAGAAGGTAAGGGTTTAAGGCAAACAGTGGTTTATAAAGAATGTGAGAATTCTATGCTGAGCAGAAGAAATCAGTCAGTTTAAGAAAAAAAAAAAAAAAGTATGAAAAAATAGGACTGGGAAGAAAAGCAGATATATAACAAGGAGCAAAAGAATATAGGGTTTTGTAGGTAAGGCACTGTGGATGACATGAGTGACAGAAAGACAAAGGAAAACTGAAAAATGTTTCCAATGGTTAAAAGAAGACAATAGCACAAGCAGACAAATACACACTCCATACTATCTGAGAAACAATGAGGTTGAAGTAATTTGTCTACAAAGGTGACTGCAAACTTTCAAAAAGACTAGAACATAATAACAAGTGAAAGCCTAGCAACAGAATTAAGCAAGAAGTAGACGTGTTAAGGAAAGGATCTAAATTTTCACTAAGACTGCAAATGTAGCAAAACTGAATATGTGAGACACTGCCAGAAGAGAGAGCAGGAAACCAGAGGAGATGGGAAGACTGAAAGAGCATTCAGACAGAATAAATTTACAAGACTAATTATATCTGATGCTCCATTTTGAGCTTGTTATTTGGATGACCTCGTAGCAGATCATCCATGTTTATTGAGAGAGGTTATAAGAGCATCTCTATATGGATATGTCATGGTCCATAATACTGCAGCAAAGTCAATAGTGTTTTGGTTTGGTTTGGTTTTTGCTTCCTTATTTATGGAAATAAAGAATTGGATTGCTCTGTTAAGTCAGTTTCTTATGAAATTTAACAATTTAAAAAGTTGGTTTTGAACAGATCTCTGCATTTCTAGTACACATTTCAGTTACAAAGTAATGTAACAAAGAGATCCTTTTTAAAAAAATGATTCTTTAAAAAAGTGGAGAGTTCCACTTTTTTTTTTCTTTTTCCTTCAGAAAATTGCCCTCTTGACACAAATAATGAAGATGGAGACATACTACATCTTTACCTTATAATCCTGCATAAGAACTCTAATGGGGTATAGACACTTCTAGAGATAATGCATTGACAAAACATGTCAAAAAATGATGGTATTGGTCAGTCCACATTGTAGCAACTTTTGGTTGACTGAATGCTCTTGATGATGCTAACCTCTCATCAATCAACACACTGGACTAATCAAAGAATAATGGAAAATATGGATGTCCATGTCTTCTTTCCAAGGCAGAATCAGCAATACCTTACATTTGTTATCTCCATTTGTCTAGGAGAAAATCCCTCATCTTTGTGTACGTTTATAGCTTCCCGATCAATCCAGAGGATGCCAGATTTGAAATCATTTTCCTCTACTTTTACTAACTATATCAGATATAAGTTCAGTGAAATAACTAAAGAAGCACAATAAATAAGGTCCACTAAATATTAAAGGTCCAGTAAATAGTTCCACTAAATTTACAGGTAGATCATTAGAATGATTTATGAAGTGGATTATCAGGTTTGTAGATACATTCATTTCATGTAGATGGACTAAGGATGTCTATGTTGGCATGACAATAAATAAAAAATAAAATTGTAGTAACCTGGTGTTCTTCAGGGGAGAAAATGTGTGGGGAAATAGATCACAATAAGATGTGTGATGAAAATATCTTGAAATAATAATAATATACCGCATTTTAAAAGTTCTGTCTGAACTTTTAAATAACAAAAGTTAAAAATATATCGTAACTAAACTATAAGTTACTATCGTGTTTTCTATACTTGCAAGATACGTGGCAGTATGAGCACTATACATAGATGAAAGTATACAAAATATTTTTTGTTAGTACAGTTTTTCTAACACTCATGATACAATGTCGATCAGATACAGAGTTGACAAAAATACTTCTGACTTCCAAAGGTAGTTGCAATAACAACTTTCTTCAATGGACAACCAAAGACAGTGTTAAAATTGATTAAAACCTCTTAAGACAAAATAATTGAAGATTTCCAAACAATTTTCAAGTAACAAAATAATTTCTTCAAAAGCACACTATTTTCCTATGTGGGTTATTGAAGTTTTTCCAATATGTTTTAAAAATCTCTCCTCTCCTCTCCCTCCTCAGAAAAGAGGGATATAATAGAAATTATTCTACTAGGAGATTTCTGTCACAAGATTTATCTTCACGTCTTTGCAAAATGATTAAGTAATCTGCTGGGATTTAACACCGTGCCAGACTACTTCAATTTCTACCTACCTGGATCACCTCAACTATTGCCTACAGCTCTTTCGTTATTAAAAATGAGTCTTTTTATCTACCTAGATCCAAATGTAGGCAATATTATAAAGATTAGTTTATAATACCAGTACTTTTCAGTCTTTGAGAGAGACAGGGAAATGAACTGTATGTATGCTTTGATGACAAGCAATCAAATGTTTTAGATTTCACACAGAGAACTGTGAAAGAGTCCAATAGCTCAAAATCATACAAACATCTTCTTGGATTCTGGCACACTCATTTAAATGTGACTTATTAGACAATGATCTGTGCTGGCAATCTAAGAACCAGGGATGTAATTTAATGCACATTGCTTGGCAGACTCCAAATATAGAAGATAAGTTGGGCAAACCCAAGAAATGTTATAGAAACAATATGGAAGGAATAGTTACTGCCTGATCTAGCATCCCATTTGTTAAACAACTTCATGATAATATGCTAAACTGAAAAAAGTTAAATGTTTGACGTTCATTTTTTTGTTGTGCAATATCTGTAATTAGAAAAACATAAACATGTATCTGTGCCAACTTTAAAAGAGTTGATAAATTAAAGTAGCACGGTGACAGATGTGCATCTATGAGATAATTCAATTTGTAAATTCACTTGGAAGAAAGACCACATTTTGTTCCCTAATTGAACAGCAATTAGAACAATGGGATTCTCATCTCTGGTTGGAGCTCCCAGATTATTCTGCTATATGGAACACAAAGCAATAACAAAAGTGGCTTTCCTTCTGCTACTAGGAAAATACGGATCAATGGCCATTTACTTAATGTGTAATAAGGAATAATAATATCCTGTAGGTTTTTATTTTGATTGTTGTTAATTTAACAAATTATGTTGTACAATCCGTTTTCGGGCTGTGGGCTTTGTGTTTCTGTGGTGGTTGGTTGTTGTTTTGTTTGTTTGTTTTGTATTGGTATTGCATTGCTGTCTTAAATTCTAAACTAGAAATTAAAAATTATTTGCTAACCTCTATAAAATATTTTAATTTTTCTCTTGTTCTGGGAGTCAAGGCACACTTCAGCTGCTTTTTGCCTTTTTTTTTTTTTTAATAATTATATGACAGCAAGAATTATCATATCATGCTGTCAGTCTCTCCCAAGAGAGTTTCCTTTGGAGAGGGAAAGGTTAAACAAGAATGAATATGGCACTGTAGTAGTGACAAGTTGAAAAACAGACAAGGCTTCCAGCTATCTTAAAAGAAAAAGAAGTTAATATTCAGATGCTAATACAAAATCCACATAACCAAAGAAATTCAAAGTTAAGCAAGAAATTTTGTACTGCTGTGTTAATGCACCTTTGGGAAGCTACAATTGTTATTAGAGATTTTTTAATCACAGTGAAGTCCATTAATTAAAAACTGCTGTGTTTACATTTTTCATTAGAATTTCTTTGGAATTTTATGCACCCATGATAAACAGGAATATTTCTGACATCATACCAGTTTTACTCGGCTGCCAAATTCCTAGTTTCTTGCCCACACTTTTTGTATTATATTACTGTAGAGTAAAAGTAGTTGAAGTAGACACAGTGTACATTTGGTATGGTTAAAACACAGGCCACAACTTTATTTAACTACACAAACAAGCATACATAACTGTAGTGGATTAGGGTATAACAGGCCTTAAAGCCATTAGTTGTTGGGACGGGCCTGCTGTAATATAATCATTGCCTGAATCACTGCCTATTATAAGGTTAGGCTACTTTAAGCTCTTCCTTGTAATACAAACCACAGGATTCAGTGCACTTGCTAGTATTCTTATTTTTTCATTACTGAAAAGGTGCATTGCCAGACATATGAGGTAAGACACTTCTCAGTTACTTTTACATCTCTACAGTTTAGACTCTGTATTCCAGCCAGTCACTCTAGGTTTTGCGTATAGACAGTGGAGAATTATAAATTCTTTCACAGTGAGATTCAAGTAGCCTATTTTGGAATGCTGATTTGGAAGGAAATTAACAGTCTTTAATGTGGCTATTTGTTTCCATAAAGGAAAGCAGATGTGAGCTTCTATAATTAACCAAGTGAATCCCATTGTGTTTAGCACTGTTGTACTAAGAGAAGATGGAAAATTACCAGAATAAAGGAATAAATACCCACACCTGAGGATTTTCAGAGTCCAAGTTGTTCATGACTGTCTGATTTAAGTTTCAAACCAGCAGATGTCTGGCCATAAAAGAGGAATGGCAAAACACACTGAATGGAGACTAATTCAATACATTGCATTTGTGAATTTCAGGCGAAGGAGTTTGATAGCATTTGGAATCAGACAACACACTCTGACAGGCCGTGTATTCCTACAAAATCTATCAGCATCTGA
The DNA here is from genome assembly GCF_964035555.1 of Netta rufina. NCBI lineage: Eukaryota > Metazoa > Chordata > Aves > Anseriformes > Anatidae > Netta > Netta rufina. The sequence continues at coordinate 155,977,417 of NC_140123.1, read as the reverse complement.
TACATCTGCTGATATTAATAAGATCATTACCACAGAAGAGCTCAGTCACACTTAAATGATGTGTGGAATGATCCTAAAATCTTAGCATAAAAGCTATAAGTTTATTTGTTATTAGTTGATAAATTTTTGCTTCTCTGAACTTCAAATTTTGCTTTTGAGTCACACATATATACCAGTAAATGGATATTGCATGGAAAATTGCCTTTTTACCTTTTAATTCACACTTAAGTGGGTTCTGGTTACCTATGTTTAAGAGTGTAGGAAATCTATATTGCTAACAAAATTATTTTACTGTCATTACCATAACTTTAAGAATTTTTAATCAAAAAGCTAAGAAGCAAATGATTGTAATATAACACAGAAGAACTGTAAATTCAAAAGAAAGAACAGCATTGATAATAAGAAAACCCACAAGATTTAATATGATGCTTCAATAAGGAAGAAGCTCACTTCATAGCAGATGAAGCTGATAAGATGCCAGTTATCAGGAAATATTGGAAATTTCCTGATCTAGAGCTGTCTAGCTTAAGGATAAGGTGTATCTACTCTACCTTTGTAAAGTCCCCAGACTCTCCATGAGACTATGATGCTCCCTGCTCTCACTGCTTCAGAAGAGGTAGTTGATGCTGATGTAAAACTATATGTGGAGATCCTTCTCACATGGGATTATCCCATCAGGATCATTTTCTAGTGTAATAGCTGAGTTTTAGCATCACTTTAAGGAAAAAAAAACACTAGTTTTAATTGTTAATATCCTATTTGGTCCTTACTGACCAAACAAGTTAGTGTGCTGTATGACATAGAATGGTTGGACTGATATTCTTTGTATTGAAAAGGGCTTGAGTGTGCAACATTTCAGTCATGTTTCCTGGTTCTGGAAATTACACTTCCTGCTTATCTGAGAAAAAGAATGTTATTTCAATGACTGTCAGAGAATTCTGTACAGGAAAATTATATAAAAAGGTTATTTTTTGTGCTAGATGTAATACACAAAAATATTCTTTATGAGTTTGTATCAGGAAGAGAATATTTGAACCTATAAGAACATTATGAAAAAGTTTTTCTTTTAATTTTTTCCAACACTATTGATATACTTCAAGAATATTCCAAGTGATACGTTAAAAAATTCAACACATGCCATACTGAATAATCTGAACAAAGTGAAAGTAAACATATTCAAAACACAACAAAACACACAAATTACAACAAAAATAGGATAGTAAATTTGCTCTGGTCGATCAAACATTTATGACTGGATTAATTACTACTAACATAAACCAGAGAGCATATGGAGAAAAGATTATTTAACCCAATAAGCTCTTTTCATTAAAAAAATTATACACAGGCCACAAAGTGGAACATGTCAGAAAGTCATCTGCATGCAACATATTCACTACCTTTTTTTTTTTTTTTTTGGTTAAAGTGGCAAGGCATCATGGGAAGCTCTCAAGACTGAAATAGAATCATTTTAAATTTTTATTCTTTTTTTTTTCTTTCCATAGGAATAAAGCACTGCTTGTTCATTGCATTTTTTTAACTGGATTTCTTTTTATCTAATTAGTCTTAGGCATGATATTTAAATTGCAAAAAAATGTACAAAGAAACACTTTTAATAACTTTATTTGTATGCTGAACTTTTTCCCTTCCAAGAGCGAAATGTCTTTGAGCACTTTCAAAACCAAACACAGAAGAGATCTGCAGTTATACAAAAGAGGAAAAAGTAACTGTAGCTTCTGATAAAGTTTTAACAAATAAATGAACACTTAAAAAAATAAACATAAATAAAAGTACACTTTCCAAAGGACATTTAACATGATCATTAATTTAGAGTTCAGTCCTATTGTCATCCAGGCTCTTAAATATTTCAACATTTCTTATAGTAGTGGTATTGTATTAATTATTGTTCTTAACACAGTCCATTGACATTTGTATTAGCATATCATAATATATATATTTGTAGCATATTCTAAGAAAGGTTCATTGACATAAGAAGAATCTGAGAAGAACCAAAAGACAATTGCAAAAAGCTGCATAAGTACTATTTATTTCTCTAGTGAATATTTAAAAACAACAAAAAAAATACTATTTCATTTCATATGTATCAAACTGCCATTTTCATAAGTAGTTCTTGCATAATAAAGCAAGCTATTTATGGAGATGTGAATAACACTACACAAATTTTATTCTAAGGACAAAATTTTAGTCCTAGGAAATAAAACTAAAACTAACCTAAATCAATAATTTTAATCTGATTCCACCAAAATAAGAACATAAGAAACACAGAATACAGAAATAAATATTCCACAACTAGAAAATGAGGTACATGAACAAAAAGAAACAATGTTTCTGTTTAATATAGCTGTCAAATGCTCATTTGAAAATCCACCACAGAGTTTTTAAAAGTCTGATTATTTTTGATTCCTGAAACAAATTGAGGTCTTTATGGAAACTTAAAGTGTGATTTGTTTTCACCGAATCACACTCCACCTTATTTAAATAAATGTTTACTTTTGGGCAAGCAAACTTCTTAAAAGAGAAAGTCTATTTTGCGATTTAAGAATTACATCATTATATGACATCACTAGAATATTTCTTATCTGTTGACTTACCTACTTTTTTATTACTGTACTTTCTGGGTTTCATTTTATGAGCCCTCTTCAGCATTAGCTGTGCAGTAGAAATGTCTTTAAAACCCCTAGGGCAAGAGAATAACTCACTAAAAATTTCAGATAGTATTAGATCATCTGCATAGTATCATATAATGCACTTTTCAAAGAGAATAGAAGTGTTTATTTTCTTCTTAACTGCAAGGTATGAAACATTCTGAATTACATAGAGACCTGCAACATGAAACTTAAAATTACAATATTATAATATATTAAGCTGGTCTCTCAGATATTTGTAAAAGTAACAATAATTTTTTACTTTGGTATAAAGCAGAGATTACTGAAAAGTGGAAGTTAAAAAGAAGCAAGCTACAACAACTAAATATACTGTACCTATTTCTGGAACAAGCAGAATACTGAAGCTTAACATACCATTCTTCTGAAATTTTTTCTTCTTTTCCAGACCTGAATGAAAATTTCTTTTTTTCTTTCAAGTCAAAGAGCTGTGACACTGTTCCCTTTTCTGAACTGAAACCAAAGTATAGGAACAGTACTGAAAGGTAGGGTCTTGGGAAACTGTTTTGAAGCCTTTATTATTCTGGAAGTTGTTTGTGCCTTTTGAAGCTTGAAAATTATATATATATATATATATATATATATATATATATTTCAATACTATACTCCAGGAAGACTTTATCTCAGAGATTAATAAAAGTCTGCAATTAATTTGAAATGTTTACATTTCAATTATTCAAAGCATACTACAGTTCTTTCTCTCCAAAAGAATGCAGCTGTGTAAGAAATCCTTTTTAATCTTTATCTAGTCTTAGAAATCTATTTCAACATCTACATTGTTATGATGTATGTGAAAAAAATGTTTTATGATATATCATCAAATATACATTCATAAAATACATGTATATATTCATATACTCTTAATAAATGAAAAATAATAACTGTTTTTAGTATACCTGGTTTTAACCAGTGAATATATTTTAGCTCTAGTAATGTCACTTTAATCAACAGCTACAAAAGCAGCAGAAAACAGCCTCAATTTATCTCCCTTTTGATTTTTGTCAAATCCAAATCAACTAAACATAATTGGGGAAAACACACACACAAAAAAAATACTCCCACAAAACAAGCAAATACCTCTTCCTCCCCACCTCCCCCAAATTATTTGACTTACCTTCCATGAAAGTGGAGATTTTCTGGTGAATATAAATGTGGTCTGTCAACATACTGCCAAAGTGTTTGTGGTGATAACTGCAAACTGTTTGAATGTTCACTGGAACTTAAGGGCCTGGAATACTTCTCAGTAAGAGAAATAAAATAAAAATAAAAATTAAAATTAAAAAGTAGCTTATAATTCCTGCAAGATAATTCCTACAATAAACCATGAAAACAATTATTCAAAAAAACATGAATTATGCATATGAACAGACTTTTGAGCATCACCGAGACTGCATGTCTAGAACTTCAAAACATGCAGATAAACCTAAAAGGGTTTGTAGTCCTGTAACAGGATTCTTAACAGTGCTATGCTCATTAGAAACCTTACCTTCAATTAAATAAACAGGGCAAAAAGGTGACTTTAATTATACTTAAAGTCTTTAAATATCAAGAATTATACATTTCTCTCTTTTTAATTGTAGGAAATAAAACATTAGGACATTACGAAATACTGTTTAAGCGAAATACTGTTTAAGGGAAAAAACAAAAACAAACAAAACAAAACAAAACACCACCAACAAAAAAACTTCCAAAACAAAAACTAAAACTTCAAAGTTTATCAAGTAACTAGCAGACATTACAACTCAATGATCTTTAGCTGTTCTGAAAACATTCAGCTGTTGTCATATCTCAGTATTTTTAAAGTAGTGTGTCAACTAGCAATTTTTAATCCATTGCCAAATGTACAGATGAAGAACATCATCTTTTTTTTTCTGCTACTGTGAAGTAAAGTGTTGAAATAAGTCCAAAACAAAGAAAAAATTAAGCAAATGAAAGAAAATCTAGAAGAAAAATTGCATCTGGGGGTGAGGAGGAAGTCTGAGACTTCTAAAAGCAATTGTGTTTTTCGAGTCAATAGGTTGTCTTATTAATCGCCCCGGAATAGCATATCCTTAAGGAATGAATAAAGACAGAATAGTAAGAAGTTGCTGTGACACATTACCTTTGGCCAGTGCAGCTGGTTTGAGAACAGGAGTGTTTTTGAAGGGAAACGGGTGGAATCTAGAGTTAGCCATTCCTTTTCTAATGCAGCCTGTATAAATGAGTAAAGTCAAATAGTGCACTGATAAAATCAGTTTAGTTTTGATAACTTTAAAAAAGTCTCTTTTAAACTGTCTTAGATACTGTTTCAAGTGTTCTCAAGTCGTATATCAGAACTGCCACCTGCAGAGCAATCACACTCAAAACACCTTTGGAGATGCTATGTTGTCTGATTTTATTTAAAATAAATCACATTAAGCATGTTGCTTTGTTATAACCCAAGTTATTAAAAATGACTGTGAAACTCTGAAAAAAATACAGATTAAAGGCCTAAAGATCACAAATAGTCTCATTTTCTGGTTTTTAGTCAATGAGTATTTTATGTCCAGGTGCCAGATTCTGTCAAACTTGTTTTTGCTGAGTTGAACAGATGAATAGATAAATATTCTTCATTGAAATCTGGGGTTGAAAAACTCAAGGCTATATGAAATTATTCTTCAGTTAATCAATTTTATTTTTGATATAATAGAACTATTCGCAAACTAAATTAATAGCTTGGAATGAAGAAGAATGCCAGAATTAGTTTTTACTTGGTGTCTCTTAATTCTTTAAGACAGAATTCAGTTTTCTCTCATGAAAACAAAATTTAGATTATGTTTCAAACTCAACCTACAGACAACCTATAATATACAGATAATATACAGATAACCTATTTTTCTTATACATCCATGAGTTCTTTGACCACGTGTTCAATGCATTCTGGTAAGTGAGAATAGTACTTTACTCCCACACAGTAAGTAAATACCTCTGAAGAATTCGGCTTCACTTATACAGGGCTCAGTCATTTAGGCTGTTTGTACTTCATTAGCAAAGAGCCTGGTGTTCATTCTTTCAAAAACGGCTTATTTATAAAACCAGACTACCTTTTCCAATTCACAGACTATTTCAGATTGCACTGATTTCTGACCTTGAAAATCTGAAGCAGTTATCCTAAATCTGGATAACTTACTGTGCAGCTTGAGTAAAGAGGACTTTGCACAGCCTTAGACTACCAAACAAGAAGGCCTTCCATAACCTTTGAAATTCTGAGAGACAAAAGGATGGTATTTCAGTTATTTTGAAACGCTTACTTTGGGTAGTGGTCACATCATTTGGTGATTCTAAAACCAATCTTATTTATAAGTTAACTGTGAACCAGAGTTATTCTTCTTGCATTCAAATAAAATTTGATTTCATTTTCAAGTCTTAAAAAGGATTAATTTTTACATGTTTCATTCCTTGCTTCTGGAATTCTCTGTTCTTTGTTTATAGTATTTTGGGTTTAATTGAAAGCTGGTGTCTCTTTACCAATCTTTCTATTATTGTTTCATGATTAAGATATATATTATCCTTTTTACCCCATCTCCTCTTTCAGACAGTTGCACATGTTGAGGAATTATCTATGCAAACAAACTTCAGAGACATGCAACAAATTAGATGTATCACTATCCTACATGCCTACAAACTACTATCATATCTCACTGCAGTGATTATTTTCATGCTGATAACCACTACATACTTGATTAAAAAAAAAAAAAAAGTCACGGTAAAGTTTTTTCCAGAAGTAGACTGTAGCAAGTTGAATTCCAAAGGCAATCATTTAAGATTGTGAAGTTGTGAATTTGTACAAATCAGATACATAAAACTGATAAGTTTGTATCTCTGCAGAGACAAAACTATTAAATATCAGAATTCTGCAGTTGCCTGGGGTCTGTGGGTAGAATGGTTGAAATGAGTAACTATGAAAAAAGAAGTCTGACACAAACCAGTGAAAATCAGTGAAATTAGACATTATTCCATCTAGTTCTCTTTGAAGTTACTCTTCATTTGCACTATACAAATCATATTTCTAGCTTTTCATGTAATAGTTTTTAATTTATTTTCTAAGCATGGGCATTTAATCAAGCTGCAAGTAAACTCAGTCTGTGAAAGATTGGTCTTCATCTTTGCTGGTATATAAAGGTATACGAAAATGGAACATTTCTTTAGTATTTTCTCCTGAAAAGAGTCCAGTGGAGGGCCACAAAGATGATACAGGGCCTGGAGCCACTTTCCTATGAGGAAAGGCTGAGAGACCTGTGTCTGTTTAGCCTGGAGAAAAGAAGACTGAGAGGGGATCTCATCAATGTGTTTAAATACCTGAGGTGTAGGAGACAGAGGGATTTGGCCAACCTTTTTTCAGTGGTTTGCAGGGACAGGACAAGGGGTAATGGTCACAAGATAGAGCACAGGAAGTTCCACACCAACATGTGAAAGAACTTCTTCATGGTGAGGGTGACGGAGCACTGGAACAGGCTGCCCAGGGAGGCTGTGGAGTCTCCTTCTCTGGAGATACTCAAGGCCCGTCTGGACGCCTACCTGGGCAGCCTGCTCTAAAGAAACTGCTTTGGTAAGGGGGTTGGACTGATGATCTTTTGAGGTCCTTTCCAATCCCTTCAATTCTGTGATTCTGTGTGATTCTGTGATTTTTCTCCTCCTCTATTTGCAAAAGAATCAATAGATCTGGAAGAGCAGTAGTTTAGCACTTCTTGCAAATATTAGTCAAATTAATGTGTGTTGTACAATGTGTCCAAGAATGATTTGGGTATTTAAATATCTTACATTAATAGTGAATATAGAATCATAAAATCATTAAGGTTGGAAAAGACCTCCAAAATCATCTGGTCTAATTGTCCACCAATGTCACCCACTAAACCATTTCCCTAGGCACCAGGTCCAAACTTTCCTTAAACACCCCCAGGGATGGTGACTCCACCACCTCCCTGGGCAACCCGTCCCAATGCCTGACTACTCTTTCTGAGAAGAAATGTCGCCTAATTTCCAACCTGAACCTCCTCTGGTTCAACTTGAGGCCATTCCCTCTTGTCCTATCACTAATTATCTACAAGAAGAGGCCAACGCCAGCTCCCCAAAACTTCCTTTCACATAATTGGAGAGAGCAATGAGGTCTCCCCTGAGCCTCCTCTTCTCCAGACTAAGCAACCCCAGTTCCCTCAGCCACTCCTCACAGGACTTGTGTTCCAGGCCCTTCACCAGCTTCATAGCCCTTCTCTGGACACACTCCAGAGCCTCAGTGTCTGTGAGGGGCCCAAAACTGAACACAGTACTCAAGGTGGGACCTCACCAGAGCAGAATGCAAGGATCACCTTGCAGATTTTGCTGGCTACATTATTCCTGATACAGGCCAGGATTCCACTGGCCTTCTTGGCCACCTGGGCACACTGCCGGCTCATATTCAGGTGAGCGTCAACTAACACCCCCTGATCCCTTTCCTCTGTACAGCTTTCCAACCACTCTGCACCAGGCCTGTAGCGTTGCATGGGGTTGTTGTGTCCAGAGTGCAGGACTTAGCCATGTTGAATCTCATCTCTTTGGCCTCTGACCATCAACACATTCTGTCTAGATCCCTCTGCAGGGCCTTCCTACCTTCTGGCAGATTGACAGTTTCCCCCAACTTGGTGTTGTCTGCACACTTACTGAGGGTGCACTCAATTCCCTCATCCAAATCATCAATATAGATATTAAAGAGGATGGGCCCCAACACTGACTGGTAACCAGTCACCAGTTGGATTTCATTCTGTTCACCAACACTCTCTGGGCCCAGCCATCCAGCCAGTTTTTAACCCAGCAAAGAGTGTGTACCTGTCCAAACCATGGGCCTCCAGCTTCTCCAGGAGAATACTGTGGGAGACCGTGTCATATGATCCAAGACTGACTGTCAGATTTCAATTGCAAGCTTGAATTCTAGCTATTTGAGTTTCTACCTCTCTGGTGGATATGTCTGCAAAAGAAATCAATAAAATCATGAAACATGAAAACTAATGTTCCACAGTTGTACTCAATTTTGTGGAACAAGACACAGACCAAAATGCAGTACACAGATCAAATCTTTTATACTTGCACCATAATCCAATTAAAGTTCTTTGCTTTTAAAATTCAGGTTGAAACTTTTCTCACAAGTATTTCCCAGTTATTAATGTAATATTCTCCGCTGTTTTTTTGTTTCTTACATAATTTATTAAATGAATGTTAGTGTGTTAAGTATTGAAAAGAAGTATCACCAAAAAAAGAAAAGCATGATTCAAAGGTATAAATATTCAAGACCAAAACAAAACAAACAAAACAATGATTTATCATTAAGATTATATCTGCTGATATAAAGCACATTTGGCACTTGTATGCATATACATGTATGTAGCATATTATAAAAATATACCACATTGTCTTTTGCTTTGCCCAACAGAAGTAAATGCATAATTGATTTTTGAACATATGCTCTTCCACTATGCTTATGCCTAGAGATTTTGACAGTACCAACTCAGGGAGCTTCTGTCCATATTTTCCCATAAATACAGTCCTAAATTATAACAAATGCAAAGACTGTAACAGATTTAACAAAAACTAAGGCTAAAAATGAGATCAATTTCTATTGAGATTATCCACTTATATTATAACAGAAAAAAAAAAAAAAGCAATCTGAGATGAATTACGAAACAAATAAGATGATAATGCTTGTTTTTATGTTCTATGTAAATTATAGACGTAATATAGGCATTTTACTATATTTATTTCTAAGTCAAAGAACTAGTTTAACTCTGAAAGGCCAATATGTTGGCTGTCATGGGGGTTGAAGTTAACCCACATTTCCAAACGTGGTGGACCTCAGAATCACAAGATCAATAATCACCTGACAAAATTATGAATTACATAAAACTTACTCTTTATACCTCTTTCCTTTTTTCTTTTATTTCATCATTAATTCACTTACTGTTTGAAGGACTCCAACACTTTAGCCAGAATAATTGTTTTATTGGTATTTATATAGTGCTTTTATTCATATTGTATTCCAAGATAAAATAGCAAAAATAGCCAACAGGATATAAATAAGCAAAAGAAAATTAATATAAAAAACTCGATGTACTCATGACTAGCCCCTGGAAATGACAATAGAATATGGAGAATGGGAGGATAAAAAAAAAAATCAACAATTTTATTTTCAAAAATATTTCCACATTACAATTTCACAGAAATAGTGTGTGGAATTCTTTGCATTTAAAAAAAGATTCACCCAGCAGATCACCTGCCTGGATTTGTCTAACTTGTTTCTCCAGACTTCTGCTACCTTTAGTGATGCAATTTATGTCATTCTCGGTCTTTAACATCATCAGTAAAGAAGGAAAGGTTGGACCTGGCACTTAGGTAAATGGTTTAGTGGAGGGACATTGGTAGTAGGGTGATGGTTGGACCAGATGATCTTGAAAGTCTCTTCCAACCTTAATGATTCTATGATTCTATGAGAGGAACACAGCAGTTTCTGTGATTCTATGAATGGCCCCTTTTCCAACAGATTTTACAAAATAGCTCCGCTGTCTACGTTCCAAATAGTTTTTGAAGATTAAGACAATATGCAATAAGAGTAAATAAATAAACACTTAGAATTAATCTTTATAGAATCTTTCTTTATAGAATACAAGTGATGTCTTTGCTTTCTACTTTGTTAGTTTTCAGTTTTTTTTTTTTTTTTTTTTTTTTTTTTTTTATATTTGTATAGTGCAGTTAAGGGCTTGTATGCTCCAAGAAAGTTAATCAGAAACTTAAAATAAAAAGACAAATGAAACGCTACTTTAATCCAAGGTAGAATGTTCAATAGCATTCTATGATTATTTCAAATAGGCTGACAAAGTCTTCTTTTGAGCAATGTGTGCCACAAGAAGAAATACTTTTCCTACTGTTCAACATCTTCTAGGTTAAATGATTGCTCAGGAATTTTGGGTGGTGGGAGTGGGGGATGAGTGGTGAGGAAGAAGGCATCATGTGCTGAATGTTAACCCTGTGGATACTCTCAGTATAAAAGGGCATATGAGAGCAAGTACTATGGTCTGGCCAAAAGTTGTAACTGTCTCTGTTGATTCCTGTCAAACATATTTCACTCTGTGGTACATTTCTTTCAAACATCATGCCACTCTAGGACAGCATATTTAATTTCTATCACACTAAACTTAATTTCTGCCTAAGTAAAGGCAGAAGTCAAGTCCTAAGTATTCCTTGCTAAAACTTTATCCTCTAAAAGCATAAATGATTTTAGAAAAACATGTTAGGGAATTATAAATTTTTAGCTCTTATAGCTGACATAGAAGGACCACGTCAGTTTTCTCTGCTTATTTATGTATGTTTGATAGACTGTGATTGAAAACTGCCTTTGAAATTGAAGATCTGAATATTTTGTGCATTTAGCCTTTTCTTTCATCCAGTCTTGGGAATCAGATTACACTATGGGCTAGTTTTTCTGAGCAACTTGAATTCATATGTAAAGCTTAGTTCAACATTAGAAAGTTGTCAGTTCACAGTGTGACTTTCTAAAAAATTACAAAAGATAAGACAATATCAAATAAGAACATCCTTAACTGAACTATTTGTTGAATTATTTTCCCATTTCCAAAATAACTCAAATTCAGCCTGAATTCTGCCACTTTAAAACTGCGTTTAAATGTGTTGATTTGACCAACTTTACATAAGAAATGTATACAGGCTTCTTAGCTGGACAGATCAGTCCAGTTAAATACAGATACATTTTATAGAGAACATATCTCTGAACTGCAAGTAGTAGGAAAAATAGCCTTTTTCTCTTGGTTTGTCTTTCATGCTTTTTCACATATATTATATGGTGAAGATAAATAGGGTAGTACCCTAATAAAGGTTATTTTAACCTCTGGCAATGCTTCTTTTTCAACTCTGTCTCTATGAAGGACAAGAGGTAAGGGAAGTTTGGCATTGCTGCATTCTCATGATTGCTAGAACCAAACAGCGCTGCAAGCCAAAAGAAAGAGTGCTGCTTATCCTATGGATTCCAAAGAAACATCACAACAATGAATTAACCCCAAGAGATTTTAAAGACTTAAGAAATCTGGTTGATTATTAGAGTACATTCTTTCAAGAAAATTAGAGGACAAGAAGAGTTGTGTAGTTGTCCATTTATAAAAAGGATGTGTTAGAAATTACTGGAAAAGTCACAGTATTCTTTAAAGAAAAACATTTAACAGAATTTTATTGAAGAATGTCTTCTCCGAGTGTATTTTTTTCCAAAATGTTTAAGAAGGTCAGATAACTAACTGTTCTCCTAAATTCTTATATATATACATAATAAATATATACATATATATATATATAATTTATATATAAAATATGTGCATATATGCACAGATGTGATTTCTCTAAATACATATGAGTAAAGCCATACAAATAATTGATTTGGAACTATACACAAATAAATCAATAATTAAAACTTCATGGTCCCAGAAAGTTTTCTTTCACTTAAGTATGTATGTAGATATATAACTTTAACTCTCCACAACCCTGAATTTCATTGTAGTTTATCAAACTCATTCATGACCTACATGACTCACATTTTTTCCAGAATAGCATTTCTGCCTTAAGCCTGACAGTTTTTAAAGGAAGCTTAAGATGTCCCTACTTTTTTTTTTTTTTTTTTTTGAATACACAAATATAAAGTACAGATGGGTAAACAAAAACCACAGTAACCTCAGCTTCAGAGGTTACATGGTTCAAGTAAGGACCAGAAATGAATGCTTCAAAAATCTTTTCAGATGTATATCCCAATCTACCTCAACAAATATCAGGCTCCTGGCACCTTCAGGTCACTCCTGAAATGGCTCTCAGACCCCAAGCACACTCTTCCCCTATTAAAATTACAACAAGCTCCAGGTCTTCCCCTTCCTGATTCTGCCACATTACACAAACGTCCACCTTATCTATGGACTTTAGCTACAAAGTCCCTAGAAGCTTTTTTCTAAATCCTCCTACCTCTGAAGAAATAAAATAAAATAAAATACAAAAATAAAATTAAAAAGACAATGAATTTACACAAACAAAATCTACAAAGCCAGGGAAATCCTCATTTCCACCCCTTAAATAATGTATGCTGAAAGAACACATATTTTCAAAGGAAGATAACCCAAATTGTTCTATCAAGTTTTGTGAAGGAATTCTAAAACCACAATACAAGAGAAAGCTATATTTCAATTTGCAGTTTTGTCAAAGAAAGGGAAGCCAAAAATAACTTAGAAAAAATTATATAATTTAGCTAAACACAGATTCCAAATTATATCTTTAGTGTCATACATCATGAGTGGGTTTTCCTCTGGAAAGTATTTTTTTGAATCTGGCTATTTGACCATTAATTAGATAGAGACAAGCCGTGAAGACAGATTCTATTTAAAAATTAAAAGCATTTCAGTGGTATTATAGAACTGAGATCTCATGGTAGAAGGCCAGAAAGCAATGAGAGCATATTTTGCACCAGCTGTGAAGGCGGGGTGTTAGACATGGTTACAACTCCTTATATCTGTGTTTGTGTTCATCAGAACCTGACTCTGCAACAAGCTACTTCCAGGGCTAAGGATATCTACTAGATAACTGGAAAACATTTCAAGGTTTTATATAAGCATCATTACTGAAACAGGTAGGAAAGAAACCTTATGTATCTGATGATGCCACAGACTAACATGTCATTCATTAATGTAGCAGCTGAAGAAGCAGAATCATATCAAGAGATTCTTTGCATACGTTCATTGAAAAGACTGATCTCCCAATATGTTACTCAAGACAGTCTTTTTTTCTCTATTTTTTAATGAAAAGGATGAATCTGAACAAATCATCAGACACTTTTTTGCTTTTCTGCTACACTGTAACTTCATAACAAATTTCATATAAAAAAGGGATCATATCCTTTGGAGCATAAAACATAGGAAGGCTTGATTCTGATCTGTATTTATAAGCCACATTCCTAAAAGCTACAAGAAATATCATGGGGACCTTATAATCTATAGGATAACTATTTTCTGGCATAAACCAGAAAACAGAAATCATTGACACAAGCACACAGTCACAAGCTCATGGTCTGAGATAAACCACATCATGAAGCATTCATTATCTGAAAAGAAAAAAAAAAACAAACATATTGCGTGTTTCGAGAAATTATACAAATCCGCCTCAGCTCACCTCAAACCCAGTTGACTGGGCTCTTGAGAAGATCTTTGAGCAGTCAGACTGCCTGAACAATAAATCGCAATACAGTAAGGATTCATCACCTTATGCAAATACATTATAGAGGCAACCATATACTCTAGGAACACAGATAATTGATACCCAGCTGCTCTGGCAGGAAAGCAAAAAAAGGCTGTGTGGCTGAGTGTGGTTATATAAAAAATGTGAAGAAAACTCCTGGTCATGAATTTCAAAAGCTGTCAAATGGAATGGGATTTAAAAATTCTATTTAAGCAAACTCAAAAGTAGAACAACCCTTTGTCTCAGAGCAATGGATCTATTCCTTTTGATGAAGGAAGCTGTGATGGATTTCTCTTTAGTTTGGTTGCAACATATAAAGTTATTTTCTTTTTCAAAAAGTATTACTAGATATCCCTAACCAAAAAAAAAAATATATATCAAAAAAATGGTTTTGCAAAATATTTTACCCAATTTCTGTGTCATGTAACTGTCAGTATTGACATCTTGAGGAGAATAAGATATATGTCCACAAACACTGTTCTCAGCAAATAATTGTCTTAAAATTGATCATACTCAATTAGTTCAACCTACTGACACTGACATTTTGCATTTTACTTAAATCATATTCTCATCAAAAAAGTAACAATGCGTATAACCATACATGGTACATGGTTACAAAAAGTAAGAGCTGTGTCAAGAAAATGTGTTGTCAGATTTCATCCACCAGAGGTAAAGAGCTCTGCCTGTAGAGCTCAACATTTGCTACATGGATGGAGTGCTGATGAAAGGTTGTCTTAATATCAGCCTTCTGGAGCATTACAGGCTGGAATTCTGCAAAGTCCACATGAAAGACATGAAAATATCACTGAATACCAGGCTCATACTTTCAGAGACATCTGCTGGCCAGATCTTTCATCTCATCTGGAATAGCCTGTTTGACATTGCACAATACAACAGACAAAACATTACTGCTTTCAATAGGCTCTGAATACCTTTGGCAATATATGGGAGCTGATATGGCTACAAGAAGATACCAGTAATTGTAAAGGTGAAACGATTACTATTCATGCTGTTGTGAGCTAGATAAAGGCCTTTCCTCCAGCTCAGTCACACACAATTCATTTTTCACATGATATGGTGCCAGAGACTTGTAGCAATATATCACTGCTCAATGCGCTTAACTGGAGTAAACAGGTCTTTGGAAAGAGTGCAGTCTTCCCCATGCTGTTTTGTAACCTCAACTTCCACAAAGCACTATGTCTACTGAACTTGTCATAAAGATATTAAACAGTCCTTTAATGAAGACTGGTACCTAATGAGTGACCAGTCTTCATCAGCATAGTGATATTTTAAATGGTTTAAACAGAAGCTTGCACACTAGTGGCTTTGTAAATTGTTAGATAATACAAAATGAAATCATTACAACTGAAATCTTTCATAATGCTGGTATAAAAATAATGACAACATGACAAAACAGTGAACTATTCAAAAAACACTGGGACAAGATTTACTATGTTTGCATTAACTTGTGATAAGAAAATATTTTTTTCCCAATTCACTCATCCTATCCAACAGTGAAATGTGCAGCACAAAATGGTTTCCATCCATTTTTCTCCTCCTTCACATCCTATTATATGGGATCTCTTTGTCCAGCAATATGTACTCCTTCCTACACACTTGTTTGAAGCCCAACGCTTGTTTTTGTTATAACATGGGCCAGAAAAGATTGCCCATCCCGATTTCATAATACATTTTCAGTAGGTCTTTTATAGTTATGCCATGTATTTCTTACAATCTCTTCAGTGAACACAAGATACATGCTTGAAACAAACAAACAAAGGAAAAATTATGACAAACATCACAGGACATAAGAAATTTCTGAATTCAGTTACAGCCAATCTTAAAAATCAAAACACTTAATCACTGAACAAAGGATAACCTTTCTGGGCCTATACATTTAAAATTTATCACATACACAGCTCTGTAGAAAAAAATATATTCTTATACTTTTCATCACAAGATGTTAAGGTTTTGAGTAATTTATTTGACAAGAATCTCAAGTTCAGCCTTTGAGCCTGGTGCGCAAATTAAAATCTCAGTTCATGGTTCTCCTATCATGATCTGAACAAAATAACTTTATTCAAGCACTGTTCCCTAAAAACATGTTTTACTTCTTTCTTAGTAAATTAAACTACGACTTGGAAAAAATCACACCAGAGGGTGATACAGTGCAAGGCTCTCTGGAATGACCTGGCCTCCTCTTTTCATGCCTCCCTGAATTCTTCCTTTTCTCCCTGGCCTCAGAAGCACCTGTCCAAATGTGATTACCTTGCCAACAGACAGATGGAATAAGACTACCCATAGTTCTACAAAACAAAACAAGTAAAAAACAAAGTCACAAGATTATTGACAGGACAGAGTGAAACAACCTCAACTGACACATGGCATATGAGACTCTGGACTACAGGCTGAATAATTCAAAACAGGATGTTTTCCTTCTTTTGTAGATAAGCACAGATATTTCTTTACTGTGTGAAAAACTAAAATCTTCCACTTTCTGCTTTTTATTATTCTAGAAAGAAGCCAAGGATCAGAGAACATCAGCTAATGAGACTCTTCTTTTTTGTATATCACAGAATCACAGAATTGTCTAGGTTGGAAGAGACCTCAAGATCATCAAGTCCAACCTCTGACCTAACACTAACAAGTCCTCCACTAAACCATATCCCTAAGCTCTACATCTAAACGTCTTTTGAAGACTTCCAGGGATGCTGACTCCACCACTTCCCTGGGCAGCCTGTTCCAATGCCTCACAACCCTTTCAGTAAAGAAGTTCTTCCTAACATCTAACCTAAAACTCCCCTGGCTCAACTTAAGCCCATTCCCCCTCGTCCTGTCACCAGGCACATGGGAGAACAGACCAACCCCCACCTCGCTACAGCCTCCTTTAAGGTATTTGTAGAGTGCGATAAGGTCGCCCCTGAGCCTCCTCTTCTCCAGGCTGAACAAGCCCAGCTCCCTCAGCCGCTCCTCGTAGGACTTGTTCTCCAGACCCCTCACCAGCTTCGTCGCCCTTCTCTGGACCCGCTCAAGCACCTCGATGTCCTTCTTGTAGCGAGGGGCCCAAAACTGAACACAGTACTCGAGGTGCGGCCTCACCAGAGCCGAGTACAGGGGGATGATCACTTCCCTAGCCCTGCTGGCCACACTGCTTCTTATACAAGCCAGGATGCTGTTGGCCTTCTTGGCCACCTGAGCACACTGCTGGCTCATATTCAGCTGACTATTAACCAATATTCCCAGGTCCTTCTCCACCTGGCAGCTTTCCAACCATTCCTCTCCCAGTCTGTAGCTCTGCTTGGGGTTATTGCGCCCCAGCTGCAGGACCCGGCACTTGGCCTTGTTGAACTTTATTTATTGTTGAACTCTACATATTTATTTTAAATTAAAATTAAAAAAATAAATCAACCCTAAAATTTAAGCCAGATCTCTACATTTACACACACACATTTCCTGTCTACAAATGGGGATTCTCCAGCATTTTGCATTATCTTACAATAGGATAGTAATTCTGAAAATCCATCTTAAAATACATGTAGATGCTGGAAGAGGGAAGAAAAAATAATATTCTAAGCTATCAAGTCACCAGAAATTAGTTGGTACAAAGTCCAACTATTTTCTAATGGGGACAGGGAAATGGGACATAATAAGAAGGTTGATACTCAGATGACCATAAGCACACGAAGATTCATTAAAAAAAAAATCCTCAGTCATATCCACTTAGGTCTTAAATGATATCAGTTTGCTTTGCTTTACCAGAAACCACAAATAAAAAAGAGAACAAATGTGAACAATTAGAAAACAGACAGATGAATAGGTGAATAAGTCATTAACAGCTGCCTTACTATGCAGAACTAGTCTAGAACCAATGGAGAAAGTATCTATTAAGGCTACAAGGGACAAAATTACCCTAAAGATTCTTGTTTCTTTTCCTTGCTTACTGAATGATATTTCTCTTGTGAACAATTTTATTTTCTACCTAATTATTACTGAATAATTACAAAATTAATAAATTTGAAGCTAGTTTTTATTTCCTAGAACTGAAACTTCTGACCCAATTTAAATGCTTTGAAATTTAAAGGACATTATATAATTTGCAAAAAAAAAAATAATAATAGTAAACATTTCTGGATTTTTTTTCACCTTTTTTTTTTTCTATTGATTTAGCTTTTTTTTTTTTTCTTTTTTTTTTTTTTACCACTGTATTCAGACTTCTGTTCGTTTTAGCACTTCAGAGATAAATGAAGAGCTAATAAGCCTGCTTCACCTCTGTTTTGGGGGAGGGGGTTCTTTTTACTGGAATCCTACAACACTGAATCTCAGCTATATTTTCCGTATTTTCAGCTATATTATTGTTCTCATTGTCTCATGAAAATGAGCAAAATATGTATTAATACATTGTTGGCATTATAATCAGTAACTAAAATACTAAAAAGATAAACATTTTAGAACAAAAGTAGTTGTTTCCTTATTCTCATTTGTTTGTCTTTTAACTGTAGAAATACATGGATTTCTATAGTTGTGACATTAATAGCACAGTAACTATGAGAGCATCTCAAAGAGCAGGAAGCAATCAATCCATGACAAACACATTTAAATGAGTTATATGTACCAAATGCTTCTTTATTTCTGGACATCCAATATGTTAATTCTTGTCCTGGTAGTCTTTTCAATTTCTTTTATTTTCAAAACTTACATGATTGTTTTAGAATAATATTTTTTACATCACACGTAAATTTTTACACTAATGACTATGCTTACTTCATAAAACATGAAATCATCCACATTTATTTCTTCATATTCAGCCTCCACTTCATCACTTTTAACAGCTGCAAGAGCACTGGCCAGTTTCCTTCGCAAAAGAAAGCCCTTCCAAGATGCCTAAACAAAAAATTTAAAGCATGTTATATAAAGTCATAGATCAAACCCAGCTCCAGATTCTCTATGTTATCCCATTACGAAGATAAAACATCTTGGGCCCTGGTTTAATAGCTCAATGATCTGTTTTTTGAACTTTATGTGACATTTAAAACTACAAGACAAATTAAATGCCAGCACATGTCTAAAGCTTAGAGTACTCAGGAGGCTCTCCACAAGTAAGCAGAAAGGAATCCTGCAACTCCCTCAACTACAAACCTGGGTCAACTAATTAATTATTTGACAATTCCTTCAGGGACTATTATAAACTGAAAGGAATGACTACATACAAAAAAGCTGAGTGTTAACTTTCAAATTACTGAGAATAAAAATACACTTATACTAAATGCTTTATAGTTTACAAGTAGCTATTCTGGGAGATATCTCATGCAATTGACCTAGGTCAGTCACTCTCTCTTAACTGTCTAAGATCTTTATTTTAAAAATATTACTGGTAGGAATAACTATATCTAAGAAAAAGAAGGACATTAGGAATTAAATGCTAGAAAAAGAAGCAAGGTGTTACAAACACATGACAAGCTGTAGAATCATACAAAAGAAAAAATTCCAAGAGATCAAAATTAAATAAATGGAATTAAGAATACTAAATTCAATTACCCCCCAAATGATTTGATGTAATTAGAATTCAAGATGCCGTAAGCATTTAAATACTGTGCAAAACACTCTCCTGAAGAGTAGTGTTGTCAGAGTAGTGTTGGCGACATTTAAAGGCTTTGCAATGAAGGCACTAAAACAGGAAGGGTAAATCTCATATTCAGACTTAAAATTTAGCTTATTCATTTTTAATACATGATTTCATAATTGCATAAATTATTGAAAACATTGCTGTCTTTACACGTAAAATTCCTGATTTATATACAAATGATTAAATGTATTAGATCTGCTTTCTAATCATTTCATTGGTGTTATTTTCCTACAGATCTTCATAACCATTCAGAAAGAATATCCTGATATTACAGAGTGATCAACTGAGAAATACATTTCATTCAATAAATACAATTAGTTTTTACAGATGCAAAGGAGAAAACAAGTCGTAATGGTACATACAGAAAGATAAACTGTAAGCCATCTGTTAACACAGATCTATGAATTCACGAACTCAGTGCTCAGTTGAGATCAAGAATGACAAATTATATTACAGCAATTTTTAAGAAATGAGATGAAAATTCATGATATACCTACCTCTGGAATTCAGTGCTAGTCACTTTTTTAAAACAGGATATAATAGAATAAGATAAAGATATAGGGATAAAAGGATAAGAAGCACAGAGTAATGTGAAAAGAGACTAAATTGACTGAGGTTTTATTAAGAAAAGAGTGAATAATGGAGATGGATGTAAGAGACACACAAATCCATAAAGTGCACAGAACGCAAATAGTGAAAGTGTATTTATTTCCGTATTAACTTTGGAAATCAAATTTGTAAAAGGTTTGGAAAAAAAAAAAAGTAAAAACATTTTATTCAGTATATAATTTTGTAGAACTCAACACTTCAATATAAAGTAGAGGCCAAATAGGTTCAGAAATATATTTTAATATACTAGTAATATAATAGTACATATTATATTAATATTTACATATATTTTATTGATAGTATATTAATATAATATATTTTAATAAAATGTTCAATATATTAATAATTATTAATATTATTAATGTATTATTAAACCAATATATTTTTATCTATTTTTATATATTTTTTCTATTTTACAAACATATACTTTTATATTTTTATATATTTATATGCTAATATAGCAATATGTAGTAATTAAAATGCTAATATATTATACTAATATATACTAACATACTTTACATATTTTAATGTAATAAATTTAATATACTAGCTACAGACTATACTCCAGAAACAAACTTAGCGATACTAGCTACATTAATTTAAAAATGTAGAAAAATCCATGAACCCTGGCAACTTGTCATATAGATGCTATATCTGTTTAGCAAACTAAGCAGAGCCAAGGCATGGACTTGAGTTCACACACACAGTAATCCATTCTGTTTAACCATTAGCCCAGTATGGTACTGGTATGGTACAACATAGGCCCTGGTGTGTTCTCAATGGCAGTATGAATGTGGCAGTCCTATCTTCTGAGAGATGGGAAGAGAAGGAAAGGCATGAGTAGGTTGGATGGGAGAGAAAGGAAGAGCAGTTAGTTGTACAGATACGAGATATGTTATACCACTTATGCAGCCAGTGTCTGTCATTTTAGTAGCATAGACACACACCAGTAAGAACACAGGCACAATATGCACTAAAACACGGTATTAAAATAATAGTAATAATAATAAAAAAGCTAATTCAGGGAAAATATTTGTTGAATAAAGGGCAAATATTTTTATGCTTCTACAGAACATTTTTTGTAAAGAAAGCTTTTAGAAACTTCAATCTTACAATTTTTAAATAAAGCACACAAAAAAAAATTAATTACAAAACTATTGATAATATCATTATCATAAGTAATAATAGATAGAAGATGACAAATACACAAAATTAGATTCTTTCTTATTTAATTGGAAAATAAGTACAGAATGCCGCGAACTAACCTGGATTAGTGTGGCAGCTTCATTCTTCCGTCTTGAAACCTCTGTAAAATGATCATTCCTTGTTTTGGTGCAGTTATTTTTCCTCCTGGCATGGTACTTCTTCCAAAGGGACTGGATCATTGATGCTGCCATATGCAGCCTAGTAAGGAATAAGTACCTTTATGGATAACATAACCTCACCAGCAAAAAGGGATTATCATAGCTGCCTAACTATAACTAAAAAAAAAACCTGAAAGAATAGTGTTATGCCCTGAGAAAAATAGAATGCTCTACCATTAAACTGTAAAGAAATTACAGCACAGATGTGATGCACATGTACAGAAACACAGGAGGATATTTACAACATTTGGAAGACCAATTTATCTAAGAGAACTACTCTACTGGGTATTGTTCCTTTTACATTAACTAGAGAAGAAGTGTCTTTTCAAAATGGTTATCAGGAGCAGAAGTAGCTTAATAATGACTGAAAGATTGGAAAGATCCACTTATCTCCACAGTCTATATAGAAAAATACTGAAGTGAAATAAGGTGAATGCTGAAAACTGCATGATAAGAATAATTCCAATAGAGCAGATGGGAAAACGTTTTAAGATAGGAACGTTTTCTAAGTCACTTATTGTTTAAAAAGCACTGATTACAGGTTACTTAGATTTGCTAAGTGATTGAACTCCCTAAACATAAGGTTAATTAATTAATTGTTTCTGATGGAGAAAAAGTTTAATGGGAGCTTTGCATTATGACATTATTATCTTGGAATCCTTCTCTCCACAAAATTCTCATTTCAGCTTCCTAGTGGGTTTAATAAAATGTGTCTAAATTTCCCCCAGACTTCACATATTTTACACTTTACAATCTGTAGTGCATTTATTTAAATAATAGAGTACTCTTCAGTGAAAAAGACAATCCAGCACAAGTCACAGCACACTTCAGAGGTTAAGCCAGAAGAAAGGAGTACATAAAATATTCCTTTTTCCAAGCATTTTTTCCTTAAAATGTGTTTATTAAGTTTACCAACCTCAAAACATGGTTTATTTATAAGCTTTGCATCCATAAAAAATGATCTGAGTTTAAAAAAAAATATTTAAGTTTATATTCTGCATTGAAGAGAACTGTTCAACAACTGGCTACAGAATGAATTTAAAATTCTAAGAACTCTAAATACACTTTTCAAAAAGATTTTTTTTGAGGCACTCAACTGCCATAATAGACTACTGTAGTCCGATTTTCTAATTTCTGAGAGGCAATGATGAATTCTATAGTCTTCCTGAATAATAATTTTTATGACATATTGTTAGTGTCTTAAAAATCAACCAACTAACCACTACTGCCCATTTACAATAAGTCTAACCAGCATGAAGAAGCACACCTTCCCATGCTTGATTCTCACACAGTATTCAATATGCATACTTTTGAAACTGAATACTTATGAAGCTATAACTAAAAGTTTGTATCTCCAGGGCAAAATTTCTGGGCAAAATAGCTTCTATTTTCCCTGACTGTACATCCAGAACATCTGTACATACCAGCAACAGATACATTCTGAAGAGGTAATAAACCAGTCTGTTTTATGCAAGAGAGAATTTAGGGGCACAGAACAAGTTGAACTGGCCCTTCACCCCTGCCTCTACTTGTAAGAAGTGGGTTGAGGCATGTTGGAGGAGTACCAAGGGCAGGGCAGACTGTTAGCTCTTCAGTCATCACAACAGCAGGAGCCTGGCCTAAGGTCAAGGGAGTCAGATAGTAGATTTAAGCAACTTTTCCATCTTGCTTTCTAAATGATGCCAACTGTAAATTTTACACAGACGAATCTTGAGTGCCTAACGAACAATACAGCAAAAAACTTACACTGGTTTGTAGTTCAAACTACCTCAAAATTCCAACAAACCACCAAGCCTTTTCATCTTTAATGTTGTAAATTACTTGTGCATTTAAGAGTTGGTGTCACGACAGTATTGCAAAAAAGAAGGAAAAGTTAGGAGGCCAAGTGAAAGTTTCAAAATTCTCTTATTAGTATTTAATAGTCCAGTCTGCATCACCTTAAAGTACTTTGCTGTCTAATAAGCTTCAGAATATTACTTTCACACTATCAGATCACACATCTATGTTTTAAACAAGAAATTCTCACTTATTGCCTATCCATCTAATATATCTGAAAGCAGTCCAACACCCATGTCTTACCTTTCTGTATCATTATCAAAATGCTTAAGATCTCTTCTCACATTACTTGATATAACTGACTGTTGCAATGTGAGCTGGGCTGACATGTTATTGTTGCCTTTGCTCTCCTCACTGTAATTAATACAAGATTCGATGTTCTTCTGCTTCACTTTATGATCTTCTTTATTTTCCTTTTGGTGCACAGGTATGGAGGAGTTAATGAATGTGGCCTTACTATGGCCAGTAGTAATCCATCTTTCAGAAGGATCCAACAAGACCTGTTTATTTTCTGTCGCACCCATGATAAAGAGGTTATTTTCCTGTAGGCAGCCAGTGGATGTTTGCTTTAAATGATTTTGCAGTGCTTCTGGTCTATCTCTGTCAGTAATGTTTAGTTCACCATACTCATGCGCACATCGATGTTCAATGCTAAGTTTCATTAACTGATTAAAATACCAGCATTGTCTCTGTGCAGCATCAATGGAAGAGGCAATTCTGAAGAAAGATAAAAATGTTATCACATATTTCAGGCTGTAAGAACACTTCAAAAATATATATTTCCTCTATTAATTCCTACACTACTCCATATTTTCATGTATCCTTACTTGTTTTCTTATTCTTACAGTTAACAGTAATTACTCTAAAAATTAGTTTCAGCATTTAAAAATCTTAACTACACTTTTTTGGTAGTATCTCAAATATACTAAGACATATTAGCTTTTTTATTTTAATTTATGTCTTTTTGTTTTTCAATGGCTTCAGTCTGAAATAGGCATTATGACATGCATTTCACTGTTCATTTTCTATGTGGTTACAAAGCCAAAAATTTTAGAGGCAAATTTTAGAGATGTAATCTTTTTTTTTTTTTTTTTTTTTTTTTTTGGGAACTACGGTATCTAGTATAAAAATAACAGTAACTTTTGAATTTACATTAGAACTACAACAAGAAAACCCAAACTTAGATTCAAACCAACAAACCACAATGTCTAAAGAGAATTTACAAGAATGGAAACTTTTAAATGTCAATACTTTTATTAATATATAGGAAGATGCCACACTAAACTTCAGGAAGAGTTAAAATTCTCTGCATTTTTTTCCCTGGTTAAATACTAGTGGAGTTTCCTGGTTAAATACTAGTGGAGTTCCTGCAGATCTTTGTTCACTTGACTTATAGTCAAGTGAATTGAGGAATTAATAGAGGAAATATTTTATAATAAGCTGTATAAGCCTGGTATACCAATGAAATAGAGTAATACTAATAATAGAGTAATAATAGAGTAATAGAGTAATATAATAATAATATAATAATAATAATAGAGTAATAGAGTAATATAATAATAATATAATAATAATAGAGTAATAGAGCCATACAAAGCATCTGATTTCCCATCTGATTGTCAGAAAGAGCCCAGCAACATTAGCCAATGAAGTCTGGCTCTGATTAGTTGTGCTACATCATCCAAGTGACTAGGGCAAATATGAACTAATTGTTACAGATACAGAAGGCTGCCTGTATTTGGACAGTGTTTATCTATTGTAATAGGTAGCAGGTAATTTTGGAACCCGCAAAATGTTTTCCTTTGATACCACAGATAGATGCAGAGATCTGTAATCTGGAGCTATTTTCAGAGGAGCAAAAAGTCAATTCTAGGTCAGCAACACAAGATAAAAAAGTTGAAATAAGATCAATTCTCTTGGGGGTCTGGAAAAATTAGGTCCTAAGATAATAGCTTGAATAACAGAATTTCCTGTTCATCATTCTTAAAAGGCAAAGTTTTTATAATATTTTACTGTGAAAAGTCTATTTAACTAAATAACTATTTCCTCTAGTAAAGTTTAACTAAGAACTTTGTAGACTTTTAAGAACACATAGATCTTACTGGAGGAAAACAGGCACTCTTTGTTAGTGCAAGTTCAGTACTGTCATGTAAAATATGAACAGCTAAATTTGAAGCCAAATCCACACAGCGTAATTATACAACTCATGCATTAGCTGTACAGTGGATTGCCCATTACACAATATTTTCTTTCCTGTTAATTCCACAAATACAGTAACAATTCCTCAAAAGATTTAAACCATCACAAATATTTGCTTGAGGATCTAAAAAGTTCTACCTGTCTCCTCCCACACAGTAAGTACAGTAACTTATTCAATAAGAAATACTAGTAAAATATTTCAGAAATTTGGTGAGAAGAATTAAAAAATAACATGGGAAAAAAAAAAAAAAAACCACAAACATGATCTTTTACATAATAGGCAAAATAAGCTTTTGTATGATGAAAAGTACACTCCTATACTATTATCCTAAGTATACTTGTTCATTCTCAACCAACAAAAAAAAAACAACAAACAGGAAGGAAGGAAAGAAGGGAGGGGAAGAAGGGGGAAGGGAGGAAACTGTTAACAGAACAGGATGCTTGTGCATCTTCTCCCTTGTCAGGTCTAGCAGCACCTTGAACTCTTTCACTCTTTCAGTGTCTATGCACATGGCAAGTAGGAACAGCAGGGGAGGTTGAAGACAACAGGAAATTCAGGTGGGAAATAACTGTGGTCACCAGGGATCATATGTTTTTTGTTTGTTTGTTTGTTTTTTCCACAAGCAGCTTTTGGGAGGTTACTAAATAACTGTAACTGTATTTGGGATTCTCCTGCACAATTAAACTTCAAAGGGCAGACAACAACAACTATAAACAAATAAAAGAAAAAGTAAAAAGGGGAGGGGAGAAGAGGGAAGACAAAACACTGTTCAGGAAGGTTGTGGCAGGATCATCCTATCAAAGCACTGCAGATTTCTCAGTGTCTTGACTGCATTCTTGATACCAGAGACTGGGTCCTGAAGACCACTTACTCAAACCACAAAAAGGAAGCAGCTATCATGGAAAATATGCAGGATTGATTTACTTTTTTACTGGGGAAAAATAAAGAAAAAACAACAAAAGAAAAGCCAACCACATACTAGGGAGGAGAAAAAACAAAGAAAGAAATATGTAAGTATTAAGACTTTTGATACCATAATATTTCCTTTATCATTACTGTAAATTTGCCTTTGAGACCTTTTTGGCTTTATAGATCAAGGGGTCTCGTCACACTAACTCTTCTGAAATTGCTTCTTAGTTAAAATACAAACAACATTTTAAGTGTAAGTTGGCATCTAGACAAAAGAAGAACTGTGATCACCCTGACAGAAGCACCAGTGTCCCTATTCTCAGGATGCTTACTAAGTCATGTAATGTTGAATACAGCAGACTAACTGCAGCAAGTTTTACAACTTCCAGCTTTGATGAGCACATTGCCTTGTGTTAAATGGCCAGTCACCCAGAGTCTTGATCAGATCTTAACCAGTGAAAGCATATTATATCCCATGTAAATTTTAGAACAGCCACAAAGCTTCTGCACTGGGAGAAGGGAATACTAAAACAGAAGAGGAGAAGATGGGTCTTCATCATAAGATTCACAAGATTTTATCTTCATCATAAGATCACAAGATTTGACTGTACTCATACAGCAGCCTTGCTCATACTTCAGGACCAAGATATTACTTTCACAAAAAAATGCTATGAACAGAAGGCTACCTGTAGCCTTCTAACAAAAAAGACATCTCTCGACTTGAGTTAAGGTTTTCCAGAGACTTCAAGGAAAGATAAAAGCACTAGAATCAGATTGTAATCCACATGGAAGTTTAAGCTTTGAAAGCTTGCCTACAGAACTGTTAAAAGACCATATTTTACATAGAATTTCATCCTGCAATGACCACTATGTTATTCAAAGATCATCATTTTGTCAGAATGAGACAGTAAAAATGATATGGAATAGTCAGTAGAACAAACCTTTTGGAGGCCAAAAAGTCAGTTGACAAAGAAGCCAGTTCTACCCAGCACTGGCAGTTATCTCCTGGTCACTGCTATCCTGGTGAGGCCACACCTGGTGGTATTTTGTTCAGTTCTGGGTTCCCCAGTACAAGAGGGACATAGAAGTACTGGAGCAAGTGCAGAGGAGGGATTCAGTCCTAAAATGATTAGGACTGAAGCACCTGTAATAAAAGGACAGACTGAGAGAACCGGGCCTGTGTAGCCTGGAAAAGAGAAGACTGAGCAGAGACTTCATCAATGTGTATAAATATCTGAGGGGAAGGTGTTGAGAGGATCAAGCCAGTCTTTTCAGTTGTGCTCAGCAACACGACAAGAGATTCCAGCTGAATACGAGAGAGCACTTCCTTACTGTGAGGGTGACAGAGCACTGGCACAGGCTGCCAAAAGAGTTTGTGGAGTCTTCATCTCTAGAAATACTCAAAACCCACCTGGATGCCATCCTGTGCAATGTGTTCTAGGTGTCCTGCCCAGCAGGGAGTTGGACTAGATGATCTTCAGAGGTCCCTTCCTACCTCAGCCATTCTGCGATTCTGTGATTATTCTACCCCTAACTGTGTGCTAGTTAAAATTATGCTTAATGTCATTTTGCAGCTCTATTGTGATTTTCATTAGTCAGTTAGTTAACTTTTGTTAAAATACAAATCGTCATTCAATCATGTTTGTAAGTCCTTTACAAACACATGGAAAAAGACCATTGTTTACATATTCTCTCCTGCAAACCTGCTTATGAAATTCCTGTCATTTTCACTATATCATACATACAAGTATTTATAAAGTTCCAGTAGCCAGACACCTGATTAATGAAAACAAATTACTGTAGCCAAGGTATTGTGTTAGTTTTTTAAATGATTACTCATTACAAGACAAGCATGCTAAGAACAGTGAACTTGCATGCAGAAACAGCACAAACAATTGAACTGAGCAGCAGTGGTGTATGAAACATGGATTAGGGAAGCAAGCAGTGATTACTTTTGGCAGCTTACATACTTGAGGTCACACCTACAGGGGCTCATAACTTAGCAAGACGTGAAACAGACAGAAGTTTGCTCTATTTTTGGCCTGTTCTTTAGCAACTTCACATTAATTCAGTCTGTTTGGAGAAAGTATTGCCGTATGTACATATAATAGCTGTGCTTTTAAGGCTTATATACAAGCCTATTGTTTAGTTGCTTTCACAAACTGCAGTTTTCAATGGTTGTTAAATCATCCAGAAAAGGTATTTTTAATCAAAATGAAACACAGAGGTCTTTAACACACACACACAAAAAATCATTTTGACACTAAATTTGATGCAATATGCTTCAACTATCTCAAAGTTATAAATTCAGAAGTTTTTGTGGATGAATTATTGAAACCTAAAAAAAAAAAAACAACAACCAACAACATACCAAAACAAACAAACTTTTTAAAAAAAAAAAAAACAACAACAAAAAAGAAACATACACTCAGGAAAGAAAATACATTTATACCATCTCTTCTTCTTCCCACTGTTGCTCTTCTCAAACATCTGCAAACTCCTTCTACCAAAACTTACACAGAATCATAGACAAATTCTCACTGCAAGAAACCCAGTAGGTCTCTGGTCCAATCTCCTGCTTCAGAGCAACGTTAGCTCTGAGATCAGACCAGGTTGCTCAGGGCTTTTTCCAGTCATGTCTTGAAAATCTCCATGAGTGGAGACTGCACAACCTTTCTGAGCAAACTGTTGCAATGCCTATCCTAATGGTGAAAAGGTTTTTCCTTATGCCCAGTTGTATGCGGTCTGGTTGGAATGGAGTTCATTCTCTTTATAGCAGCCTGTATGGTGCTGTGGCTACAACTGTTTTGATAGCACACCAGTAAACAGTGTGCTATCAAAACCATTGCTGAAAAATGCTTGTACACCATCACGGCCTTCTCTGTTTCTCACTCTGTCACCCTCAGTGGATGAGCTGGAAGTAGCCTGGCCAGCTGACCTGAAATGACCAAAATGAGACTTCTTCCTATATGTCTTGCTAAGCAATAAAAGTGGGGTGTAGTCTATCCAAGGCAGCCATTGTTTGGAGAATGGCTAGGAATTGGCCTTTTGGTGGGAGGTGCTGAATGATTGTTTTTCCATCACTTGGGTGTTTTGTTTTTGTTTTCTTCTCTGCCCTTGCCCCCTTTATTTCACTTATTAAACTGTTTTTATCTCAGTCCATGGGATTTTCTCACTTCTTTGATTCTCTCCCCTATCTTTCTGCAGGGAGTGGGAAGAAGCAAACAAGCAGTTACTGTGTTCTTAGTTACTGGCTAGGATCAACCCACCATACCAGTCTGAACTTCCTTTTTATCAGCTCAGGTCCATCCTCCTGCTATGCATCACTGCAAAGAGCTTGGATCTGTCTTCTCAGGCACTTGCTCAAAACTCCTGACCATCTCAGGGGCAATGCACTGAAATTGTTCCAGTTCATTCATGTGTTTTATGCATTGATGACACCAAATACTGGAGGCTATTTTAGATGCAAGGGCTAAACACGGGGGGATAATCACTTCCCACCATCTACTGTCCATGTTCCTCCAGATACAGCCCAGGATGTTGTTAAACTTCTTTGGTATCAGGGCAGACTGCTGTCTTACATTCACTTTCTTATCCATCCAGACCCAAAGGTCCTTTTCAGCAGTGATGCTCCCCAGCCAGCCAGTCCCAACCTGTACTGCAAAAAGAGGTAACTCCTTCAAAATTAAAAACAAACAAACAAACGCAACTTTTCACTTGTCCTTGTTGAATTCACAGACTCCTGTTGGTGTCTCTCTCCAATTTGTCTAGGTCCTTCTGAATGGTAGCCCTGCACTCAGATATATAAACCATTTCCCCCAAATTTGATGTCACCTGCAAGCATGGTAAGGGCACACTCCATCTCCAGCTCCATGTCATTGATAAAGATGTTAGAGGGACAAGTCTCAGTGTCCAGAAGGTAGCATCAACTACTAATAATGGATGGTCTGAGCCTGACAATCCAAAAAATTTTTACCTGTCTAGCTGTACATTCTTACAGACCCTGGTTACATAAACAATTCAATTTTGTGGATATTACTTTTCTCTCCCACTTTTTATTATCTTATAGAAGTGCACGTAGAAGTATGATATTCTACTACAGCTCTATGATGATCATACCATAATTAGAGATTACCATTTCTTCTGCAAAGGTTTTCAATGAAACAGGTCCTAAATTCTGGATGTAAGAAAATTTTCTCTACCATAAAGGAAAAGTAACACTTTTTTTTTTTTTTTGCCTTTCCTGTTTTCCTTTTAAGAAAGAACATTATTTCAAATGGTAAATTTTCAAATAGATTAGGAAGTGTCAGCTTTCCATCTGCAAACCAGAAACCAAAAATTACAAAAGTAGATAAAAAGTGTTCTTGAGGGTTTAATGGAGAAATGTATGAGTTCCAGGAACCACCTAAATACTACATCTGTTGAAAAAAAACTCCATGATCTAACTTCTCCCCAAACTAATTTCAATATAATACTTAAAACAAACATCTTTTCAAATAAATCTCAGTTCTGAGAGCAATGAAGATTCTATTGGAACATCAAATAATAAATGAAAATAATAACCTTTAATACCTTTAGGTATTAACAAGACCCCATAAACATAGAGGCTAATATGTAAACAAAAAATAGCTAGATTCTGAAACAATGTGGGTATTTCTCCTGACCCAACAAAGTACACAAGCAGAAATTCAGACTAAAGTATCATAAAATATTACATGCTTCACCTGTTCTGGGATAACGTTCAATACCTGGCAGGATCAAGAAAACTATCTTTTCAAACACCAGCAGACAAATCGGATATTAAAAGGACTACAGGGATATTTTAAAACCTGCTAGGAAATGAAAAGGAATTAAGAAAGAAGAAAATGAGCAATATTCCCAAGTGCAAAAATATGAGAGGTTTGGTATATACAGGTACTGCAAAGTGATGAAAAATAGGAGTTATAAATTAAAAATTACCACTTGTAGTATCTAAGTTCTGGACAACTTGCAATATCTAAGTCACTGGACAACTAATCATAATAATGAAGCAGCATTTATGACAAAATCAAAGACCTATAAACAGAGCCATATAATCCACGTCTTTAAGAGGAGAGAGGACACCTTTTGCAGCTTTCCAGTCATTTAGAATGTGAATAATACAGATAGATATGGAAAAAAAAAAGGCAGGAAAAAAAATAGAGCACTGTTTGCCAAACTAGGTTTGATTAAGCTGAAACTGGAGATTAAGCTGAAACTTAATTAATTGGAAATTAATGATATGATTATACCACTTTGGGGATTTAAGCTATTATCTCAACATGCCACTGTACCATGTTGTATGTATGAATTCATCCAACTACTACTACCTCAAGAATTTTTGGATTTGAACCACCTGTTTTCCCAAACTTAAAACAACAGAAGTCAAGGCCCACAGATATTTTAATATGTCTGAAGTATTCCTTGCACTGAAGTCAATGATTCTGATCTCTTTCTTAACATAATAATGTTTCCACGCAAAAAGCTAAGTAAAATTCATAAGAAAAACATGAAGAACTACACTAAGGGTATATTAAGACATATTTCTGAAAGCAATTTATATTCATCTAAAATACCTACCCAAGTTCAACAGCCTTGTTTTTCAGTGTAACATTTTCTTCAATTTGAACTTGACAAAGTTCCAGAAAAGTTCTTGATTCTGATCTTTTGATTCTTTCAGTTGTGGGTAAAGTATGATAGTTTAAGTCTTCACCATCAACAAATTGTAAACTAGGAAGTTCCTTGCATAGGGAAGGCCTTAGAAAAGAAAAAGTCATCATTAGTTTTATGAAAAAATCCCAATGCTAAAACTCCAACTTTACTATAACAAGACATAATATTATGATAGTTCTCACAGCATTTGCATATATTTGTTCTTACTTCATATGTTAGTATACTAATGAAAACTTTTTTTCTTAATAAACCACAGAACTGGTATGAAAACGTCACTTTCGTAGCAACATTTCGTAAAACGTTGTTGGTATACAGACCACTGCTGAAATACCAGACACAGGGAGGTCTATAACATTCTCAGTTCACTACATCTAGTAGTTCACCTACTTGAACGACAGGAAAATCTGACCTGCAATGCATTTAATTAGTTTGCTGTGTTTAAACACAGCAAACTAAGTCTTAGGATCATACAGAACTGGTTTTGGTGACACATTTAAAGGCCTAGATTTAAAAACTGCATAGAATACAAAACATTGCCAATCTTCATACCATTGCTACCTGCATATACCGCATAAAGTAACATGATATTCAGCTTGACAGATGGGAAAAAAGTCTACTTTTGAATTACTGAATTTGAGTCTGTGCAAGGGATGACAATAGAAATAACCTTCCTTTTTTATGACAAGGATGTTCAAGGCCACTTATGTAAGAATAAATATGCATGAAAAACATAACTACTGTTTTAAAAAAGTGTTATCACTGAGCTCTCTTTTAAGATACTGCAAAATATAATCTAAAACTGCAACCTTGTTTCACATATTTCTTATAGCAGTCCAAGTTTCTTTAAAGTTTTAAGACTGTGAAAGTATTTAAATCAATATATCAATACTCAGTATTTTCATTATGTTTGTAACACACATGAAAGAACACTTATTATAGGCTATAGGTCCCCTTGGTATTAAAAAAAAAAAAAAAAAGTTTTCAAAATTTGAGAACTCCCTGACTATTCTCTGTGATGGTAAAGGACTAATACTTAGCTCATATATTATATAGTAAGTTTAAAATTAGTGTTTTATTACTCAATTTGAATATTCCAAAATGTGGTTCAACAGAACAGAAAGTTAGTTTTTTGCAAGCAGAACACTTCCCTTTTCTGTTGCCCATTAATGTAAGAACAACACTGCCTGAAATGCATTTCAAATGAAATGATGGGTTTAGATGGATTCCATTAATTCCTCCCTCAACACACACGGAGGAATTACCAAAGCTAATGTTTAATAGTGATACATTAAAAAAGTGCCATATCAAAGTTGATGGATGCTGGAAGCATTGTGTCTTAGAGCTATGGGATCTCAACACTAGTTTTTCCAGCTGGGTTTCTCCTGGTGAAGGGCTGAGTCAATATTTCATTTAGTGAAAACTTCCTGGTGAATATTCTGTCACTTATGAGGCTCTATTAATCATTACAGCATTGAAACACATTCCCCTAGGAGTGCTCAGACTGATCCAAGAGTTTAATTTTTTAAAAGCAATTTCTTACTACTTCACTTTTGTTGGTGTTATCACTGGCTGGACATGAAAGTACAAAACAATTGGGAAATTTTACAACCAATTCCTTTGTTGGTATCAAAGGGTTATGTAAAGTTCACTGGAACATATTGCCCGAAGTTATGGTCAATGCTGTATTCAGTAAACCCATATCTTATCGTATCCCATACTTCAAATCCTTTAGACAAATGAATCTCTTGTCTAATCATAAAAGTTGTATTGGGTCAAGCAAGCTAAAGTGTCAGTACATGTAGTTAAATAGGAATTCAGAAAGCTTTTCCCCTTAAGGTTACAAGTGAAGTACCAGTTAGTTGTATAAAATAGGAGGAATTAAAACAATGCAAATGGGAATTTAAGATATTGTCACAGACACTGAACTTTATTCATAAAATTATGTGCATGAACAATGGGAATCCAAATAAGTCTGTTCACTGAAAGGAAAAAAGAGAAAACAGAGGAATTTATTTGTACAGCTATCAAACACGTACCCTTAAAAACTGCTGTTCTGCTCAGGTAATCTAAAGTACCAAATTAAACACATTCTTGTGTAACACTGCAATGTAAGACCTCACATTTAACTGACTTGAAATTAAAGAATTTTGATTCTAAAAAAAAAAATGTTGCAGAAATGAACAGTAAAGTAATTGTTTGTAAAAGTGATCCTTATATACTCCTATACACAATGACATGGAACTATGAATGTGGTATTTATCACATATACCTTAAAACTACTAGGGACACATTTCCATAGTTTGAAAAGAAATTGTTCAGATCTGAGAATTTAAGAAAAGGATCTGATCACATATTGGTAAATAATAATAATTTTATAGAGTACAAACTTTAATAGCATTTTTGATAGAAATGGGCTGAAATATATTTTGAATGCTTAAAAAAAGCATAGTTTTAATCAAAATCTCAGTCACCTGTTTTAATTACATCTGAAATAAAAGGTTGTGTTCTATTTCATATCTTTAAACATTTTACTATGTTAGTACTTTCCTATACTATTACTTGATTTCCTTATCTGAAACAATTGGTAATAATTTAAATTCTTATTGGTTAAAAACTTTGTACATTTAATGGAACCACTGTAACAGCTCACTATCAGACAGATATTCTACCATTTCAATATATGAATTCCGGATTATCACCTAAAAATCTGAAATTGCATTTGCAATTTTTCTTACTGCTCTCCAATATCTGTGGACTAGGAAACATTAATTCTAGAGAAGACAGATAAACTTTACATTCAATCAAAACAGGTACTGTACTTTTGCTGAACAGTTCTTCTAGAAAACTAAATATTCATAGACTGGTCTACATATATGGTTTCAAACAATATAATTACCAAAAATCCAGAAGACTTCTAAAAAAATGAAAACAAAACACAAAACAAAAAAACACAACCATAGTATACTAACAACCTATCCATGTATAATTTTCTTAATAAGGCTTCCAAATACAATCCTATCACAACTACTCATTGTGCGATTGTAATGACCATATCACATTACACATGTCAAGTTTTCTTTCTACCCCATCCAGTTCTTACATAAACACATATAATAAGTCTCTAAGACCAGTCCTTCAATTACAATTATGTATTATAGATCACTAGAAGGCAAAGAACAGCATTATTTTTACATCTGCATCTCCTTCAATAACATAAAAGCAATTAACTTTTGGTGTAAATATAAGGAATTCTCAGAACAGGAAAAGAGATCACAATGACTACTGAAAAAAAATCAACCATTCATCCCAATTTTTCATTCCAGAAACTCTTCCTTAAAGTTGCTAAGTCAAGGATTCCTTTATACAGATTATTCCTAATTAAAGACATCATCTTTTGTTCACGTGTAGGTTCACATGTGCAGTGTGAACCTACACCATCAGCAAGTCTGTTAAGCAGAGGATTTATGAAATGGTGAGAGGGAGTAAATAAGAAAGTTATTTTTCAATACATTGTTTACATATTATATTATATATATTATATTATGAAATAATACAATTATTTTTCAAAACAGCAAAGAGGAAGAGAAATACTCTAAGCTATGTGATGGACAGTCAGGAACTGGTGTTTCTGAGAAGGGCAAGTAAGTAGTGTAAGTATAAGTAATCAGAAAGAGAATAGTAAAGATTTAAAATAGTGCAGATGTAAGAGAAGGAGAAGAAGGATGAATGGATGGTCACATCTGCGCAAATGTTTTAATGAAATATAAAATATGATAATAAAGGTGAGACAAAAGCTCATTCAGAAAGTTAAAGTCACCAAAGGTGACTTGTCAATAAAGGTGACAAGTAGAATTCAAGCTGAAAACAACAATATTCTGGATAAGTCAATGGACAAAGAAGTTACAAATTAGCACCACAAAGAAGGCATTTATTTCTATAATTTCTACATTTGTCTAAAGAAATTGTCATATGAAAAAATACTTTAGGATAGCAGTGAAAAAGCACAGAGTTTTGGAACAAAACACTTCATACTGAAGCTCCAAATGCTTGGCCAAATTTCAAGTTGTTTTTTTTTTTTTTAAACAAAACTACAAACTAGAATTCTCAGGAAAAAAAAAGATCACAGAATTCAATTCCATTTGTTCTTCTCATATAATTTTCTTCCAGTTTGTGGTAGTGTTTGTCCATACCTCATTTCTTTTGTATATACTTTCACTGTTCATTTTCATTTATTTTTAAGTGCCAAATTTTACTGGTTACAAAGCTTCCAAAAATAGATTTGCTTGGCATGGATAATCAAAGAATCATAGAATGGTTCTAAAGATTCTAAAGACCTTAAAGATTTTCTAATTCAAATTTCCCTGCCATAGGTAGGGACACCTCCCACTAGACCAAGTTGCTTAAAGCTCCCATTGAACCTGGCCTTGAACACTTCCAGGGATGGAGCATCCACCCATCTCTGGGCAACCTGTTCCAGTGTCTCACCATCTTCATGTTAAAGAATTTCTTCCTAATATCTAATCGAAATCTACCATTTTTTAGTTTAAAAGCACTAATCCTAGTCCTGTCACTACACTCCCTGACAAATAGCTCCTCTCCTGCTTTCTTGTAGGCTCCCTTAAGGCGCTGGAAAACTGCTATAAGGTCACCCCAAAGCCTTCTCTTCTCCAGGATGAACCTACATCTGACCAAAACCAAGAATCTAAAGACACAGGGACCTATTTCATCAGAGTAAAAAATTCAGTTGTTCATTCGCTGGACACTTCGAAGATTATTTTTTTCCAAGTTATTTCTTGTCATTAAAAGAATGGGAAGGAATGAAACTATATCTTCATGTGTTAATATTAATCTATACTCTTAAATCTGTAAAAATGGTGACTGCAAAAGTAGTTTTTTGTTTTGTTTTGTTTTTATAAATCTAACCTGTTTTCTTGCATTACAAAGTTTTTTGTGCTTTTACAGTTGATTGCCATGAGGACTCATTTTTAATTTAAATGATTGTGTGTTTTGCATTTAAGCTCTGAAAAAGGAATTAGGGAAAGGAGGAAGAATTGTGGTGAAATAGTTTTGAAAAACATTAGACCTGGAGCAGCTCAATTTTCAACCAAATCCTTGCACACAATGGAATGGAGTAAATTTGACCCTGCAAACAGTAAAGAAAAAAGGGTATCCTTTATATACATCATCAAAATAAATGGAAATGTTCATCTATTGCTTACATAGAGTTTATTTTTAAATAATAATTAAAATATTATTAGGCTGGTACATACTTTGTAAAAGAAATGTAAATTTATATATAATGTAGTGACTTATTCCCTCAAATTAATACCAAACAAACGTAGCTATCCCAACAACCTGGACCATTTTGTGATTCTTCTCCAGTTTCTCCCAGACAGTGAACTAATACCTACCTTTTCTCATTTAAATTTCATTTCTTTGTTACCCATCATGAAGTGAAATCAAAGTAATGACTGTGGCTGACATTTGATGCCTGATGCAAGAAAAAAAGGAAAAACCAACAAACAAAAAACACCACCACCACCAAACAACAAACCCTCTAATGCTAAGAGATGGACCCTTTTAGTGAACAGAACAAGCTGTGGTCAATTTACATCTTATCATACATTGTGACCAAATAGGCTATAGACTTTCTCATTTCCCTACTGGTTCTAGAATACGGCAGGCAACTGCTCAGACAGCAGAACCGATTTCTCTCCCTTTTGCTCATGCTGCAAAAAATCCATTGGATGATGGTGGAGCTTATCATGAAGCTATGCACTTTAGATCAACAAATCTCTATAGGCTGAGTATCAAACTGAATGATTTTTCTTCCTTTAGCTGCAGAAAGCACTATTTTTATCCCTCTCGTTTGCTTTCTCAGAGCACTCACTGTATGCAACTGGATAATCTTAATTGTACTCAGACTGCTCTCTAAGTATTTGTATGCTAAGAAGGGAAGAGAGGGATCAAGAAAAGGCAAAGGGAGCCCTTTAAACAATACATAACATTAAATACGGTGCAGATATTTTCTTGTCCTAAAACGCATTTGAAAACATGAGAAAGAAAGCAAGTAGATGATGGCAAACAGTTTGAAGGGAATAACAACAGTTTGCAACTGCAGATACAGTCTTAACTCCTTTGCTACTGGCACTATGTTCATTTCTACTACAGAAATGGGACCTAACATTATTAGCCCCACAGTCGGGTGGCATATTTTTCCACAGTTCTGGAAGAATCTCTGGTCACTATTCACATAGAAAATAACTAAAGATCAGCACCATTTTGAAATTAATTCCTAGAATGGTTCATAATTAATTATTAGAATGGTTCATACTTAAAATAATGTATATTTCTCCAAGACGGCATGCAATACTGGGTCTCTAGCCATTCTTATGGCCACGTATTTACATATGATTTTCTTTTATTAAGGAGACAGAAGAAAAGATGGAAATTTACAACTGATAGTTTTTCCCTCATTCACAGAAGTACAGCTCAAATAAAAATCTCTGAGGATAAAATTGCCCTAATATTTTTTCACATGAAAAATTATTAATCCTTTCAATTAAAATTGTATTTACATTTTAAAAAATGTTAGTGCACCTATATAACTACCTACATTGTGCATTGTCACTATTGTCAGAGGCCTGGAAAAATTATACTAGAACTATTTTCATAGTGCATATAACTGAAGAGTGATCTGAACATTTATTTAGTGAACTATAAATTTAGGTTATTTTGACAAAACAAAAAAAAACATATTTTCTAACTGGCTTTTATTTATTTATTTATTTTTATTCAGCAAATCAATTTATTTTCTTACTTGCAATTCCTTTCTTGGAGAAGAGGATTTCCACTGAGCAACAACTCCCTTAGATTATTGCAGCCACTTAACCATGCAATGACACTTTTAAGGTCTGTATTGTAATAGAAAACAAAATTAAATATCAATTTGAAAGTAGAACCATATTATTTTATTTAAAATCACAAATAGTACCAAAACCATGTAGAATTATAAGCAATTCTATTACATTTACACTACAGTTATTATCAATATGTATAACATCCGTATTTGAAAAATATTTATGTTTTCTGTATGTCTCATAAATAATATTTGAATTTTATATATATATATATATTTGGAACAATCCAAATTCAAATGAATTTATAAATTATTTAAGAACTTCTAGTCTGGATGGGCATTTGTTTTATGTTTTCTATACAACTCACCTGACAAGCAGTTATTTTTGATGTCCAGCTTTTCCAAAGATACAAATGAATTTAAAGGCACAAGCTCAGTTAGACTAAGAACAAAACAGAAAAGTTTATTTTTAATTAAAGAAAAGCAGCAGCTCATAAACAGGCACCAGAATCTTTTACAGTTATATCAACTTATTTATTTACATGAGAAAATACTCATTTAGCTATCCAAGGTGCTAGTATTAATTACCGAAATTCCTCCTTTATCTTTAAAGCATTTCTTAGTCTTCTCAGGAGGTCACTTTTTGTTTGTATGTGTTACTGTTTTCGTTCAATTGGTAAATATTTCATTCTATTTCTCTTAAATTTAGTTCTGAGGATCCAAAAGTATTGTAAAATTTACAAGTTCAATTGGCTTTTCTTTAGTCAACTTGACTAGAATAAAACAGAAGGCCCTGATTTTGGAGACAAAAATAAAATCTGCTTTTCCCCTTTCCTTTTTCTTCATTTATCATACTTCTTGTCAGTTTGTTTCTCTTCTCCACTCAGCACTCTCCACTGCCTAGACCCTAAAACCAACATAATTGTTGCCAAAGTTGTATTTCTTAACCATTCAAAGCTGCACTGTCCTGTAAAAGATTTTTAGCACTTCCTCTGTCTGAGTACAGAAGTAAGACAGTGTCACAGAAGTGCCAGTTATACAGACAGCTACAAAATTGCACTTCTTGCCTATCAGAGTTTTTTCTTGTGGAATAAAGCAGCAAAGCAGGGCTAAAGCCACTATAAAATTCCTATTTGTAGTATTGAAGAATAGATGAGAGAAAACAGATGACATTCATCTGTACAAATGATACGGACTGTGAGATGTGTATTACCATAGCTATTAAAATCTTTATTATCCATTATTATTAAAATTTTGTTTAGTTACAAACTTGCATTGGTGTAACTACCAGTAAATGTTAAGCTATTCAGTCAGCTATTTCCAAATATTACCTTTCAGATTTAACAGTTACTTTTATGTTAAATATAAATGGGGGAGGAAAAAAATTAAAATCAAGATGTTGAAATTGTGTTAAACTAAAACTAGAATGTTTATGTATAGACATACAATAAACAAACTATCTGCTGAAAAACTTACTTTTGGGTAATTTATTTCAATTCTGTAAGGACAAGGCCTAAGCATAACAGGAGAATGGCATCACACATGGCAATGCATGTGTTCACTTTGTAACTGTTAATTTTCATGGAAAGCAGTTTTTTCTGAGGGTAATATTTATTACCTTTGAAAGCTATAGAACAGGGTTCAAATGGTCACAAATATAACCATTAAAAATCCCAAACTTACTCACTTCACAAATTTACAATTGGCCAGAGCCAAAAATGCTATTCTGTTGTTGAAATCTGTTCTCCAGCACAGGCTGGAAAACATTACAACTGAAAGACAAAGTTGGATTTAATTCTAGTTAACAAATTCTGGACCAAGTCTGGTCCAGATTCGGTTGTGGATTCTTTATTCTTGTTGGAAATTGCTTGTTTTCTCTACTATATGCCAAAAAAACAACAAAAAAAAAACAACAACAACAACAAAAAACCATTGTAATAGTAAATTCAGAGAAACGGATATAAAGTCAATTGAGTATGTGCCAGTATACTTTCATTTCCCTCTCACTCCATATTTTAAAGTTGTCCTTGTTCTAATGCTATTTAGTTCAATTACCTCCCTGTCAGTTTTCGAAAGTATCAAATAAATATGAAGAAGCATTAACTCTAAAAACCATTAAGCATCAAATACTCTTGTACACACTGCAAAAAGTATCAGCATTTTAGGTTCTTATGACCAGTCAATAGCACATAAATATTTTTAATATTTGTAACAAATATCATTATAGATAACAGTGGCAAACACTGACTAAAAGACTAAAATCCATAATACATATTAAAGATTCACATATTCAG
This sequence comes from Netta rufina, assembly GCF_964035555.1. Lineage (NCBI taxonomy): Eukaryota > Metazoa > Chordata > Aves > Anseriformes > Anatidae > Netta > Netta rufina. The sequence continues at coordinate 155,936,089 of NC_140123.1, read as the reverse complement.
GAATATCAGGGAAATAAATGACATAACAAGTATGAGGGACTTGCACACTAAAAAGCCTTTCTTTCTACAAGTCATAATGGATTTTTTATTTTATTTTATTTTTAAAGTGAGTTGGTTCAGGGGATTTTTGTCTGTATACACTGTGGTGAATTAGAAATTCTATTTGACTACTGGACTATCCTTGCCTGCCGTTGGCATTATGAGAGTTAAAACATTTCCCCGTCATTCTATAGCTTTCCTTTTACTGACATTCTTTGTTAATTTTTTTCCTAAGAAAATTCAAACCAGAAAGACAAAGGACATTACTGAAAACTTAATACTACTTGACCTTGTCACATTAGCCCAGGGCATAAGAGAGATATAAATTACAAAGAAGACACAAAAGTAAAAGATATTTGCAAAAAAAGAAAGCCATAGCTTCCTCTTTCTGCTCCCATTTAAGGCTGTAGTAGGACAGGACACAGATAGCCACAGAAACTATATGTCAGAAAACAAGATTTAAGAGTCTAGAATAGTTGTAAGTATACACCAGAGAAAATAAAGATTGCTTTTTTAAACAAAAATTTTTTAAACACAAACTCTTCAGGATGGTCCAAATCTTGCTTTGCATCAGTTTTTCCCCAGAAAGTTGTCACTGATGTTAATGAGCAGTAAGGAGGGAAAGATAATTAAAACAAACTTATGTTAATCTAGATCTTTAAGTAATGTTTATTCCTCTTTCATACTTTAAAATGTTATTATTTTTTAACTTGCAATACAAATTATTTACAAATATTGCAAATATGTTGCAATATTTGCCATATTTGTAACATATTTGATGTTGAATCAAACATAATACAGGAAATCTACAAGTCACTTGTTTCCTGAATACTCTGTTAGGCAGTATACTTCATCAGTATTGTCCATGGTGCTACATTCTTAGAAATACACATATGACCAGCGAAGAATTACTGAAAATGATAAACAAATCTAGACCAATAAGGGGTGTATGTGGATGATGACAGTATAAATACAGTATAGATACAATATAAATACAGGACAGTTTGTTCATGATTGACTGAATTCAACATCCAATGACACTTATATGTATTGTGACAGCTCTGGAAAATCTGTCAAATTTTGAAAACAGAATGGCTTACTGTCACTGTAAGAAATTAAGTTAAAAATACACATACCATGTATATTGAAGTGGTGAGAACAACATGTATCAAGAACTCAGAATTCAGCTGCTTTTAAGCATTTCTATAATAAGCCTATTGGCATGTATTTAGTTGCAAAAATGTGAGCAACAAGTTCAAAAAGAATTTGATCCTGGTCAAACCAGTTTTCCCAGAAAAGGAATTTTTGCAGCTGCCTACATTTTTTTTTTTTTTTAATATTAACTTCTTATCTTCCACACTTAGGTTAGAAAACAAAACAATAATAATAATAATAAACCTTTGGAATATTATAACAGAAATTAAGAGGGATACATTTGTCCATTTTCAAGTTGCGCAAAAACTGTAAGGACTACTTGAACAGTAGATTGATTTTGTGTCTCACTGTAAAAGTTTTATATGAAGAAATTAACGAGTAAGCTACATAATTGTAAATACATGTAAATATAAATCTCACATGAATTCTTACTGCATATTAAATATGTAAAAATGTTAGTTCCAGTGGAAATATTTTTCTCTCCTACACCGAAACCTTTATCTACCATATCAAAAATAATCCTATTTATACTAACTTATTGTTTGTGTTCTCCAGCTGCTCCAAAAGAGAGCACAGATCTTCATAGTCCCAATTCTGCAGTAATCAAGTCAAGAGGGTATTCACCTTGTACGTTGACCTCCTATAAGCTTCGTACATGAAAACCACAGCAAAACACTTAATAAAAGCCGGGGTGGTAATATTACTGCCATTTTTATATATGATGAACATGTAGATGAACATTTTTATATTTGATGAACATCACTACATGCCATAATTCCTTGTTGCTATATTGTAGGTTTAAAACAATTAATTTGGAGTTTTATCTTTAGCAATTTTAGGGTTTATGACACAGACAAAATATCTCAGAAATAAAAAACATTGTAAATTAGCATAAAAAAAATTATTTTTATAGTACTACATTAAAAAAAAAAAAAAAAAAAAAACAGATTCACATATATGGGCTTCCTGCAACCAGTAAAAAGGAAATGGCACTCAATGTACACTTTAAAAACAAAAATAAAAACAAACCAAAAAATCCAAAACCCATAAAACTGCACTAGCTATAGGATCAAAGTAAAAAAACAGTTTTTCTTTCAATAGCTTGCACCATTATATTCACTGTTGCTATATAGAACATCAATTTACTTATGTTATAGCACACACATATGGAGATGCTTAGAAGTGTACATAAAGTCAGTGCAACAAAGCATGCTACTGAAATCCCAGGAATCTAGAGGCCTTTAATGTGCATTTAAGGCTGTCTTGTCCTGTTTGTCCCAAAGATTTGAGATAAGGTATAGATACCAAAAGGAAAGAAAGGGATTTTTTTTTGTTGTTGTTATTTGTATCACATCCAGTTTGCTCATGCATAAATACATGCTTTCTCCTATTTCAGCAGACGACATTCAACATCTCAATGCAGGCACTGGACAAACAAAGTAAGCATTGGAACAGAGAATAAAAAACATAAGATCACAGAATGGACAAGTGGTACATCTATATGGCCAGCCCAGCACAACCTAGATCTCGAGGCTGAATTCAAGCTATGGCTGAAACTGGGCTCTTAGGTTTGCTTTCTCACTAGCAGGCACATTGGGTGTTCCAGCAGTCACATCTTAATGTGTGAGAAAAAAAAAAAAAAAAAAAAAAAAAAAAAAGAAAACTACAAGAAGATAAGAGCCACATTCCATATTATACAGGAATTCCATAATATACAGGAATTCCACATTCCTGCCTGTTCCATAAGAAGCTGAACAGGTCAGGAAAAAAAAACACAACAAAAACAAAAACAAAAAAAGCAACAAGAACAAACGAACTAAAAAAAAATAAAAAATGAATGAAATCAATACGTGTGATTTGGAGTTTTACACTTAACAGATAATGATCTTGCTAGGCACAGGCATGAAGTTTCTCCAAACTCCAGAGGAACTTAAAAAACCTAAAGAGCTTTAAAACTCAAGGACTAGATTCTGTAAATATAAATAACTAGGTGTTATATTTCCATGTATGAACTTACATGCATTCTACTTCATTAGAGATGATTGAAAACAACCTGTTTATATAAAGTTATAAAAATATAGGTTGTATTTTCTTAAATAGCATTAATTTTCCATAAAGGGCATTCCTTATAAAAAGGACTCAGACTTATAGATCTGTTATCCCACAGGCTCACAGATATAGTTGACTCTGCTGAACTACTGTCACCAAGGATGGGATTCTTCTGTTCATATGTAGACAAACCAACATGTGAGCTAATGGTCCAGGCTCTGTCAATAGTCAGTGAAGATGTACAGTCACTTGTAGGGTGTGGTTTGTCTCAAAGAAAATGTCTAGAAATGGTAGATGAATCACATGCTAAAACAACTCCTCTTCATTAACTCAAGTGCTGAATGATTAGTTCAGAGTGTATATTCAGTGTAGCATGTGTGCAATGGTATATTCTGTGTGTTTAGGTGAGAAATCCCTTTCAGAGTGAACACATTGCAATATGGAAAAAAACAGTAATTTACTAGCAAAATTCATTTCACTACCAACACAAATTAAACTATAATTGTACCTTTTTTTTTTTTTTTTTTTTTGTTAGCTCAGTGTAAGTGTAGGAAAGGGTTGGGAGGCAAAATAAAATAAAAATCAAGATTTTGACTCCTGAAAATACCATCATTCTATTCTACAGATGTACAAAATATTTTATAAAATGAAAAAGAAACCTGATTATATAGTACTTCAACAAATGATCTGGTTTTATACTGCTTGTCTTGACCTCGCTTTATTATTCTGTATCTTCAAACTGAACCGTAACAGTTAAGAATGAAAGCAGATATGCAGTACTGACATTTGGTTTTGGGGACATTAATATATCATGTATATGAAATAAAAAACAGCCTAATGAACATTCAAACTTGTAGTATTTAGGTCTAGCAGTTATACTTAAAATAGCCTTCAAAGTCTGTTTTGAATAAACTAGATGAGAAATATGAAGTTTGACAGACAAACTCTAGAAACAATTGCTAAAGAAACACCATGGTTTTAATAATGCTGCAATGCTCAAAAATTATTTTCATATAACATCTAATAGAAAAAATTACTTTTCATAGTTACTGCTGTTTCAAATTTTCTTAGCTGAAGGTGGCCAATGCTATTACTTGTCAACCACATACTTTCCAAGTATGGAAAAGATGGTGATATTTTAAGCATACTGAGAATTATACTTTTTAGATAAGTGTTAGAAATTCCTCTGTATCAACTTCATAAAGGGAAAAGATTTCTTGATTACCTATTTTGAGACAGTGAAAGAATCTGCAACAGAGGCAACCAATACAAAGGAAGCATTTTCATAGCACAAATGCTATTGTCATCCAAATATAGTTCTCTTAGCAGAACATGATTTTCCAGCCTTGGAAGCTAAATAGAGAAGAGAAGGTTATTTAAAATTAATGTAAATTAGAGAAACAACAATGGAATGCTTACCATCTGCTTTTCATCAATCATTATTAAATATAAGTAAAAAAACACATTTTGGATATATGTATTATCTTCTTATTATGTATATTATGTGTTAAATATTTTTCAATGTCCTCTACGTAGTCTGAATAGTCAATATAAATTAAAAAAAAAAGTGGGAGTCAAGAGCCACAATCTTACTACTTTATTTGTGCTGATTATTGAAAATAGTTTTCAGCTCCCATATGCATAAAAGAATCCTTGGCAGTAAAGATTATTATTTGTCCATTTAGCAAACTACTTTTCTATTATATATGTTGCAGCAAAAATTTCAACGTCTGGAGAATCAGCATTCATGAAATTAACCTAAATTACTACTTATCTTTAATGACAATAGTACTTCACATCATTTTAAACAGAGAATAACACATAAAACAAGGAGGGAAATATAATAATTGAAGGGTCAATTTTTCAAGGACTTAGGAACAAGAAAAAACTTTACCACTGCTAGCCATTTTTACCTTTGAAAAATCTCTCTCTGAAAGGAAAACATAACAAGACCAAAAAAAAAAAACAAAAAAAAAAAAAAAAAACACAAAACAAACAAACAAAAACACCCCAGGCAAACAGAGCATTCTGAATAACACTACTGTTAACAAAGATGTATGTACAATAAACATCCACTTAATTCAAAGCTTTTACCTCCTGTAGGTTATTGCCTTGTAACTTCAGAATTTGAAGTAGTCCACAACTCTCAATGCCTTCAATTTGTGTGAGATGATTAAAAGAGCAGTCTAGGTGTATGAGAGTAGGTGCTTCACAAAGACCTTTTGTGTTGATTAATTGATTATGATCCACATTTAATTGCTGAAGGTTTTTCAGTGACTCCAAACCACCTGAAAATTAAAGGTTTTAGCTGAGTTAAGCCATCCTGAAATAATAATATATTAAAAAAAAGTCTGGTTTTCGAGTACCAAGAAAATTCTAAAGTTTCAACATATTCATATTATATATAGTAACAATATTAGTCCTATACTTTAAAAAAATAGTCTATTTGGACACTATCAAATATGCAGCGCGTACAGGTGATGAACTTCTGATCCAATTAACTAAGCGATAATAATAGTTCACAACCCCTTTAGAACTTCTGTTGGAACAGAACATTCTTTAAATTATAAACTATGCTTACTGTGCTTGAGGACTTTATAACCTACCCAGAATCCATCAGCTCTATGAAACACTGACAGCTCTCTTAAGATCACCCCCCAAAATGGAAACAGTATTTCTTTAAAAGTTAATTTTAAATAATTAATTTTTAAATGTTTTTAGAAAGCTCTCAGCAAGGTGATAATAAATTGTATTAATACCTAGGGCAGCCCAGCATTATTAATATAAATGCCTCCTGTTTAAGTACTTTTTTAACAAAGAAATGAAGAACCTTTATGAAGTACCTTTAAGTATAAACCTACACTTCTACAGTCATTATACTCACAACAAACTTACTCTTACCAGCTAAAGAGCAAGAATGTGTGATCTCTCCTACAAAAAGATGCAAAGGAAAACGCTCTTTTACCCATATTTATTTCAGAGTTTCTCACAAATCATTCTCTTACAATGGTAAAATCATACTCATTCCATGGTCTTACTATATGCCAGATGTTCTGTGATGGCTGCCTTTTTGGAGTACCAATGTGTCTGACTTGCTACAGGTCAAAGCAGTTTTTTCCTATACAGTAAAGTATAGTAGTAAAACTTCTGTGAGGGGGTATGCCTTTAAAAAACACATTTAAAAAAAAAAAAAAAAAAAAAGGAGTTGCTGATTTTACACTTCTTTCAGGTATTCCTCATAGGATTGTTTTATGTAATACTTTATCTCAGCTTTATGTCAACAAAAGCTTCCCAAGTTCCCATAAGCAAGTTGGGCAAACTTTGCAGAAGTGAACATCTTTGTGATTATCCTCTGAGAATCAATTAGATTATAAAACTAAAGACCACATTGCCACTGAGGAAATTCTTCACTCTTAGAGTGGTGAGGCACTGGAACAGGTTGCCCAGAGAATCTGTGGATGCCCCACCCCTGGTAGTGTTCCAAGTTGGACGAGGCCCTGAGCAACTGATCTAGTAGGAGACATCCCTGCCCATGGCACATAGTTTGAATAACATATTCACCTGAAAAAGCATTGGATATTAAAGAGATAACATCCTATTCCTAAAACAAATGTTATATATTCTAACTTCAAAACGGTGCTTCAGGAAATAAATATACAAATCTTTAATTATTCTGAAAGAATTTCAAACATACACGACATACTATCCTGATTGTAAGATCGTGTTCGTATTTTCTTGTCCACTTTTTTTTTTTTTTTTTTTTCCCTTGGATAAAAACAAAAAGGGAACTAGCACCATCTAGTGGTCTCAAAACAATTTCCTTTCAGACAGTATTAACAGCTTCCAAGACTTCCTCAGAACAGCAGTCTTTACGTTTCCACTACTAAGTTAACAGCATAGGAGTACTGGTTAACTTTAAATGCACTGAATTGCCATGGAGTGGGACCGAGGACAAACTACACACAGAGTAAGAAGAGTCAGAGTTAATAGAGGATCTGGAAATTTCATATTCTGCATACTGCACTAAGCACCTTTTTTTTACATCTCCTGTCTTGTTTAATTAGACTAGAAGTAATTCTAAACAGACATGCCCAGGCTACATACAGTGGCTGCATACAGTGGTTACAAATTGCTATGCACAGCTCCTGTCTATTAGCTATTGATCTCTCGAGGTCCCTTCCAATCCCTTCAATTCTGTGATTCTGTGAAAGCAGTTCTGAAGTAACTTCTAGGTGCGACAACAATGTGCTTTCTTAAAAATAATAATTCCAAAGTGGCATTTAAGAGTATTTAAGAGTTACTCATTGCTATTCTTAGCACTACTAGGATTTTAGCCTACATACTACAGACATCCTGAGAAAGCATATTCTATAATTAAAGTCAAAATGCTAGTTTTTGTGTAAGAAAATTTTTACACAAAGCATCCATCTTCCAAATAGGAATGCACTGAAATTAAGTATATTGCTGACACGATTTTTCCACTTAAGTTTGTGAGCATGCAACCTTAAGTGGAAAATCATAACAGACATATTTCTTATACTTTAACTGTTATGTTAAGGGTTTTCTGGCAACTCTCATTTTTCCCTCTACTGATGCTATATTTTAAATGAGGACAAAAAAAAAAAATCAAAAAAAAAAATCAGAATGTGCTTGATGTTTCCAACAATAAGTTAATAAATCACAAGTATTACAAAAAAATATAATTTTTTTTTTAGGGGAAACAAAATCACACTCAAAAAAAACTAAATAAACAAAAAACACAAACAAACAGCACAAGCCCTTTGTGGAAGCTGAATGAACAGACAACACTGTACACCATTGCAACTGTGAAAGGCAGGTTCCAAGCTGATTTTTGTAAACATTTATTTAGCCACTCAAAATCATTAGAAACTTAGTTCAAATAGCACCACATTGCATAAAACAGAAAGTACAAAAGTATTTTTACAAGACTTCCACAGGAAGATACTACATTCCACATAGATGCCACAGTCCTAAATTCATCCACCAATACTACTAATTACTAATTATTATTACTAATAATAATTAGAGTAATCTTGCAGACATTTCTATCGAGTGTGGTACATCTGAAAGAATCTTACCCAGCATTGTTGGCCACAAGGATACAAAGCCAATATTTATATTCACTTTGTTTCATCTTTCCCTGTTGGAATATTGATATGCTTTTGTAGCAAGCATTGATATTCCAGCACCCTTATTCACAGGTAATATAAATTCTTCAAGAGTATTAATGTTACACGTGTTTTTAATGTTTCACAGATTAGCAAAAAATATTCAAAATATCAATATAAAACCTGCTAAATTTCCAGACTGTTTGTATGGGTTGGCTTTTTCTTCCCCTAAATTTCCTATTTCTCTTTCCTATACCATTGCCATTTATCACTGAATTGCACTATTCATCTTCACACTGATCCAATTTTGTGTTTTATGTTTGTGGGTTTTTAATGCAATGGAAACCACTTTATTAAAATATTTCATGTGAATGTGTTTCATTCATTAGCTTAAAAACTGTTTTATGTTGTTTTCCCACTGTCCAGGTAGCTCTCTACTACACATACTTTAAAGAGAATTAACAGTCTAAATCAGGACAAAAGAAATCAAAAATTACAGTCTATTTATCTCCCTTCCACTTCCAGCTCAGACTTCTTTCCAAATAATATCTTCAAACTCTGCACAGACCAAAAATACAACTAGAAATTCACCTTTTTAGTCTTCCCAAAACATTTTGTAATTCATACAAAATTGTTTGTTTCATTACATGCATTTTTTTCTTCATCATAAGAAAATACAATTTTATTTCAATTAATGAATCTCTGAAGATTTACTTCTGTTAATATTATAATCCTCAAATGATAGTGATCTGTATTTTGTTGGCTTTTACAAATTCCACAGTATATCATGTACTAAAACCCAAGTCCCTATAGCCATAGGGAGGCTGCTAAATCTTGTTCCATTCTATCTGCTGCTCTATCTTCCTGGAGAAAATTTACTACTTTCTTTCTTGAGAGCTCCCTTTCAAGTAATGATCTAGTAATTTACTACTAGCTTTTCCCAACTGTTAATGTTGCTTTTGAGGGACCCCTAATGGCCTTCCCTATGTATATGATTCTCAAATAACAATAAAAGTAACTTCTCCACTGAGGTACAGCAAGGATCTCAGTTATTCTCACTGCACTGCAGTTTCCTGACCTTTTGTCAGTTGAAAAGGTTCTGGATCCTCGTTACATTTATACCAAATCTACTTGACAAAAGGCTCACCATACAGTATTTATGGCTTGCCAGAAGCTGACCCACAATATGTACCGAAAGGCACTTCACAGGCAGAGAGGGAATAAAACAGGTAGAGAGGTAAATAGCTGTTCACTATATGAAAAATTCCTGTATGACCAACAGGTAACTCCTAGTCCAAAGTTTTTATGTACTGATGCATCTGTTGAGGTGTCTACAGTTATGTGAATTCTACCTGGTTGACTGCAGATAAATGGTATACCTGTTGCCTGCCATCTGTTGAGCCTAAAAAATATAACTAACTGCATCTGTAAATATAGCAAGTGTTGGCATACTTGCTATGCCTATACGATTTGCATGACTGTATGCTAAACTCATTCTTTTCTCAGCTTTTGACCATTTATTTCTCATATTTTTTCTTTTTTTCTTTTTTTTTTTGACCATACTTATTGGATCTGGGGGGTGGAATGCATGGCAGTAGCTAAGCCATACTACAAATAAATGTGAATTTGAGTGTGATTTAAAATGCAGGAGTTTTCTGATCCATTTCATCATTCTCCTTGGGCTTAGCACCTGGCTGGCCCTGAATCCAAAGGAAGCACAATCCTGAATATAAACAGCACAAATATTCTCCTATACAAATTGGAATAATTTTTCATTAATTTTCTTACCAATTCGAGTGATTCTATTGTAGGAAAGTTCAAGATTTTGGAGATTTATGCAGCCATCTAAGCCACAAACTGATGAAATATGGTTCTTATTCAGAATTAGAATACAGAGATTTTCTAGATTTTCACAGTCAACCATCTCAATGCTGTTTTCCTGAAACAAAGCAAAATAAGAGTATTAATAGCATCTGAAGTGAAGCAATGGAATTAAAGTATAAAAATATGGTAGATTATCACCAGTGTTTATTTTTATCCCAAACTTCTGGCTAGGTGCAAGAACATTTCTATTTTTTTCCATTAAAACAATAATGTGTTTATTTTGTGTTCTACTGGGATTGAACAAAGATATATTTTGCACTGTATTCTGGCTCTTAAAATGCTCAGGGAGGTAATTCTGTTTATTATTTAAAGTATAACATTAAAAACAAACAAACAAACAAACAAACAAAAAAACAGTTTTGGAAGAGGCAATATTTTATCTAGATATTTTATCTAGATTTTTTTTTTTTGCTTATAAATACCGAATTAGAAAGACTGAAAGTTTAGACATGCATATTATGTTCTCATATTAGTATTTTATGTTTTGAGGTATCCCAAATTAAGAGATCTCAAATTTTACATTCTGAATAGATAAGCAAATTGGGAAAAGGACACAAGTATTTCAACCTACCCTGTTGCCCAGCTCTAATCACTGGACAGACAACACTGCTTTTAATTACATTTATTATCAGCTCTCTTCTCAGGATTATATTATTTAAATAGATAGATAAATAAACAAAAACATAGTGGAAAGAACAGTAGTGGCTGGGCAAGTAGAAACATTCAAGACTATTATAGATAACAGATAAGTAAGTTAATAATAACTAACTTTCTTATGAATTGGTGTTAAAAGACAAGAAAAAATTTAAAAAGAATTGTTCCATATAAATCATAAAGTTCCAGAGCCAAGGTACGTCATATATCAAAGTGTTTTCCTTAGTTATTAGAAGTTAAATTTACAATGCCTTGATAAGACAATGTACAGTAAAAAGTACCCAGAGATTATGCCTCTAGTAATATGTCATTTCATTCCTTGAGCATCTGTGTAATTTTCACTAATATCCATGGTGTGTATAGCAAAGGACTCTCTCCTACGTACTCCTCCCTAAGCTGTGCTATGGTGAACAGCACCTATCCATTAATTAATCAGACAGAATGAGATAATGAGGATAGATCACCAAGCCATACTAATTCTAGACTGATACTATCATGCACTTTTCTTAGTATACTTTGGCTCTTTTGTGGGATGTTGTTTTAGTAACACATATTGCTATATAAAACACAAATCTGCTGCTGTAATTGTTCACTTTTGGGAACAGTTGTTGATACTCCTATGCTTTTAAAGCACTAAAGGCTTTTACAGCTTTTACTTGCTGCAACAGGACCAAACCACAGACTTTGACCTTTTCGAAGTAGAAATGATCAGACTGATGCTTGGACTTGGCGATTTTGAAGGTCTTTTACAATGTAGATGATTGTATGTTTCTATGATTCCATATTCATTTGGATGCAATTGCATAACCACCTGAGCAGTAAAATCAACAGTTTTCACTCCGGTTATGATAAAGAATCAATTATGCCTGATACCTCCACGTTGATATACTTCAAGTCTTTGCAGCTACTTAGTCCTTCCAGTGCAACTAGACCACAGCGTCTCAGAGTCAAAACTTGAAGATTTGAACACTCAGACAACGTTGAGAGGCTACAAGCAGGCAAATCTTCAAGTGTTAGTTCTGTGACCTACATGTATTTGATGATAAATAAGATTAATTGTTGCTATATGGAACATATCATTATACAATGTCATATGTCTTTAAAAAGAGAGACAAAAACTACTTTTTACTAGAACTTTAGAAAATGCAAACAACAAATATGTTAACTCTTTCATACAGATGGGTCTGATCTGTTAAATAGGAAAATATATTATAAAAACAATGTTTGATTTGATTTTAATATCCACACTAAGATAAATAAAACTGATGTTCTACTAAAGATATTGAATTTGAATGGATGGAAACTAAGAAAAAAAAAATAATAGTATGAATTGCTTCACATCACGCTACCATACATAAAGAGAGAGTGTGCAAGAACAGATGAAAATAGTTCAGTTAGAAAGAGTGTGTAGTCCGGTATGTCATCTCAGACTGGATGTGAAGAGGAGAGCACAAAGCAAGCATACAGGGATACTCAGTGCTGGAAAGCAACAGGTGTTCTTTACAGCAAAACACCATCTATAAGCTGATCAGCAATGTCTTGCTTCTGGAAGAGGCTATAGTCTTCTCAAAACTCTGAAGATAAACAAGCAAGAGATGAAATACAGAGCCTTATACAATGGCAAAACCACTTTAGTTTAGCTGAAGATAGGAGCTGGAAGCTCCTGCCATTTACAGTCTTAAGATGCTGTCAGTCATCTGAAGACACACCAGTGTGCTCCACTATGCTCACAGGAATTCAAACATCATTCTCATTTCCCTTATCTTGCATTTGTGCAGAGGAACAACTCCCACTACATCCTACCCAACAGTAATTTTCTATTCTTCCAAAACAGCATTCTGCTGTAAAAAAACAAACAAACCAAAACAAAACAAACAAAACAAACAACGACACACACAAAAACTAAAAATACCAAAATGTAGTGAAAGTTTAACTTCCCATTTCATTCTAAATCTGTATAGTTACCTGCTGCAGAGTACTCCAAGGGCCACTATGCATTATCTTCTGTATACTTAATGGAGGCATCTTGCTAACTGAAGTTTTCCTTGGTCGTTTTTTAATATTTGATTTCTTTCTTTTGTTTTCCTCATATATTTTAGACCACGATTTACATGTGTTCATCCAATTTATTCTCTTTTTTTCAATATCATCAGGCAGAATTAGTTTATTGGAATGATCAGTGACCTCTTGAATTCTGTCCCAGATCTCCCTGACTTCCTTATTAGCATCTTCCACTAGAAACAGAGATTTCTTTGTTGTTCCAGACTGATAAAATTTATCTTTGACTCCTCTATTACCAGCATTTGACTGGGTATTTGATGAATTGCTGCGTGTATTTCCTACCATGTCAGTAGCTTCAAAATTAACAGATTCATGCTTCAAAGTGTTCATACTTGAAGCTTTATCAAGTTCCCCAGTTTGTGAGTAATTTTCTTCTATGCCTATTACTGAATTCATATAAAGGTTTTCATTATTTACTTGAGAAGAGTCTTCCTTCTTCTCAGAGCTCAGCATATTTGTTGGTGTCAGTTTTCCTTCTGTAGGAATCATCCAATTATTTGTTTCATCCATCAGTTCAGTCTGTTTTTCTTTTTGTTCCTCTATTTGCTTTTTTAGTTCCTTTTTCTCTTCTATTATTACTTTCCTATTTTCTGTCTGTTCCTCTTTTATGCTTTCTTTGTTGTCTTCTCCAGTTTCAGTCATCATAGCTTTTGCTATTTTTTCTCTTGATCTTCTCTGTTCTTCTCTTCTTATTTGCAGCTGTTTGTCTCTTTCAAGTCTCAGGCTTGCTTTCTTTTTCTCATATTCCTCACGCCTCCTTACCTGTTCCAAATATTTCTCTCTTTCTAGTTCTCCTCGTCTTCTTTTTTCCTCTTCTTTTTTTTGACTCCTTTCTTCCATTTGCCTTTTCATTTTTTCCTCTTTTACCTTAACTTCTCTCTCAATTTCTTCTTGTGCTTTCTTCGCCTTTTGTATTTTATCTTTCCACTCTTTTAAGATAGGACCATATTTTTTATGGACTAAAAGTGTTCTGAATCTAGCTTGGATTTTTACAGCCGCTGTATTCCTTTGTTCTGCCAGGCGTTTTCTTTCTTTTTCTTTCTGCTCTTCAGAGGCCTTTTTCTCCTCTTCCATTTGCAACTGTAGCTTCATGATCAATTCCTATGACAAAACAACAACTGGGAAGGACTTCAAACACTTTTGAAATAAGACATGTATTAGCATACTTTTACTATTAATAAACAGCATCTGGTTTATTAACTGTTACAGAATAACATTCATTCTCAAATATGACAGTAGCTTCACAGTATTTGACAAAATCTCATTGTACAATCTTACCTCATGTTGCATCATTTTGTCTCTCCAAGCTTTCTTTTCCTTCTGTAACTCATCTTCCATCACAGTTTGTTGTTTCTGTACAATAAATCAATTAAAATAAACGCTGTATAAAACCTATTGTACAAGACATCCTCTCTTCAAACTCCCATAACTTGACTTTACAATCATCCACTTCAGTGAATGTCTGAATTCAGATGAGAAACTTAGGTGTGTGAGTCTCAAAATAAACCTAACACTCTGATCAATAATAGCAGAGTTGGTCATGTACTGAAAGATGCGTAACATCAGAGAGTTAGCGTCTTGGTATTTGGCCCAAACAACTGCCACCCTCCTCTATATTGTACTACTTCAAATTTTGCCCTATTATTGAAAATGAAAACCATGGTAATGAAACAAACATTCAAAGAACAGGTACATTACAGCAACAGAACAGAAACAGAAGTTCTGAAAGTAGCATGAAAAATCACTCTGTGATGGTATGTTACTGATAATCCTACAATCTTTCAAACAGGAATTTTGTTCAGTGAATGTACTGGGTCTGGCTGGCAGGAAGTTAACTTTCCCTGTAGTGACCCATACAATGCTGTACTCTGCCCTGATATCACACTAATGTTTTGTCTATTGCTGAGCAGTGCTGGCACAGCAACAAGACTTCCTCTAAACCACCTCCACCCCACCCCCCCACACCTTTATCCCCCCCACCAAAGCCAGTAGGCTGGAGGTGGGCAAGAAGTGGGGAGGGGACATCACCAGGGCCGCTGACCTAAACCGACCAAAGAGATAAACAAGTCAAAATGGGAGTCATATTTTGTTTTGATGGAACTCAGTGGATGAAGCCTGACTCAGCCTTCCAGACATAGACAAGAAAAGGGAGTATAGGAACTTGTACCCAGATGAAGAACAACTTGAGCTAAATTGAATGATTTTTGTTCAGATTACTTCAATTTAAGATTTAGATTTTTCATCTAAACATGAAATAAGGGTTAGAGGTCAAAAGTATTTTCCAATAAGGCACTGCGACCACTGTTTGTGAGTAATTTAGCACATTTCCAGTACTTTTGCTGGTATCATATAGTAAAAATTCAGTACAGGCAAAGCCTAAAGAATAATTTACTATTTAAAATAGTAAATCAATTCACTGTTTATCAAAGAAAACAGAAAAGAAAAAAAAAAAAAAAAAGGAATCCCAACAGATCATGGTACTTACGTCTTATACCTTCCTTTGGTATCACAAGAACACAAGCAGATAGTTTAGGATGGTCATAGACTTTGTGACAATACTCTCTTTTTTTGCATTAAATCTTGAATTCAATTAATCTAGGCAGCAACAACATATTGGCTTAAGTATCATTAATTACCTTGTGCAGAAGCTCTAACTCCATTCTTTCAGCCTCAAATTCCTCCAGACGCTGCACCCTTCTGGCATGTTCTTCTTCATTCTCTTTTTCCTGTGCTTCCCTCTCAGCTTTCCACTTTTTCCTCTTCTCATCTTCAAGCTCACTTTGTCTTTTCTCCCACTGCTCAAATTCTTGTCTACATTTTTCTTCTATTTCAGGGTAAGTAACGCTTATGCCCATTTCAACATCAGCTACAAATTTGTAATCAGCCAAGCAAACATTTAATTTAATTTAATAATTCAAGAGGAGAATAAATGGTACTTATGCATTGGAGAAGAATAAATGGTACTTATGCATTAACAAGAAAATACTACAAAAACGATCTTGTGCTGATTTAGCCAGCAATGTATACCCCCATGGAAATCAGAACTACAAGTCTTTTCTATTAGTGATGTCATGATGTATAATAATGATGTACACTTACTATTGCAACCTCAGATTCTGCCACAATCATGCCTATTCCACCAATGCATATATCAGGATTACACATTGGCTTCAGGATAAATGCCTTCTGTGGGTATCAGAAGGTTTTGTTTTTTTTTTTTTATAACTGATCCACTCTACCCCAAAATATACAATGGCCATGGTGAAGGGAAACATTCCAATGTGACTATAAAAAATAAAACAAGTTGCAGCCAAAGCACAACATGCTTAGTGCCTCCAATCCAGCTACCACTTGTATTTTATTTTATTTTTTAATAATTATTTCAATCATTCTGGGGTAGTATTTTTGAAACAGGTTTCTATCAAGACATTGAAAAGAAAGATTGTATTGTGATCCTTAAATTAGATAAAAGCACAAGCATATGTCATGTACATCCAATCCCTGAAGTCTGTTGCATATTGTAACATTAAATTCTTTACAAAGAATATTATGATACTCGTGAAAACAGAAAAGCAGAAAATAGTGATAAAGATCAACACAAACAAATAATGCATTTGCTTACCTGCAACAAAATGGTCATCAGTGACCACTTCTTCATTGGTGGACTGACTGTTATACCTAGGTGTTATAGCAATCTGCAAATCTTCATTTTCAATTTTAAAAAATACCTAATAGGGTTTAATATTATCATTAAGAAACAAGCAATGAAATTTAAAACAGAATATTATAAAAATCCTCCAGAACAAGAATAATCTTCCCATCATATGACAAGTATAATAATATCAAACTTACTGATGAATAGCATCCTTAAAAACTGAGTAATGCAAGCACATCAGTCAAAAATTGTTTTCCAGAGTAAGAAATACTAGAGCAATTCCCCAAAATCACAGTATTTTGTGCAGAATTATTTATATATAAATATTATTATTTTTTAAAATGTATTTTGCATTTTGAACTGGAAAAATATGTGTTTTGCATTTGTTTTATTTTTTGTTTTACTTTCTGTGGAAGTAAGCACTACATTTATGCATCAATGCTGTTCTAGACATAGCCAAAGAACTAGTTACTTACTAAATTTTTAAGTTGTCTATTTGAAACAAGGTTTGCTGTATTTTTTTTTCCATTTATTTATTTTTTATTTGCAAGAAGTAATCTATTCCTGCTTATTTATTTATTCCTGCTTATCTGTTCATCACATGCTTGGGATATACATTAATATTTGTAATATAGCTGAAGTTATAGTAATTAGAAAAAAAAACACAACAGCAATCTTGCTTTTTAAACAATGTTCCTCTGAGAATAATAATTCTTCTTCACAAAAAGTGCTCACATTATAAAAGAGGTGACAAATTAAAAGTGATTAAATTAAACACACGTTTGTGTTTTTCTACAAACTTCAGCAAGGTATTCACTTTAATCCCATTAAAATATGAGGTTCATAACTCTTGATTTGTCCTTGAAAGTTACAGGTTTTATTATGTTAACATTTCCTATGAAATAACGAGATATATTAGGTACAAGATTAACAGTAACACATCCTTCAGTCATCATAAAAATAATAAGGTTAGAGAAGTTTAAAACTATTCTAATACTATTAAGATAATATTCTGGGAATCAATAGCAAAGGATTATTTAGTTGTTTGTTTGTTTTAATTTTGTTGATTTTTATGCTCAGCATTTCAAGCACTGATAAAGAAAATTGATTCCAAATTTTAAATCTTATAGATACGGTGTATTACAATTGAGTCCCAATTCTGAAGAATAACATACACAAACTCAATACCATATGGTTAGTCTAATAGGAATAAAACTGAACACATCTATGTCTCTTCAGGAGGCCAACTAACCGAGCTTAAATTATCTAAATTACAGAATAGAACTTTGTTCACTATAAATATTAATTAAATTAAATAGAGAATACCCTTTCTTTATTTTTTTCGAGATCTTCTTTATATTCAGCAGCCAACTCTGATAAGTGATCTGAAGCATGGCAAGGAACTATGTCATAATTGTTACCTAAAGAAGAAAAATATTTAATCTAGTACACTGAGAGAAATTGTGTAGCAGTACCCAGTTCTGCTCTAGCTACACTGTTTAGTGTACTTACACTAAGCTTACACTATAAAGAAATAAACCATATTTTTTCTTTACTTTTTTTCTTTAAAACAAAACAAAACCACAAAGCATTGATCAAACATATATGGGAGTCACTCTTACAGATTAAAAGCAGCAGATACATGTAACTGGAACACACACAATGATTCTGTACGAACCTAATGTGTGCAAACTGTATCTGCAAAAAAATTCTACAGCATAAAATGGTGGAACATAGGCTGGGTAGAAAAATACAGGAGAACTTAAAACAGACAGGTCAAAAACTGACAAAAAAATGCAAAAGTAATGAAAAAAGAATAACTGCCTATTACAAAAAGGATGAAAAGAAACATTCCCCAAATATCAAACCGTAGAGACAACATTGAACTTTTGTTCACAAAGACCACTACACTAAATAATTTTGAAACCCATGATGCTGTGAATAACTAAAACGGACCAGACAATTCCAGGTGTCTAATATAACTATGAGCTTGGCTTCAGTCACACAGTAGGCAGCGGAAGATTGGTCCCAATTACAAAGCCTTTTCATTCAGTGATGGCTTGAATATCTCTACAGACAGACTTTAAACATCCTTTGGGGCTCAATTGTATCTGCACTTTTAATTTCAGCTCATAGTGACTGCATCTCAGATTCTCGTGAAGAACCTGGCCTTGGTCCTGTTTCAGAAAATGATCCCATAACTTGCCTTGATCTATAGATTAGCATCAGATGAACTTTTAGGAAAAAAATACATTCATACTGAAAGGTTAACCTGAGAAGACAGCATTGCATGATTCTATTTCTAGAGATTCAGTATGCTTTCAGAAGCTGATGCGATAGGTTTCACTACTTGCTCTACTTAAAAGTTTGTATAGGTTTTACTACCTGTTCTACTTAAAAGCTTGTATTGTTTTACTGATGATTGTATATTGATAATATAACTTCCATGGGCAATATGAGGTGCATACGTATTTTAACTCTGATCCCTGCTTACCTGTAGTTTCATCATCTTCTAAGTCTTGCAGTATAATTTTTTCAGCATCTTGATTTCTGTTTTTTATGAAGTCTAAGTAGGAGACAATCAATTCTGGCAATTCATCTGAAATCTAGAAAAGCATGATGTTTCACATAAATTCTACATTTTCAACTGACTGCCACAACTATATGCAAATACATAATATATAAGAACGTAGACTCCTACAGACTTCTCCTTTAAAGCACTGATGAAAATTTACTAGTAGCTGCTACCAAAATTTTTCCCAGTTTCTGTACTGGGAATTCCCACTCTTCCCATTGCCTTGTCATCCAATCAACAATCAATAATTTTCATTTTTATTTACATTTTAATTAAAATAAAATCAGAACACATAATAGTTACTTATCTTCTGCTATCACCAGAAACATTGTTCAATTAACATTTTCTTTGTAACCAGCTTGGACCAAGAAATTAAGAAAAGCATCAAGGTAAAAATTAACCAATACACATGACATATAGAATCTTCTTCATAAAGATATTACAACTCTTTCAAAAAACAAATCAATTTCAAAATTGGTGATATAAACATTTACAGTATGCATATACACCAGATGTTTCAAATTACTTTATTACATAGATACTTTCTATTCAAATTTCAAAAATTTAAAAATTTCAAATTTCAAAAGTCTTTGCAAGGAGTGGGGAAAATGGACTGCCTTCTCTAGATTTGCAAATTGCTGTAAATATTGATGGCGTTTAGCATAAATAATCAACACTGATGTCTTGGCCTGCCTTTATTCATATCAAATATGAATATTAACCAAATTAATGGTTACATATGCACCAAATAGTCTACTCTAATATCCTGCAGACCTATTTCTTTTGCCATGAGTCTGAAAGATCAAAGTAAATGAAAAAAGGCCTAAATAACTAATCACATTTAAGAGGAAAGTCTTTACCCCAAAAAATAAGTCCAACAAAAAAAAAAAAAGGGACTTGAAGCACCAATTTGTATGAAATCAATAACAGGAAGTCTTCAAACATAGGTCTCTTGTAGCATTTAAATACACATTTAAATGAATACACATGGGTTTATTTATCCAGTTTTAATCTACCTTTTTAGCTTTAAAAAACAAACAAAAACTTCTAGCTTCAGATTCTAAAATAAATTTATTATAAAATAATTTATATTTATATATAAAACAATACTTTTTATAAATAAGCTATTGGCCTGTTTTCTCACTTAAGCAGAATGTTGATGCTCATCTCTTTTATTTTCTTGTCACCACTGAAGGTTACATTTTTCACAAAGCCGTACTACTTAGACTGCTTCTGAGAAATCCTCAGGTTTGGTATGTCAGGAAAAAGTTCATTCACTAGTTAGGCCTCCTGAAGCCTGTATTACTTTCAAGCATAAATAAAAGCAGTGTGAGCTCATAAAATACTTACTGTGTCAGTGTCACTCAAAGCTTTCTCTGATACCTCTGCGTTAGGATCATCTGCTTCAAAGGAAGAAACACTGATTCCGTCTAATTCAATTTCTATTTCTTTTTCAATTCTTTCAATGTCTTCTGACATTCTGCTTTCCATAGCATGTTATATGCTTTCAAAGCTACACAAAGAAAATATCAACTTCTAGAACTGCATGAACCAAAGTAAAGAGGGTGCTCATTTAGCATAAATTTATTGAGATATAGATATTGAACATTAGACTTAGAATATGAAAAGAAATAGCATAACTTTGTTCTGAACACTTCAGACTACTGAGTAAACGAGCAAAATGTAAGAAAAACGTTAGTTTGTGGTAAGAGAATGTCTGGCGCATAGTCCAACCCTAAGCTCGGGGAGGGGAAGCAGCTCACGCCCGCTCCTTCGCAGGCACCGAGCATCCCCGCCGCTCGCCGGGGATGGGACAGGCGGGACACGCTGAGCGCACCTCAGCCTCCCCGATACTACAACTCCCAGAGGGCACCGCGGAAGAGCACCTGCCAACTGCCGCCGCTGCTCCACGGGAGGGCTGGGGAGCGAGCCACCCCTCTACATGCTGGGAGCTGTAGTCCGCCCCTCTGCGCACTCGTTGCCCGCGGGTCTCCGCGACCTGCTCCGAGTGGCTACTCACTTCTCGTGCAGCCACCCTTCTACCGGAGCCAACACTTTCCCGGTCGCCGCGGAAGCAGGCCGATCAGCCCTCCACCTGGAGGCCTCGCAGCCACGAACTGCAGCAATAGGCGAGAGCGCCGCAACGCCGCCGCTGCCCTGGGAGCGTCACCACGGCAACGGGAAACAGACGCTCGGAAGACAAGCGGGAGGGCCCAAACTTCGCCAGCATTCGGCGATTCGCGCCCGGGGTGTGGGGGCGCCCCCCTCGGAATTCAGCTGTGTCGGGGTCGTCTGCGAGGGACGAAACACCCCGCCACCATTTCTGTCGTGTCCTTGTTTTTATAATCGTGGACAGGAACTTGGTTTTGAGAATAAATTAGAATAAAAGCAGACCAAAGACAAAAAAAAAAAGTTTAGCAAAGACGAATTTCAGTTTGTATTTTTCCTTCCATTTTATCTTGACAACTCTATCGATACGGCAAATGATGCCAGTCAGACAGCTGCGCTTCAGAGGTGTTGTGCTGGGGTCCCACCTTGGTTGGGGACGCTGGCCTGGCTCACTGGTTGAGGCTGAGGCTGAGGTTAAAAAAAAAAAAAAAAAGATAGAAAAAAAAAAAGAAAATAAAAGCTTGCATACAAATTACTTGAGAGCTGGAGAAAATATCCAGTCACAGAATTCAGGAGTCCACTGGGGTGGTTTTACCATGCTTGACAGCTGAGTTCCACAAGAACTGCTCTCTCATTTCCTCTCAGAAGAGCAGAAGACAGTATGCTGGAAAGAAAAAAAAAAAAAAAAGGCTTACAGATTGAGATAATAATTTAATAATTAAAGGGAAAAGGAAAACAAAACAAAAGCAAAGGCTGCGCGGAAGCACAGAGAGAAAAAGAAATCCCTACTTCCAATCAACAAGCGGTGTTCGGCCATGTCCTGGGAAGCAGGGCCTCAATATGCATAGTGGTTGTTGGAGAGGACAGATATCTTCATAACAAGAGCCCATCCTGCTCTTTCCCCTTTCCCACCTTTTATTGCTGAGTGTTATACCATATGGTATGGAATATCCCCTTGGTTGGTTTAGGTCAGCTGCCCTGGTGATATCCTCTCCCCACTTCTTGTCCACACCCAGCCTACTGGCTTTGTGGGGGTTGGAGGAAGTCTCTGTGCTGTGCCAGCACTGCTCAGCAATAGACAAAACACTGGTGTGATACCAGGGCTATTCTAGCTGCAAGTGCAGAGCACAGCACTGTAATGGCTGCTTCAGGGAAAATTAACTGCATGCCTGCCAGACCCAGTACATCCATGTCATTCCATCAAGCAGAAGTAATTTAGGTCAGGGAGAGTACAGACAATATAGTTCTAGTGTTCAGAGTGGTATTTACAGGGAAGTATTTACAGTTTGTTCCTAATGCCTGGTTAGGAATGCCAAGGAGCAGAGACATGTATAACAGGAAATCGAGAGCTGAAAGTTAAAACACAGACAGATTTTGCATAGAAAATTGTGCGCTTTTGTGGATACTTTGAAGGATCTACAATTCACACTAGCCATCAAGGGTAGAAGGTTTTTCTTCCAGCTCCCAGTATCTTTAAAATAGACTGAGTACCTTTCTGAAAGACCTATGTCAGTTAAACTCAAGATACTGGATTCAAGGGCATCAAACTTTTTCTTACCAGTGTTACGGATCACTGTGATATTCAAATCTTAAAGCTATGAAAACTCGTCCATTTGGTCTGATTCTTTGCAGAATCATGTAAACCAGTAAACTTCTCAGGATAGTCATGTTAAAAAGAATTTTCATGCAGTAAGTTGAATGCACACTTGATACTTGTTTTGTAATGTGAGTTCTGTTGTGATCATGGTGACTGAACCACAGTACATTGTTTCCTGCATTTGGCCAACAACTTTACCAACAAAAAAAGAAGTTTCTGTAGGCCTGCCTTCTGCAACCAGGAAATAATGGATGATAAACAGAAGAAAACATCCATAGGGTAAATATGTCGTTACAATGCGCATAAATAAGGAAGAAACATATCATTATGAAATTGTGCTCCCAAAGGTAAGACAGAAATATTCAGAGGTGGTAAAGATTTTCTTGTAGCCATTGAAATTAAAGCGTATATCATTTTTTAAAGATAATGTTTATATTTTCCAGATAAATGATTTAAGAGAAATTGAATTACTGTTAAGGTATCTCAAAATAAAGAATTGCAACCACATAATTATTACAAGAGAACAATTTCAGATACCTGTTTTCACATTCAATTTGTAACCTTTTTTCTTTTTATTCATTAGAACAGTGCACCATGACAATGTTTCAATACTTCCAGCTTTGAAAATTCTTAGGAAATTTAATTTAATTAAAAGCAGTGGATCTTCTCCAGGAAAAATGCAAAAAACATTTACCTAATTTGTCTAATATTGTTTGTAAGTTTACATGGTGTATTATAGACCCAAGCCCAATGTGAAGTTGGTTTGAGAATCTTTTAGATTTCTTTGTTTTGTGATTCAGCAACTAAATTTTTATAATGCAGGCAATGAGAATCTTACCAAGAAAAGAAAAGATGGTGTTTGCTGAATCTTTTGTTCTAGTCAACAGATTTGATATGTATATAACGTTTTGTACATAATATTCGTAATAATGCAAGATAGTTTTTGACCATCAAAGCTTCATCTGTATCATTTTCTTTGATTTTACAATCAAACAGTAATCAATCTGTAGTAATTCAGACAAAAGACAAGAACCTTGCAGAATTCATTTTAAACACATCCCTTTGGATTAGAAAATACTTCCTGAAGAGGATGCACATGCTGCACATGCACACAAGTCTGTGCATGTTTGTGTGCCTGCCTACCATACAAGTGAGAGGAGCAGGACAGTCCCAGTGGGCTGCCATTGCAGAAGCCATCTCTTAACACTGCTCTTGGACTCTTTTCAGCTTCTGTCACCAAGCCAGACAGACCAGAATGCTGGAATATGTTTACAGAAGATACAAGACAGGTGAAAAGGAACTGGTGGGGGGCAAATGTATGAGTTTCACTCTCAGTGCAAGAATCTTGATAGACCCATAATCACAGAATCACAAAATTGTCTAGGTTGGAAGAGACCTCAAGATCATCGAGTCCAACCTCTGACCTAACACTAACATATGTTATCCAATAATGATAATAATAATGATGATATTTAGAAATAGAAGTCTTTCATCAGGGACTTTACAGTGCTGAGGGTCTTTCCTGCTCAACTATCCTGGAGTATGCTCAAAACATCAATGCTTATGTGGTTTCCCTAAGGTTTTGTTTATGTTTGCAAGTGCAGCAGCATACTAAACTGATCAGTAGAGTGATTGAGGTGGTACATGGGTCCTAATGTACATTTTATATGTATTTAAAGGTGGATTGCTATGGTCACGGTCTAGGCTGGTCCTTCCACTGAGTGCCCATATCTGACTGGTGACAGAGTGCATCTCTTGATTTCCTTTGAAAGAAATTTTCAACTTTTTGACATCCCATTACATTCCACATGATTAGAAGTGGGGATGACTGAGAGATTCACTTCTAAAGTGAAAATCATACTAAGGAGTTAGGACACAAGAGCTAGTTACATCGTTTTACAGGTCTCATGTGCTAGAGACCTGTGCTAGAATTGTGCGCTGGATCTTATTGAAATCATTAGTCTTTATCTGCTGTTTTCAACAAACTTTGAATCAAGATGTGTAGATGAAGGGAGCTTGTATTTTTACTGCTTCACCATCTTACTTTTCCTTAGTATCATTAATAAATAGTTAACTATATAATAGTTAATAGTGTATTCAGCAGTTCTGGGACAAGTGTATGACAGCCTTTGTAATTCTTGCTTGCTCTTCAATATAAATCTTTCTATATACATGTTGCCTCCAAATGTTTTCAACAGTTAATAAAAAAAAGTGTTTTTAAAGTGCACAATATAACATTAGAGGCAATTGAGACCAGATACCATGTTGATGCTTTCGCTGATCCTTCCATTTTTTGTTCAATGTATCAGGTGACTGTTTAAATTTCTAAAGCAGTATCTGAAGGAAATAAATCCCTTAGTAATTGATAGGCTTAGTTATATGTTTCATATTGACTGAATATATGATTATATTTTCAGCTACAATTCAAAACAGAAAACAGAAAAATGAAAACAAGAAATAAAGTATTGGCATGGAAATATTACTTAAATGTCTTCAATGGAATTTTCTTGGTAAAAAAAAACGTTTTTTTTCTTATTTACCAACTTCAAATTAATTATTTAAAAATGGTTTGAATTTAAAAAATTAATCCTTTTTTTTTTTTTTTTTTTTTTTTTCCAGGCTCTGGGTATTATGCTTTTGACATTTGGCTTGTGGCTTTTATTTGACAGAAACAATTTATTCAGTGTGTTGTGTGAGTATAAATAGTTGTGTTTGTTTTTTTTTTTGTTGTTGTTGTTGTTCTTGTTTTTGTTTTCCAAATAAGTATAAGATGCATCAACATAGTGACTTTTTTTTTTTTTTCACAAGGTGGCAGTGTTGAATTGAAATGTATAGTTTATTTATTCTGTTGTGTATATTTTCCACAATAATGTGGAAAAATCAAATTCCATAAAAAAAAAATCAAATAATGTGGAAATCAAATTCCATAATGATTATTAAAATAAGAGAAAATATAGCATGTTTTTGTACATCTATAATTTATATATGAGTACAATTTATACAATTTATCTCACTTGCTGTATGGCTTGTAGAAGAATCACTGAAATATAAATCAGCTCTATTGATCTTTTCTTTATATAATTTCAGAATGCATTAGGCCAGCATTTGGCAATATTATTTAAGTGGGTATTTGGCTGGAATAAACACCAGTTGGCACTTGTGCTCTCCATTTTCTCAGAGCATCTATCAAATTATTTCACAGAGAAGTAAGTTTTGAGCCACATAACAATAGCTGTCCTCTTAAGGAGCTGTCTTTCTTGATTATGCCAAGGAGCACCAGTGCACCCTTCCAATGAGGAAACTGTGAGATGAAGCATTGGAGATGGGAGCAATGAGAACACCTGCTACTTTCTATATCAGTAAAAATATCAGTAAAAAAAAATTTTACAGCAAAACCAAGTAAAATGGAAAGGGGAAAGTGGCCAGTCACAAAGAAGGAGGATAGCAATGGAATGGAGTCGATTAAATGAGAATTCTGTGTCCACACAGGATTTGTATGTCATAATAATTTTTAGTGAACAAAAACTGTAACTAAAACTAAAACATCTATAACTTTTAATTGTTCTCTGTTCTCATTATGGGTAGTTCCATCTTTTCATTAATGGAACTGCAAAGGTTTATTGTTTTTTTCTGGAGTAAGTTTTTTAAGTAGAAGTATTGAATAAATTGAATTGACAATGTGAATGCCCTGTGTTAAAGTTTCTTCAGGTGAGAACCAACCAGTGTCATGTATTTCTTTTATGTTACTTGGAGTTGGATCTCTTATTGCTTTTACATCAGCCATGGGATTCATTGGAAGCGTTCAAGAAACCAAATGTCTACTAGCTACAGTAAGTGAAAACCAGACTCCAGCTTTCTAGTAAAATGTGAGTGAAACCTGTGTGATCCTGTACTGATGTTTTCCAGTGTTTCTATAATCGACTGTTAGATATTCTTTTATAAAATCCTGGCTCCAAACAAATCAGAACAAATCTGATATCACTGCATGAATGTTTTCAGTGAGAAAAACAATTGCATTTTGTTGAAGCAAAGATTTCTGTGTTTATTAAACTACGAGCTTTAAAATTAAATTGGCATTGAACTTACTGAGAGTAACTATCTCTCAGTATACGCTCACATGCTGGGATGTGCTGAAGAAGTAAAGAAAAGCTTACCCCAAAATATTGCAGGTTGAAGGCACAAGTGTCTGCAGTGTGGCTGTAATATCAAAAAGGACAGTATGATTAAAAAGCAGAATTTAAACAAAACAGGAACAGCTGTTACCTCTGTAGACCTGCAGGTATACTTCATATTTCTATATTATTCATGCTTTCTAAAGGAAAGGCATTTTCATTACTGCAAAATTATATTTTAGCTATGCATTCTGATGATCACTTTGATTACATTTTTCCCTTCTCTTTTGTTTATTGTCCCAATTTTTGAACAATCTCTTTTAGACTATGCTGAAGCAGAGAACTCAGAGAACTTTTATATTAAGTCATGTGCTAAGCACTACAAGTATCAATGGGTACAGCAGTGAGAGGAACCCAGGAATCTCGATCCTTTTGGCTATTTTACCCTAGACATTTACTGTTTGCCTCACAATCTATTAGATGATGATAGAGACAGAAATGTCTAATTTCTAACTTCCATGAAGTTTGAAAATTAAACAATGTGAAGGAGAATTTGGTCTCATTGAAAACAAATAAAATCTATGAAATTTTTGTTTTGTTTTGCACCCTCTAGTTTAAAGGAGTTCTTGCCTAAATACGAACTTTTAGGTCTCACCAAGATAATTCAAAAAGGAAATAATGAAAGAAGTGTTTTCTTCACTGGAGCAAAGCTGCTTGCTGCTTACCAATATCTTTTGTTCTTCACTTCCATGGAAGTTGTGGCTTTGTCATCAACCCCAAAACACTGAGTTGTGCTTTACTTGAAGCCTGACTCTTAGTCAAAAATGCAGTAACTATGATGTCATTTTCTGAGGGCTTTCAGGAAAAGAAATATTTTACTTTTGTTGGAAAAACTGTGTAAAACTGTGTAATAGTCATGAAGGAGCTTCTGGAATACTTTATGCACTGCTTACTTATTCAATATTACATTTATCCATAATCCATAATTTATTTCTATTTTTATTTTTTAGTATATGTGTTTTCAAGTCCTGGTATTTGTCACCCAGATCACAATGCCAGTGCTGGTATTTCTGAAGAAAGAAGTGGTATGTAAATAAATTGCTACATGGGACTGCAGTTAATTTCAAAATACTTTCTTGCAGTTGATTAAAAAATAAATAAATAAATAGTTTGCACTGCATTCTATATCACTTTTAGTTTGAACTTGAACATTCTACATGTCCACCAGGCATAGCAGAGGACTTGGAAAACAATTTGAGAAATTCAGCCTGGTTGAATAGTTGTACAAGGGAATACATGGAAATAACATTTCCAATTCTTCCTTTTCTGATTTTCCACAAAACATACTCTTCCTGTTAAGGAATGTAGAATCATCAGTGGCAGGGATACAGGGATAGATTTTTATTTTTTATCATTTTTATCATGTATTTTTTATAATTTTTCTATGATTTTGAGGAATGACCAAAAAAGTCCCTCTTTCCTGGACATTAGCAGACTTAGGAGAAAGTATCAGATGCCAATCCATGTCTGCTAGCGGATGATAGTCTATATAATAATATTATCATATAATAATATTATCTTATATCAAATATAATATAATATATTATAATTATGATATGATAATATATCAACTATCATAATAATAGTCCATTTTGCAATTGATAGTAGAAGTTATTGGTATCATGACATTTAAAGTATACTAATGAACTATGAATACTATGATTTTTATTGTTTGAGTCTTTTTGATATCCAAATAGAGATCTATTACATTGAATATTTACCTTTGCTTTTAACAAGAGAAAGCGATAATAAATACAAACATAGATTCTATCACTAGTAACTGTACTTCCTTAAAACTTTGTTCAGTCATTCATTTTTCAATAAATAGCAATACCAGTAGTTTAGGCACTCCTCACAGTAATGAATGGAATCTGTACCAAATTTGTAAGGTACAGGAGGCCTTTTCCCTCTTCTGCAATTCAAAAATCTGTGGTTTGAGAAAAACCCCATGACACTGGTCTCATAAACTTTATAAGGTTCTCTAAATCCCACTGCTGTTCAGCACAAATAGCTTTTCTCCATCAAAGTGAATATGTATAATCAAGATTTCTTCGTTAAATGTTAACTTATAATGATGGAGTCCGCCCAGTTTTATATTGTATTTTTATATATTGAAAGATTTGAACTGTCAGGAATGATGCAGTCTGGAGTCAGTTGTGCTAGGAAAATTGGTTGAAAGATTGCAGTTAAATTTATTTTACATCAACTGTAATGCCAGTAGATCTCAACCATAATTAAAGTGCTGCTGAAGTATAATAAATGATAGAAACATCATCATTCACTATGCCAGCTTTAAAACTTTGCTGTTAAATGGCTGTAGCAACTGGAATGAATTGGAGAAGCCTTTTGTTGTTGTTACTTAATTTTGTAATCAAACCTTTCAATGGTCTAGGAGTTCTCACATGCATCTATTCCCTGCTACACTCTGTATAATCACACTCTTTATGATCAGCTTATCTACTTCAATGACTGTTGAAGGTATACTTTAACAGTCTCTACAAAGATTCTTGATCTAGGGCCAACATGAGCTGCTAACTCCTCTACCTCAAAGCAATACATATCCAGGCCAAATAAGCACAAAACTTGTGCTTATACAAGTTTGCATCACATTAGGTATCGAATCCATTTTTTTCCCCTGCTTATTATTATGTGGAACTGTGCTTATTAACAAATGTGATAGACAATATTTACTATTTCAGTACAGCTAATGTGCATGTAAACTATGTTCCCTGGCTTTTCTGATTCCATTTGGGCTAGTCGCCTTCTGTCTGCCTGCACTGTGTATGTGCTTTGGGTCACTTTTCTTCCCCTTTTGGGTCATTTTTCTTCCCCTTCTGCTTTCAACTATACTATTAGTCCAATGGCTATGACATGTCTTAGATCATATTTAGCAAATTGGTAGAAATGATACTGCTTGCAATTGACCATGAAGAAATCTGAATATCAGGAAAAGATCAAGGATTATCCATCCACAGTCATCAATATGCATGTAACAAATGCTATAAATATTTATGAACAGGTCCATCATCAATGGAACAAGAGAATTGATGAAGTTATTTCTGAATATGGAAATAAGAGTCTGGCTGAGAAGGAACTCGAGTGGAACATTCTGAATGCTGTGCAGCACAATGTAAGGAGAAAAAAAAAATCACAGATAAAATATCACCAATCAGAATTGACTTAACAAATATAATAAATACACACCTTTAATAAAGGATTCCTTTTTCAGGATCTGCTGGTAATATGTGGTGGTGGTTGGGAGAGGGTGCAGGTTCCTTGCTGTTACAGTGGCATGGATGATATTAGCCATATGTCAGGCTGTCCGTGTATATAGAAGCAGAAGCAGTTCTAATCACTGAACTTTACAGCAGCTGAAGAAATGTATGAGTTTCCTAACATCTTCAGCAGCGTGTGATAACATAAAACACTTGGTCTGTTTATATCTGAAGGCTGACCTGAACCATCGGCAAGTAGCAGTGTTACGAGGTCAAAGCAGAGCTCCTACTGCGAGGGTATCTGAATAGATAGATTCTGCCTTTCAGTGAGCCTTTTAGAAATAATGCTTAAAGCCTCAAATTAACTTGCAAATCAATACTTTCAGCACACACATTTAACTGTTAATCATTTCTGTGGCCTGGCAGCATGTAATTTGGTTCCTTTTTCAGAAGAAGTCCTTTTAAGCATTTTTATGGGATCAATTATTTTAGAAATTGTTAACAAAGTTTTTGACCTGTCTTCAAATTAATTCTGAACCGTGAGCTTCTAGTTACAAACACTACGGCTTTACAATTTAGCATGGTTTAATACATTTTTATAGGTCAGCTGTGAGTTCCTTAATATGACTTCCTGCAGAGATGAGTTACATGGTTCTTGACAAATGTTGAATATAATTTATGATTCCAGATAACTCACAAAGCATGTACGCCTAGACTCAAGATTATGAATTCATTTGTAATGTACATTTAAAATCTGTTCTTTGAAAACCAAGTCTTTTCTCATTGGATTCAGGATTTCTGTAGTGATTAATGGTCACCTCATTATGTCAGTGGTACAGTTGGGTTATATTCTGGCTCATACTTGAGCTCAGCTTCAATGAGCTGTTATGGGCTCACAGATTTCAGCAAAGCTTCATAACCTAGGAGGTACTTGGTGGGCTTGTTTATGTTTTGGCAGTTCTCAGAGTCCTGTAGATATTTCAGTGTTGATGTCTAAGACAAATAAAATGATAACAAATCAGCCAAGATGAAGATGAACTTTAATCATGCTTTTGAATGAAATACTGCCTTCCCCAGGTCATGTGTTATTTATTTCCACCATGAGGAAAAAAAAAAAAAAGCATAAGAGTATTATTAGAGAACTAGTTTTAACTTATTCTTCGTAAAATATGAAGTACTGGTTAAGCTGGTGATTTTTAAAACTAAAATTTTAGGGTGATTTTTTAAACTGAAACTTTTATATAAAAATGACAGTTCTAGCTAAGTTATCTATTTTATATTTATTTATTTTTTCAAAATTTAAAAGTAGAATATTCTGGACTGATTCTTCAAAACACTACAAGGAGATATTTTTGTTTAGCAGTCTTCTGTGCTGAAAATTACACTGTCATTCCTCTCATGGTTGCAGAATGAATGTGAGTTGAGTTGGACTCAATGACCCTTGTGGGTCCCTTCCAACTTGGGATATTGTATGTATGACAGACTTTTCATTAAAAAACAAAACAAACAAAAGCACAAACAACAACAAAACAAACAAACAAACAAGCAACACAGACATTTCTGAAATTTCATTCTGATTCAGAATGAAAAGTTGCTGGAATTTCCTACATGGCAAGAATTCTGTTCTCCAAACTATTTTATGCTTTGATCTGCTGTGGTTTAGTTTTGCTGATATTGTGTCATATTCTTGGGAAATGTTAGCTGACACTTTTGAACAGCACACAGTATATGTTTAGTGTTTAATATCTGAGCTGTGTTTGCACACGAGATAAATTCCTACAAAAATACAGATTTGAATAGGGAGACTTTCTAAAGATCTCCTCTTGCTAAGAACGAATGATTTTTGCAAATCCTTTCATTTTTTAAAATGACCGTAGAAGTGAGAAAGGAATAATGAAAAGCATTTCAAATTCCAATCCTTATTTAGGTTCCTAGGTCAGAGTAAAACAGTGTTGTTTTATATATATATATATATATATATATATATATATTATTTTTTAATGTGTTTTATAAAATATGTCTGTATTTATTGAATTCATTGTGGAACATCATTCATTATATTTTTCCAATAACATAGTATTCTTTCTTCTTTTGCTGTACTTACCAGTGAGCTTGCCCTTACTTTACTTAATTGCTTACACAGTTTCTGCACTGAAAATACCTGTGAACATTGTAAACTGCAGTGTTTGCAAAAGTTAAGGGTAATAGATAAAATTTAATGTTTCTTTCTTTTTTTTTTTTTTCTATTTACATGTATACTAGAATCATTTTAGTATCTAAAAGAATGTTCTTTTCAAAGCTGTATTTTAAGAACCTACCCTTCTTAACCTTCCAGTGTATGTCTTTGCAAACTATATGTACACAAGGTTAAATTATCCTCTGCAGAAGCCTCTCTCTACTTAAAATAGATGGAAAATATCTATCTAATTTAATCAACTAAATCAAATATGGCACTGGTTGGGGTGAAAGTTCCTCTGTGTGAAGGAACGCAAGAACTTTATAGGTACTGGAATTACAAATTATAGGATTTATATTCTAGATGGAATGCTGTGGAAGATATGATGTCACACAGTGGGAAAAGAATAAAAACAAGGAAAGTAGTACTCAGATCCCATGTTCATGCACCAAATCTAGTCTGAAGGAATGGTTTTGTGATGTTCCAAGGAATTCAACTTACAGTACGGTAAGAAATAAAGCAACAAAAACAAAACAAAAACAAACAAACAAACAAAACTTGTCTTGAAGAATATAAGTTTTGCTACCAGATGGATTTTGGAAAAAATACTGAAAACACTTTTTCCAAATATGAAAATATTAGTAATGTTCATTAGTTTGTCACTTATCACTGAAACCTTTTTTTTTTTTTTTGACTCATTAGGTATCAGTCATGTAGGCAATTTTATATTAAGGATACTTTAAGAAAAGAGAAGTGAATATCAGAGAATCAGTATCAGGGATATTTATGAAGTAGTAAGCATCCTGGCATTCAAAAATCAGTGCTGTACAAATCAATAATGATAATGGAAAGTGACAATATATAAAAAGTATATAGTGCCTTTTCCACTTGTAATTATTATTCATTATTTATAGAATTACAATTACTTCACCTGTTTGCATTATTTGTTTCCAAAGCATCTTCAGTATACAGTAAGAGAAATGAGCTAGACATTCAAATATGTGATGTGTTGCCCAGGACCAGTTCATGTTGGCATTTACATGTCCTAATACAAAGGGACCAATTTGCATAGGTCAGATATTATCACCTGATAAGAGAAATGTGGAGCAAGAAGCATACTCTTGTAAAAGCTCTCCAGTATTAATAGGACTGTCCGATGGAAACACGAATTCAATGGGCAGTTCAGGACTGTAATTAATAGAAAGCATGTTGCCAAATGACATCTCTTCTCTTCCTTCACTCATCAGTTTGTAATTTTGTAATTTTGACTGTTCCTTGTCTTTAGAAGATCATTTCAAGGTATAGGTTACAGGAACAATAATAATAATAATAATAATAATAATAATAATAATAATAATAATAATAATAATAATAATATAACTAATATTATTATAATATATAATAATATTATTGTTAATAATTATTATTATATATTTATAAGAAAGTTTTATTATATTTATATCTATTTTATGCTATGTAATAATTTATAAGTTCTTAAAATAAACACCATAATAAGCATAGACTGTAATCTGCAAAATTTGCATCAGGATGCAAAAGGTTCCTGAAAACTTGAACATATTCTTTCATCTACTTCCTCTACTTTTAAAGTAATCTCTTATCTATATAAAAAATTAAAAATTTTAAAAAAAAAAATCCCTTTTTATTAAGTCACAAGCTCTGGTACATTTCCATTCAAAATTATCAGATTTACTTCAGAACAACCTGCTTAGTTTAGATCATTTAAAAAACTTTATAGCTGTCTCTGCAGTATACATTACTATTGTATTTGATTTCTGGCAAGTAAATATCAGAACTCAACCTGCAGAAAGTTTTATGCCATGTATTCTAATAGCATGTTCTTATAAATATGCAATGGGAATTCAAAAGTCAAAGTGATTTTTCTTGAAATCTGTTCTTGCTTAGGGATGTGAAAAATATTTAGATACATGGTTTGAAAATAATGTTTTGATCTTAACTGGAATTAACATCAGCCTGCTAATTACACAGGTAAGATTATTTTTAAGCAAAAAAATAAAAAAATAAAAATGAATTTTTTTTAAAGCATCAATTTTAATTAGAAATAAGATCTTGCACTGTTTATTGACACCCCACTCCTCCCAACTCTCACATTCAAGCACCATCACGGATGGAGGTGTCCAAAGTGTGTTGAATGAAATGTTCAACCTGACTTGTGAAAACAAACTGCTTTGCAAAGACAGGACAGGAAACGGTTAAGAGAATAAAACTTCTGTGGAATGGAAGACCTTTTTTTTTTTTTTTTTTTTTTTTTTTTTTCCTGTATTTAGACAGAGCCTAGCCCATGAATGTGCTAAAACAAAGAGTACAAAATCATTAAACCTCTCTCCCCACATATCTATAAGAAAATTTTATTGGGTAAAAAGGAATAATGGTAACAAAAATTTCTTCACAGACAGCCTGAAGGCTCAATGCCATCAAGCAGGTAGAAGGATGTTTTGATAGCATCTAAAATCATGGGGTTGAAAATGAGATTAGTTAATTTTTACTCAGAGAATTAAAAATGTATGTATAGCTATTTTACCTCTTCCATATGTAGTACCCAGAGTACTCTACTATCTACAGACGAATATAGTAAAAGCATTCTATAGAATGGACCAGATCAGTGATGAAAATATTTGTTACACACAATCACATAATCCTCATTAGCACAGTATGAGTATCTCATGATCTTCAATGTACAGTTCAATCTAAAACACTTCCTTGTCAGGTTGAAAAGAACTGTTATGCCAATTCAAGAGGGTAATGATAAGATTCATAGGGCACCGAAACATTTAACTAAATTATGTGCCACTTGAATAGATTCCAAGATAGTTCTGTAATGTGGGCCTAAGTGATTTTCTCAAGGTCACATAGCAAGTCTGTTCCTAGGCAGAGAATCCAGCTTGTGTCTTCAGGCACATGTGCTGATCATTCCCCTTTATATCCCTCTGCGTTGTCATTCATAGGAGCCAGGTCAACAGTCAGATTGACTCAGTCATGAGCAAGCATCAACACTTTCTTTGTTATTTTTAATTCATCATTTCTCCTTTTTTAGATATTTGTGATCAAGCTAACCATGCAGCTGTTAAGAAACATCAGAAAGAATAATATTTGGCCAGATGAATCAGATGAATGATGAATATCTGGGCATTGCTATGGTGCAAGAAGATCTCATTCATGCCTGTGACATCAACAAAATTACTTCCACTAAAATGTCCATTGGACTGTATGTATTGTAATCAATAGTATATTAACATTTGGGCTATAATGTGTTTGCTTATTGTTCATAGTTATAGATATAACGGTATGTTATGAAAGTCTGTGGCAGCATGCCATGTACAAGGTGGTGGTTAAAACTTCCTGAAAAACTGAATATTAGTTTTCTGAGTCTCCAGAATATCATTGAGAGTATTATAAATAGTACTATATAGTATAGTGCACCTTGAAACAGAAGAATTCAGTCAAGAAACATACTTAATAAATCTTGCTGATGTTCCTTTAGAACTTTACTTTTTCTTCTAATCTGTCTTTATTTTGTTGTGGGCTCTTGTACAATTTAATTTCTGGGAATTTCACTGAGTCATATATATTTGACCCTGACTAGTTACAGAATCACAGAATCACAGAATTGTCTAGGTTGGAAGAGACCTCAAGATCATCGAGTCCAACCTCTGACCTAACACTAACAAGTCCTCCACTAAACCATATCGCTAAGTTCTTTTCCAGGAAGTGTTGTAGTAGAAATTGTTCCTTCTTGCTGAATACCATTCCTTTAATCAAATGGCTTCTGTGGCTTAGGCAGAGTAAGCTTGAAACCCTAAAACACTTTTTATCATCTGAGCAGTTAGGTGACCTGGAATATCCTGAGGAAAACTGATGCAGGCATATTACAAGTGTAGGTAATAGCATGGTTAATTATTGTTGGCCATTTAGCAATCCATTTTCTGATGCTTATGAATTTGGTAAGTTTTATTAAGTTACTCTAAAAAATTTCCATGCCAAGTGTCTGCCACAGTCTGAATTTCTTATTTAGAGAACTTAAAATAAAAGTGTCAGTTCAGAGATGAAGAATGTGCTTGGAACTGCGTTTGAATTTCAAACTTGTATCTCTTTTTTGGCCACCAGTAAAAATCTAAAAAACAGAGTGATGAAGTCTCTCAATCTGTCATGCCAATCTTCAGTTTATCAGCTTAAGAATGGCAGCTATCTGTTATCTTGAAGTCTGTGATGTGTCAAGAATTTTTAAATGTATTACTGATGCAATTCAGTCTGAGAACAAAATCTGGGGAGGATTTTAAATAATAACCAATAAATTAATAACAATTGTTTTGTTTTGTTTTGTTTTTCAGTAATCATTTTGCAATTTACAGATTACTTCAGAAAACTGGGATCAAAAATTTGAATTTTAGTTCATAAGTATAAATCTAAAATATAAAAATAAACTGACTTCATTGTAACTAACAATGCATTTAAAAATCCCAATAACCTGGTAAAATAGCAGAAGCTGCTTTTTCATTGGTAAGTAGACCCATTACCTTGAATAAGTCTGTGATACAGAGTAGGATAATAACAGCAATTTTTCACTTATTTTTTCCATACATCCAATGTTCAACATGAAAACAAAACACATAATTATGAGAAACAAAGTTGTGTCTTTGCAATAGAAGGTGTTTTTGCAGTGTAAAATTCCAGGAGAGGAAGAGAGACAAAGGATTGGCAGGCAAGGAAAGCTACCTGTGTTGTAACCTAAACAGGGACAGGCTTTGAGAATATGTTTTAAATGTGGCTAGGCCGGCCACTTTAAGTAGGAATATCTGGAGCAGAAGAAGGAGGAGAGATTGCTGTTATAAATTCAGAATAGGGAAGTTGGGGCTTCTTAGAAAGCTAGTCCCACTGAGAGCCCCTGATAAATGAAAAAGTGTGCCTCAGGGGTTGAGATAAGGAAATGGGGATCACTCTACAATTATAGTTGTGGGCAAAACAGACTTAGCATAGGAAGATAAGTAAAATTTATTACCTGTTGCTGGTGGGCTGGAGTGGTGAGAAACTCTTCCACCTCTTCCTTGCCCTGAGTGGCGTGGGGGGGCTGGGAGTGGGGACTGCTGTCAGTCCATGGTGCTTTGTTTCCACTGCTCCTTCACGGTCACTCCTCTGCTTTGGTGTGGGGTCCCTCCTGGGGGGTACCAACCTTCCTGAGCTGGTCCTGTGTGGGTTTCTCCACAGGCAGTGGATCTTTGACTTGCATAGAAACAGTATCATCAATACACTCCAGAAATCTGGATTGCTAGCACCAAGCAGTTTTGCCCTTTACATAGACATCTGGTGGTTAGAGTTGCCCTGAGTGCAGAGGACAGCAATCATGAGGCTTCCTCCAGTTACAGAAAGACTTTGTGGACTTCACCTTCTTGGTCTGGAAGCCTCTGATAGATACCTACTATGATATCACCTGATTTAGTGTGCCCTTTGATCCTTACCAATCATCTTTTTAATGGCAAAGATCTCTGCATTCTTCCCGAGATATCAAGTCAAGTTGGTAGCAGGGTGCCTCCTTCCCTCCAAGAGCTACATTTTCAGAAATACAGAATACTTCAGCAAGTGCGAAATGGCATCTGCAGATGTACAAATACTTTTATTCAGTCCATATAAGATGTTTCTTCACTAGTACAGTGAATTCCATCCAGATCTAATAAACACCTATTCACATTTCACTGGTTTGTTACACTTGAAAGAGTTATTCATGCAAACCTTCCCTCCCCAGTCCCCAGTGATTATCTGGGTAAATTCAGCCAAGCAAAAGCTGGATGAGTATGTGGAAAGTAAGACATTCCCATTAATTCATCTTACCTTTCCTAGGTAGGCATTATATGTTGTAGTTCTCTAGAATGATGTCATGTACCTGTATTTTTTCTGGTTTGAGTGGGAACCGTTTCACTAGTTTATAGTGTTTACAACTTTAAAGAGATAAACTAGATTAATTGGGTGCCATTTTAATATTATAGAGTCAAGAATTCAGAAAATCCAAAATAAAGTTGCCTATGGAATCTGAAATTGTTCCTAATGTATTTGTGTTATAAAATGGTTGTGCATGAAGATAATACGTAAAATTGGCCGTACCGCCACAGATGCTGTTAGTGCTTACAAGAATAATTATAGAAATATCATTATTAATACATCATCTAATAAAGAATGTTGGAAAGAGCAGAGGATAAAATCTATAAGATATAATGTTTTTTGTTCTTTTTTAAAATGTTTTGAGATAAGAAAATTGAAACAAGTATTTGTTTTATATGCTAATTTGTGCAATGCTGATAGGTGGACACTAGAGCACACAGGAAGCTAAAGGATTATACAGGGCATAGAAAAATAAATACAAGATTCACATAATGCCATAATGTACATACCTTATTCGTAGTCCACACTTTAAAATACATTGAATAAGTCACAAGGTTAGAGTCATGTGACACTGCACTTTTAGAGAAAAAGTGTTCAGAGACAGTATGCCTCACAGAACTGTGTCACAGCAAATGAATCACTGCTGCTGTTGCTGTTAAAGTTCAGAAAGGTAATATGTGAATGCAATTCAGATAATTCAGAAATCGTATCACCAAAATAAGTCCCTAAAGGGATAAATGGTGGAAGAGCACAGAGGAAAATCATAACTACATAATTTTCCTGTACAAGTCAGTAAATAGAGGAAACACATACTGTGGTTGCTAAAGAGACTATCTTGCTGTCTTCAAATTCTTTGCCGTTTCCATCCCTGCATTTGCACTGACGCTGGCACTGGTCTGTACAGCTTTGTTGGGAATTAGTTCCCAGCCTTGCCTAGTGTAAAAATAATCCTCCGAAAAAAAAAAAAACAACAGTATGTTTAGCTGATGATGATTACTATTACTATGTAATTACTGTAATTACTGATGATAATTACTATTACTCTTTATGTAAGTATGTATGTATGTATTCATGGACAATGTTAGTCAAGTATGAAATACATAGAAATTTCAGGGCTTTGAATTTTAGTTCTGTCTGTCTCTACATTAAGTGGTCTAACCCTTATGCAAAAAAAAACCATAAAAATAAAAATCTCCCTCTTTCTTTCTCTGTATCTGCCCCACAATGTTATGTGCCTAGATGAACAATGTTTCAGCTTCAGTAAAAACAGTGAGTGCTCTCACTCACAATGCCTCATGACTAGGATGCTGTCTTGAGATTTGTGGGCTCAATCTCCTTGAAGAGAACAAACCTGAAAACTTGTTTTTCCTCCCTCTGTAATGGATGTTTTTATGGATGGGTATCCAGTTATTAGACCACTATAGAAGATAAAGATCTGGATTCACTGTCAGTGTTACATCAAACAAAGTTAGTCATAGGAGCAGTAACAGTCATACTCATAGACAAAAAGTGAATAATTTTTCTGGGATTCTCTTGGGATCTCTTGGGAGCTCTGGATACATCCTCTATTGCTCAGTTTGAACTTGAATTTTCATAGAGACAGAGGTACAAGCTAGATGTTGGGTACCAATGAAGCAGGAGCTTTGAAACTGTGTAGTGACTGAGGTTAGGCTCTCCCCAAAATTCTGGATGAGGTAAGGAGGCACGAATGACAAATGTGCCTACATGACTAAGCAATCCTAGAAAAACAGTGGTGTGAATTCCATGTGGTTATACTGATTTCATATTCTGAAAACAAACAAACAAAAACTATTTTGTTTCCACTTATCACCATACTGCTCAGCTCCCAAGGGAACAGAATATGCAGTTCCAACAGGACATTTCTAATTATTTTTTGGTACTTATCCAAAGCTAATTTAAGTCAGCATCAGTTCCGTGAATGTCATGTCTGTGTTCTGAATGGGAAGCTATTGTAACCCTGTAGATAAACCCTGTACTACTCCAGTACAAAAGTCTTGGGGAACAAATCCAGATAATTTAAATACCAGTTAGGACTAGAATGGATGTGAAAATTTAAGGTATGACCTCCAAGAATTTGAACATATAAGTTCAAAAGAACAAAACAGATCAAAAATATAATTTCTCTAGAATGAAAAGCTTTTTGTAATGTAAAAGTGGTACCACTTCTTAATAGAAGAATACTAACTGTGAGACCACTATCATCCATTAACAAACAAAATAGGAACACCTAGCATGAAAAAATAAATGAAAAAAGTTGTCAATACCTATTTTTTTAATAGTGAGTCAGTTTCTAACTCTTTGAATAATCATTAACCAAGCTCCTATTCTCCATTCTTGTAAAAATGTTTAGAATTTAAAAAAGATTACAGTAAATAATAATCTTTTTGCTTTAACAGAGGTAGCAGCATTAACGTATGATCCCAGCTCTCCAATGATATTTCAGAATGAAAGCTGACCTTTCTTTCTTTAAAGAACATTGTTAAGCCTCAATTATGCTAAATACACATGCAGATAGTCCTGCACCATGCTTTGATCACAGAACGTATGTAATTTATCCCTTGTGACAATAAGATGATTTAAATGATGTGTATATTTCATATTTTCTTTATATATATATAAATATAAATAATTATATATATATATATATAATCTTCCCAACTAGATTCCCTTCTTCCCTTGGAAGTAATACATGTTTATATTTTCCCAATCCAAACTTTTTTCTTTTTTTTTTTTTTTTTTTTAACTTACACTTTTTAATATTGTCCTATATCAGGAGTTTTCGAAGACAAAGAATCAATATTTTATTACAGATCAAATGTATAAAGTATTTCAACTTCTTTAAAGGGCATGGGAAAAAAATCTCCTGTAAATTAGTGGAATTTGATGCTCATTAAATGATCTTTTCAAATACTTCTATTGTGAAAAATCACTTTTCATATATATTGACAGTTTCATAATCTTGAACTATTGGAGAATAACCGTAAAATTAGCTTATGGTAAGTTTTGCCTTTTTTGTTAACACATTTTGCACTTCGGTTTTATTTTGATTGAGTCTTTTTATAGTCCTAGAGTGGTGCTAATTCTTAAGGTTTGTCAAATATGAGGTGATACTTGATTTATTTCTTAAAGTTCTAGATTCTCATGTGAGAACTTTCATTAAAGATTCACTTATACCCATCCTATCTGAAAATAAAAAAATACAGCAAGACATACAGGCTTAAAAAAGTCCAAATGTGGGAGGGAGGAACAGACTGTATTAAAAAAAAAAAAAGCTTGTAAAGATTGATCAAATCACATATTTTGTGGGCACTGAGCTTGGGTAGAGTTGTTAATACTGCATGCCATGGAGCC
The DNA here is from genome assembly GCF_964035555.1 of Netta rufina. Taxonomy (NCBI): domain Eukaryota; kingdom Metazoa; phylum Chordata; class Aves; order Anseriformes; family Anatidae; genus Netta; species Netta rufina. The sequence goes on along the minus strand of NC_140123.1, from coordinate 155,894,337 downwards.
TGGTCTAGCTATTTTGAATTTGCATTAGTTATGGTGTCCATCTGCATCCAAATGTTTTTCAGGAACAACTCATCTCATTATTACAACACTCAACAGGGCAGCTATTGAACTGCAAGTTCAAATCCAGTGAATGAAAATTAAAGCTGCAAGAAATCAATGGTTAATTATGCCCCTTTGTCTCTAACAAAGGGGCATAATTAAGTAGGATTATCACACAGATCATATACTTCTACCCAAATTCAGTTCCATTCCCATGTGCCCAGTACTCATGAAGTGTAGGGGAACTTAAAGGTCCTCTCAGGGAAAGGGCAAAGGTCATGACAAATTTGGAGGAACAGACTTCTAATATTAGACATTTATGAGGCCCATGGGAACTGCAGGGTTCATCAGACAATCCCCACGTCTCCCCTCTTTGTTGACTGTAAGGTAAAGAATATAATAACATTCCATATGTCTGTGTGGGACACAACCCTTAACCTCTCCACTGTATGAAATAAATGCAGATGGTTTCCTCTTTCAAGATATAGTCCAACCTAGATCTGTGTCTATAGTTCCACACTTACTCAATCCAGGGGAAGCTAAAGGTTTACTACCTTATTATGTGTCCTAATTTAATAAGAATTGAAAATGTCAACCTAGAGTGTTAAAGCCTAGTATAGCATGTGATTCTTAGATACTTGATACTTAGATACTTAGATACTTAGATTCTTAGATTACTTGCTAACACCATGAATTGACAGTGAGTGTATGATTTTGAATGTTATTCTAGTTTGAATGTGGATAGCAACGAATATATTTTTGAATTGCTATGTAGAAACTAATTGTAATTCTTGAAAGTCTGCTGCAGTTTGACAAAACACTGTTTTATTTAATAGCTATAGTCTTTGGAAACAAAATACTGCTGCAGAATGTAAATGAAGCATTTCTCACTGCCTCTTCAGTCTGAACCAGGACACAGTGCTGAATTATTGGATGAACATTACTGCTACACCCTTCATTACTTTCTTCTCCAGTATTCCTGGGCATTCCTGTTGCCATATCACACCCACCACATTCTTATTTATAAGTTATTCCATTCATCAATCACTAGCAGTGTGATGGAAATTTTAAGATTTCTGTCTCATTTTGAACAATGTTTCATGTGCTTATGTGGATTAGATACACTTCTAATGTTTCTGTGAACCCGTGTTGCTTCCTTAGCTAATTCAGACACAGCTACCTATGTATCATTCACAGAGGAAGGACTGAAGTAAAAACTCTTTCAGTGATATCCCCACATTCACCACAGACTAAAAGCAAGAAGTATAATTTAAATGTTTTTAGACTCAGTCTTGCATGCATTTTGCTACTCTCTGTAAAGCTTCAATTGAAGTTTTTCCCATGCTTAGGCATTCTGACCATTTATTTTCTGTATCATGTCTAACTTATGTTTCTAATCAAGGGTGTGTTTATGTAGCAGTCCTTCCTCTAAGAGTCTTCTCTTCTCAGTCATCTGTTTTATTTACAACAGCAGGAACCTGAAGACTTTGAAACTTTTCAAGCCTTCCTCTGGCAAATCTGGTTGAGAATGTCCAACAGATGCAAAAAATATGGGGAAAGAATGAAAGATGGACACTCAGAAAAGGCATATTTGCAAATCCCTGAGGGCAAATTTGTAGCCATGTGCACTTACACAGACATACCATTACAGCACAACTATACAATTGGGTCTCTCTCTCTCTCTCTCTCTCTTTTTTTTTTTTTTTTTTTTTTTTTTTTTCCTGAGAAGTGCAGCTGAAGTGTTACACTGTTAGACTGTCAGCACACTTCCTAAATCTATTGCCTATAGCTCTGAATGATATGATCTCCACACTGGACTATGACTGTATGTAAACAGCTCAAAATGCTAACAATATTTCCCTTTACTAGAAAGCAAAGCTTTCTTTCTCATTACCTATGAAAGATAGCTGTGGGCACTAATAATTTTCAAACCCTCAATCTAACTCTAGAACATTCAGTTGTCTCTGGGAATTCACTCTAGCTATGGGTCTGACCCATATGTTAGAAAGTACTTATATTTTCGAGAAAATAAACAAATAACAAAGACAGTAAAATATTTCTAAATGCAAATAGCACAGTCACCAGTATGCTCTTTCCAAAGTCCTGTGTCATGCCACTGCTAAAATCATAGATTTCTTAGTGATTTCTTAGGTTCTTTAAGCACCAGCTCACATCCTCCAGGAGGTGATTTATTTATTTATTTATTTATTTATTTTCTACACAGACTTATTATACTTTGAAAAGGTAATAAATACAAATGAAAAAATAAGAGTAAACACATTTACAAGGTTGGTAAATCTCTGTGAACACAAAGGGAAAAAGGTCAGCTGAAATATTTCTGCACATGTACTCATAGGCTTTTCAATTTCCTCCATCACAAAGACAAAATTATTTTAAGCACATCAAGAATATATCTTTCATATTATACTGTAATTGGCTTGTTTGCATAGCACACATTTCATTGTGTTATGTCTGGCTGTAAAAGCTGAGGAGGAATTCTTCAAGAGAAAGGCCTGGTCCTTTACTTCATACCAATCCACATGGGCCAAACTCCACCATGTTTTGTGGTGATCAGGAATACAGACTGAATTACAATGCTTTGCCCAGCTTTTTTGGAGAAGAGAGGAATGTGTAAAGAATTGAAGGTGTGTGTTTCTTTTGCCGTCTTCGTATCAATATACGAGTATTTTTTCATCTGTCAAAATGTGTTGAGAACTGGTTTGGATTGTATTTTGTATTGATATAATATTTAACATACTGAATGTGCTATGTATAGGTAAGATAAACTATTGTGAAGTTTATTAGAAATATAGAAAGAAAGGAGAGGTTAAAGCTAAAAAGGTACTTGAGACCACTATTATTTGGATCTTGATTTAGATGTAAAGCATTGAAATCAGTTTGGGAGGGTTATACTTAGAGCAATAGATGGAGACTCAGAAATTCTTGATTCATTTTTCTTTTCTGCCACTGACATATTTTGTCATTGTAGGGAAATCTTCTAATTTCTTATTTTTACAAATCCCCCTTTGTAAAATGGAATAAGAACACTTTCTATTTTTCATTTGTGTGACTTAATCTTTTTTGAATTTTATGCTATAGGGCCTGTTTATTAACTGGATATTTGTTTAGTGGTTTTTGTTGAGAGTCACTGGGTGCTCTCTAATAAATAGTTCTACTGTTACTATTAAGGTTACTTGAGTCTGGTCCTTGAAGTGTAAAAGTCAAAATTCACATGCTAGGATCATAATAAACTCATTTATAAAATTCAAGTGAAGCTGCTTAAAAAACAGCCATCAGCAGGCTATGTCTGCTCCTATTAGCAACAATCAGTGCTTTTGCTCTCAATCAGTGAGAAAGGTGTTCAGCTCTTTTGTTGAAGCTGGTTAAATCCAGACAAGGGCCAGACAGCTTCATCCACAGATTTGCACAAAGCTTATACCATCAATAGTAAATCCAGTCCAAAAAGACACAAGTTTGGATAGCATTTCTGTTTATATTACCAAGGTATTTTTAACAACTGCATTTTAGTATTGTATTGTTAGGGGAAATGTGTGTAGACATTTTCATAAGTGTCTGGCACAGAAAAACAAGGAATTTATGAAAGTAAAAAAGAAATTTCTTTTAAAATATGTACTGACAGTGGAGTAAATTTTAAGATTAATTTGTGCTCCCTGGTAGGAATCTCTGCTATTGCAAACTGCTTGATTTGTTATGCAGAAGTGCCTTTAAAGAAATTTTTGTCATTAAGAGATATTGATAGTAATATTCCCATGCTGACAGAGGATTCTGATGGATGTGATCATTTGAATGTTAAACTAAGTTACTTGCAGTGGGTGGGATACAGATTGGTTGTTATTGAATTTAGCCCTCAAACAATAACCAAGAGGAAAGCCCAAATCAACAAGGCATATTTTTATAGTCTGTAATTCAAAAAGTTACCCTACAATATATCAAATGATGCGTGATCATACTCTTGTTATGAATCCTGACATCTGATACAGGCAAGAGAGAGGGTTTTTCAAGGTTAAATCTGAATCCTTACATTTTCATAACTTAAGTCAGACTTGTGATGTTATGTTTCATAGAAATTATGAATATTCTTGACAAGTTAACCTCAAAGGCTGGAGAACTAGGTCAGCTAAATTGTCCAAAGTACAAATTTTTAAGACCATTGCAACTAATTAGGATTACAGATTTTTTTCAAAACAACTTCTGTATCGTGAGAACTCCTTTGGGGTTATAAAATACTGACAAACTAGGAAGCACCTTCTTTTATGTTTCAACTAACCACGTTAGGATAATTCCATTCATAATGGCCACAGCTGGTTCAAATCAGAAAAGCTTTTACCCCATCTTTCAAGTTTGCTAGACTTTTTTTTTCTTAATTCTTGAACAGAGTATTATTTTTTATCCACAGCTAGAAAATACATGATCTCAGAACAACCCTCACACCAGCAGTTACTTTTCTGTCTTCCTCCCATTCTCTTGTTTCATGAAGGAAATGGAAGCCAGCAGCTCAGCCCTGACAGTTAAGAAGTAGAAATCTTTAGCCATTTTTCTTGTTTTCTACTTATCCAAAGTGGAAACAAAGAAAACACTCAGAATGTAACTAGCAGACATAGGAACTATAATCCCATTGAAATTTTACTGTTAGAACCTGCTTAATCTCAGGTGAAAGTCTTGCATAAGTGATGGCAGCCTATAAACTTACATACTCTTTCCCTTCCTTACTCACTTGATTGTGCAACAGCAGGACAAATATTTCCCAAATCAAAGATGTGTTTGTGTTTTATCTCCAGGCTCAGCAGTTTCAGGTTTTTACTGTAGTTCATGGCATGACTATTTGTTGTTGTTGTTGTCATTGTATCTGTGTTTGTATGTTTATTTTTATTTTTTGTTTGTTTGTTTTTAAACTCTACTCTTTAAGAAATAGAGACATCATTTTTTTTAATTTTTACACCTTGTAAGTTTCTTTTGGTCTTTTGACATTTATATGCACCTAAGTGTGCTATTTCATAGAATAGCTATATTTATGTAGTCCCAGAAGTTTTACTTCATGCAAAATGGGGGGGAAATACCCATGAAATTTGCATGAAATAAAGCTTCTATATTTGAGAAAAGTCATCAGTCAGTAGCTAACTCAACAGAATGGTTTATTGAGTGGTGGTAGAAGATCAGTTCATCTAAGCACTCAATAGTCATCTACTAAGACCAACCCTGCAGACAAATTATAAATAGACATTATAAGAAAAGTTTCCCTGCACTCCTTCCTGGCTATGAGCTGTTGTTCAGAGAGTGTAGATGACTTATGTATGATCACATGCAGACACTCAGGCTGTGGGTGAACATTATGCAAGAGTTTCTGCAGCTGGCAGAGCACAGGAAGCAATGTGACAGCAAGAACAAGCAGGTTTGAACAGAGGTTGGAGAAGCAAAAGAGATTTAGGCTATCACTACTAATAGATTGCTCCCCAGTGTACACATTAATAGTAGTGAAAGGAATTGGAACCTAAATCTAATGATTTTTAATCTATTCTTAATCTACTTGGCCATGATCGTAGTCCAGTACTATACATGAGAGGGTGTGTTTGTAACATCAGAGAAAATTGCCTATGACACAAAAATAAGGTGCTGGATTGTTTCATGCCATTAATGAAAAGAAGGTTTTATGTGGTTTCTAATGAGTTTTAACCTGCTCGAATAACATCATATAATAATTTAACATATCTTGTAATTGTCTTCAATAATTATAAACTAGCCTTAAGGGCAGCTGACTAACAGCACCTCCTAACGAATTTCTTGCATCAGCAGTTATAGGAACAAACTCAAACCCTATGATGAGAAGGTCGCGTCTGCTGGAATAGATGAGGCCAAATTCAGACAAGGTTTCATGCTTAACAAACAAACATTTATATGTTTACTCCCTTGCTTCAAGTCATCTTCCTAAACAGGAAACTGTCTTTCTTTCACTTCAAGTAATGTAGAGATATAAATTTCCCACTCAACTTTTTTTCACATGACAGACATGCCACAGTGCTTTGGGATCCTTTGCTGTTAAATTCATCGTGCCGGAGGGTAGGAAGGCTCTGCACAGGGACCTGAACAGGTTGGATCGATGGGCAGAGGCCAATGGGATAAGGTTCAACATGGCTAAATGCCAGGTCACAATGGCTAAATGCACTTTGGTCACAATAACCCCATGCAATGCTACGGGCTTGCGGGACAGTGGCTTGAGAGCTGTGCAGAGGAAAAGGAACTGGGGATGTTGGTCAATGCTCACCTGAACATGAGCCGGAAGAGTGCCCAGGTGGCCAAGAAGGCAAATGACATCCTGTCTTGTATCAGGAATAGTGTAGCCAGTAGGACCAGGGAGGTGATTATCCCCCTGTATTCTGCTCTGGTGAGGCCACACCTTAAGTACTGTGTTCAGTTTTGAGCCCCTCACTACAAGAAGGACATTGAAGCCCTGGAATGTGTCCAGAGAACCTGGTGAAGGGCCTGGAACATAAGTCCTATAAGAATTGGTTGAGGGAACTGAGGTTGTTTAGTCTGGAGAAGAGGAGGCTCAGGGGAGACCTTCTTGCTCTCTCCAACTACCTGAAAGAAAGTTGTAGGGAGCTGGGTTTCAGCCTCTTCTTGTGGATAATTAGTGATAAGACTAGAGGGAATGGCCCCACACTGAACTGGGAGAGGTTCAGGTTGGAAACTGTGAGAAATTTCTTCTCAGAAAGAGTAGTCATTGGAACGGGTTGCCCAGGGAGGTGGTGGAGTCACCATCCCTGGGGGTATTCAAGGAAATGTTGGATGTGGTTTTTGGGGACATGGTTTAGTAGGTGACATTGGTGGTAGGGGGATGGTTGGACCAAATGATCTCAGAGGTCATTTCCAACCTGAATGATTCTATGATTAATAATTTTAAGATTTGCTAAAAATTACTTTGAAATGAATATATGCTATACTTGTCCTGTGCATTAAGACCAGATTTGTTTTCCACTACATTTTGTTGAACCTTAGCATATGACTTAGCAGTGCAGGCCTTTGCAGTGAGGCCTTTGGATGCTGACATTTTGAAATCACTGATGAAAGTATTGGCCACCAATAAATAAAGATATTTTCCCAGGAACTGCTTAGCTATGAAAACAATGATTTTCTGTTGTTTCTGGATGTCTCCTGAAAATTTTCAAATCCCAAGCATCTCTGAAATCTGGTATAGTAAACTGCATTTCCCTCAGTGAGTCCAAGAGAGTCTAAAATAAACCCTATGTGTTTATAAAAATTTGAAATCAGGTATGCAAAGAGTGATGTCTTCTGGATCCTTCTGCCACAGTCCTAGACCCTGTCCTTTCTTCATGAAAGGTGTTGGGAGCAATGGCAAAAAAGGTATCCAGTGCACTCCTTTTTCCACCTACCAGCAGTTGTCCTGGTTTAGCTGATGCTGATAGTGAGGTGATCCAACTGTTACCTCTGAAGATCTTACAACATTTTACTACATGGCCCACATGATCAATCATAGCTAGCTTGGAAAGGCTCACTGGAGTCTACCCACTGAACTACTGGTTTTAGACAACAGGAATCCAGAATGATAACTTACCAAAATGAAAGACTACCACAACAGAATTTTTTGTCTATCCGCTTTTCTTTCCTTCCATTTTTCATTATTCTTTGTGGATTTTAAAAATAACAGCAACAGTGACACTAAGCTGTCAAATAATTGTCCCATTTCTGTAGTTTTTGTTTTGTTTTGTTTTTCATCAGCATAAATACGTGGATGGTTTACTTACCTAAAATCTCTCTGTCCACCTGGAGATCTTAATGAAGCTCTGGGACATTTTTCTCTTTGTTCACCATCAGGGGTCAACAACAATCTTCCTCATCTTTGGGGATTTAAAGATGGCAAAAAAAATATGCTTACCTAAAGTTGTAAAAGGTAATTTTATAAATAGTTGAGAGGGAGAATCACAGACCATTTAACTGAGGAAGAGTTCTGTTTTGGTCTCAGGAAGGCAGAATATTTAAAATAGAGTTGAAACAAGTCAAAAATCATAAATTATGCTGTCTCATGGAGAAAATGCTTAAAAAATCTTGAGATCTTGAGTATTAAAACTAAAAACAAAATCAAGAAAATATTCTCTAGAAAATACTTTCCTAAATTCATTCACAAATTTATTTACAATTGATTTAGGAGTTCAAATGAAATTTGAGTTGAACTTCTGAATTTCAAAGAGGGAGATCATAACTTCAGTAGCTTATTATATTCATGTTTTTGAAAGATTGGATGACAGCACACATAATGAATTCTTAGTGTGTTTTCTATCTTTTTATCAGTAGTGTTGTGTAAGTCTCTTAAAATCTGTGCCTGTACTAGCTTGATGAGTTTTAATTATCATTAATGTAGTTTCAGTTATAAAGAATAGTACTAGGAAATGCAATTTATTAAGAAAAAAAAAAAAAGGCAAAAAAAAAAAGCCCCAAACTGTTAAAAAAAAAAGTACTATAATATGCCCACTGACAGATGTGTCATGAGACACGTAGTTTCACAATGGTTCAACATACCATTTCATAATTGACAATTATAACACTTGTAAGTACAGGAAGAGTCTTGTTATTTAACAGATCAAGCAATAACCAGGGATCAGCTGAGTGCCCTCAGGTTAACAAATAGCATGATAATACAAACTTAAAAAAAATCTACATTTAAGTAAAGCTAAGGTCAGGAAAAAAAAATAAAACAAGTGCCAACACTTTGGGAAACCAAAGCTGTGGGTCTGAAAAATCACTAGAAATTTCTTGCCTTATTTTAAACTATATATATATATATATATATATATATATTTAAACTCTGTCTTGCGAGCTCAGACAAAAGCTCAGATTGTTGCTTGTATACAAGCCTATAAGTCTGATCAGAATTCATCAGCTAGGTCTTGTCCCTTGAGGGGTACAACCCAGCCAGTGTCCTCAGAGCTCCCTTATAATGTCGGGCTCTTGCCAAGCAAATTTGCAGATGCAGCCATACACTCATCCAGCACGTGAATGATTTGCATGTGTTTTCAAACTGGATGCTGTGGAGACAAGATCAAGGAGCAGAGTTCTGCATAGCAGGTGAGAGAAAAGTAGTGAGCTTATGGGTATGTTAAGTGCCAAATAAGTGACTTTGTCCTTCCTCCATTTTGCTGCTGCTTTTACCATGGCATTATCATTTTTGGCAACCGAAAAGGGAAAGGAATGAATAAGCTCAGATTGAACTCAGGGAGTAAGTAGATGCAAGCCAAGAGTGACAGAGTTCAAATAAGGAAAGGGAAAAATAAAAACGATTATCTCATTTCTAGCCAAAGAATTTTCAACACTCAAAACAGTTGGTTTTGTGTTTTCTCACTATGAGAGCCAGGCTCTTTCCAGTGGTGTCCAGTGACAGGACAAGAGGCAATGGGCACAAATTGAAACACAGGAGGTTCCCCATGAACATTAGGAAACACTTTTTTACTATGAGGGTGACCAAGCATTGGCATAGGCTACCCACTGAGACTGTGGAATCTCCCTCCTTAAAGATCTTCAAATCCTCCTGGGACATGGTCTTAGGCAACATGTCCTAGGTGACCCTGATTGAGCAGGGGGGTTAAGTCAGATAACCTCCAGAGGTCCCTTCCAACCTCAGCCATTCTGTGATTCTTTGAGAGTGAGGAGAACAACAGAAGTTTCCTATGTGACTCAGTACACAGAAGTGGTGAGCACTGGAATAGGATGCAGTGATAGCTGGAAGTAAATAAGTAGGTTTAACATCCAATTTAGAAACTAGCTATAGCTTTAACATCAGTTTGAACTAACTTAGTTGCTCAAATCTTGTTGCTGTTGCAGGGGAATCAAGTCCATAGCTCTCAGCTTCAGAGCAGTACTCTAATAGCAGGTTATCTGTGAAGAAAAAAGAGGAAGAACATTCTCCATTCATGCATTAAATCTGTTTCTTACTGCGAACATAAAGATTACCTGGGCCATAGAGCCTTAGAGCAGAAGTTAACAATTCTCCCTAGCTCAGCTACTCATCTGAGGGTGAGCCTCCTCCAAAGACTTTTTATCATGAAATATACTGTTAGGGTAAAGATCAGACTAGGCTTTCCTGCTCTTGGGAGTGTCCCAGTCACTGGATGAGACAGTCAAGCTTTCACTTGTTGCCTGTTGCCTGTTGTGGTCCACTGAAACTGGCATTATTTTCTTTCAGAGAATTGCTCTTCCAAAGGCAGGGGTGAAGTTTGACCTCCCACACACTCTTGAAAAACTTAATGAGTTGTGGGTAGGATGCATCTGGAGGATTGGCAGGGTATAATACAACCCTCAGGCAAGTGAGTTTAAGTGCTCTAACCACTGAATTATCGACATCTACAGCTGCTTTTTAGGAGGAAGAAACAAACTCTGTTCCATCTTTGAAAGAAGTACACATCTTTAGGAAAGGATTCAGGATCTCTCTCTCCCATGAGGAAGAAAGTGCATTTTGGTAGTGTAAAATAAGGTGATAACATAGCCACTCAGGCTTCTGACTTTCCAACATCTTGCTTTGGAGACTTCAACTGTGAGGGGATTTAAAGCGTATCCTTGCACTGTGGATAAAGCGTATCATTGCATGTTTGGATCTGTTCTGACTTATGTCCTACAAGGGTAATAACAATGCACATCATAACAACTAGCCTCAGACATTGTATCTTTATCATGAAAGGATTGTATTGTAAGACAGCAAAATAGATTCCTTATACACGCTGCAATGACAATTAGTATTTCGGTCTGCTTTCCATGTGCAGATGGCAGTTTTAATTTTGCTTCATCTTCACTTGGTTGACAATGAAATCTTTTGAACTTATCACAGATGTAAAGAAAAATGAGATACAGAAAGCCCAAGTAGATTTCTTACATGTTTAAATTTAAGGAGATAGTTACAGCAGATAAAATTTAACAGGTAGTTTTCAGAGTAAGAAAATGTGCAATCTGCCTGTTATAATAAGAAATTCTGGCAGAGCGCATATACTCTGGAGTGAAAATTTAAGTGAAAATTCATAGAAGTGAGTAGTAAAGCCTTCTTTGACTTCAGCAATTCTTCAGCTTTCACCACACATTTTTTACTCTGAGTACTTTGTTTTTATCTCATCATCCCTCCATGCATGTGTGAGAATGAAGTACATATTTATGTCCAAAAACTTGGTTTATAAACCATTTTAAAAATATACATATATATGTATATATATATAAAGATCTAACATGTACAAGGATATTCAAATAAAACAGTAGCATTAGAAGTTTTTTATTTGTTTGCTTGTTTGTTTTTTCTCTCTATGCAAAATGTGTCATATTAAAACATTCCATTAAGAATAATACCTTGGAATTATTTTCTCTACAGCCAGTGGATGTTCACAAGATAATTGCTATCTTTATGGAACTGATGGTGTTGCCACACTATAGATTTCCTGTGACAATGACCTACAGCTATAGCCTCCCATTTCCAAGTAAAACCTTAAAGCAGAATTAGTGAGAAAGTCAGGCATCCTGGGCTGCAGAGGCTGACAAGGGAGTAAGCAATGAAACGACACCTATGAAATACTTATTGGTCAGCTATCATTTACATGAATGCAGTTTAGGTTCCTGACAAATAATGTTAAGCCAGAACTATTCAGATCTCTTTATGCTTTGTTTTTCAAAGGATTCTTTCTGTTTTTCAGAAGAAAAAGAAAAAAGGAAAAAAAAAAAAAGCAGAGATTTTTTTTAACCTTTAAATCCCTCCTCTGACATTGATTGGACTTCTGTATTTTGTACTTACCTTCCACTTTGAATTACAGGAATAAAATGTAGTTTTGTCCCAGTATTTTTAATCTGTACAATGTTTCTGAGCTATTATTCACTAGCAAAGTATAGTCAGAATTAGACTTGTATGTTTTCCAAGGCAAGAACCGTTCCTGTGAAGACAAAGAAGCAGTAATGTTCAACAGTTTGAAACAAGTTCTCTTACTAAACTGTATTCCCTGTCTGTGATCAGACGGTTTTATATGTAGCTTGCATCTTAGGAAATCTGTATGTGTTTGGATCAGGAAAAGATCAACCTCATGCTGGCCCTGCAAGGCAATATAATGCTGGATCCTGGAGTAAACAGTAGCAGTATACCTACTTCTCCTGAAGCAGCTCGTCAGGAAGTGGGTGGGTGGCAAGAGACAGTAATTTTACTGGCTCCAAGCATGTGAGAATCATGAGTGAGGCCTGAAAATATCATGTGTCTGATGTGAAACTCACAAGATTAAAAAAAAAAAAAAAAAAAAAGGTTTACATTTCTTTTTGATTTATGATTTCTGAGCCACCAGACTACACACAGGTTATACATTGAAACTTTTTCCACGCATGGGCACATGGGGTAGGATTAGAGCAGCGCACTGTCATAAATCAAAGACTTAAATTCTCACATAATCATATAATTTTGGAGCAAGAACTTTAAAAAAAAAAAAGCAATAATGCAATAGGAACTGACAACATGGAGATGATGGAGCAACAGGCTTCTAGCCAAAAAGTAATGTCAAGAAAAGGGGAAAATTCATCATCACTACAGTACATTGCTATCTCTCAGTAAGAAGGAAAAGTGAAAAGCCATGATTATCAAGCTCAAAGGAATTTCTGCAACATCAGAAAAAGAAAAAAAAAAAAAAGTCACTGCTCTCTGCTCAGTGCTACAAGCTGGCTTCCAGATGTTTACCCCCTTCCTCTTCCAGGAACTTTTTCTCCCATGGCTGTAGCAGCAGAAAATAGGTCAGCCATCAGCACCTTCATGCTGAGTTACTGAAGCAAGGGTACATGTCCCATGTCTACAGCTGTCTGTCCTCATGGCAGACACAACAAAAACCAGGACATAGAATATGGAGCCACACACTTCCTGCTCTCCTTCAGAGGTTGTTCCACCCACTTCAGCTGAAGCACCAAGTAAAGAACCAGTTCTGTATCTCTAACACAGACCAGAGCAGAGGAGAGGAAGATATATGTCATATTCTCTGCTGTCCTACTTGCTGAAGCAACACAGCAGGACAAATTATATTTTACACCTGCAAATTCAACCTGGGGTAGAATTCACTTGAACTTTTTTTGCTGTATCTTTTCTCATATTTACATGAAAAATACCTGAGAAAACATTATTCATTATTCTAATTTGAGAAATCTTCCTTACTTGATCAATACTAGAAAAAATGTAGTGATAAAATGTTGCTTTTCTTAATGAAAGCTTTATTAAAACAGTATTATCAGAAAGGCTATGGGTTTATTTTAAATTATCCCATTCTATCTTCTTTCCTCTCATAATATATTTTCACTGAATGAGGCAAATGTTTCTTTGAGTGTGTTCAAAACAAAATTCACATTTGTAAAATTACTTATTTGCTTATGAGTGCATACAAATTTTATGTAAACAAAGATATTCATGTGCAAGAATTAGAATTGCATCCAGTGATGTATATTTTCAAGTGCCTTACCATCTGTAGAAGAATTTTAGTCTGACTTTGTTGTGAGTTTAAGTATTACAAAAACACAGGAAGATGTGGTCCTTGGTCCAAAACATTCATAACATGAAGGTGGATTGAATATTCAGTATTCAGTCTCCTAATGAGAGAAAACATAAAATTTCTGGTTCTGAATGTTTATGTTTGGATTAAATTATAATTTGTATCATTTCCTGTTTCCTTCCAGAAAACATATATTGCACAAGTATATGATATGATTGGTGGTCCTTTACCTGTTTTAGTTCTTGACTGAGCTGTAATGGTTGGTGCATTAGATTGGAGAAGAATCATATTTCTTTTACACCCTGCCTGTACCTGCAAATGGAAGTTGATGTATTCACTGTGGATAATCTTCATGTAGTCATAACAGCAAAGGAGTCATTGAGGTTAAAAAGTAAAATTAGTGATTGAATTCCATAAAAATGGGATTTAGTAGTTATACCCAGTGGATGATATCAATAGCTCAAAAGGTCCATTCCAGGACCTTCTTTGCAAAAGAACACTCCAAAGACAGAAAGTGCAACATAGATTAGATGTAAAAAGAATTGTGGAAAAGCAACAAAATTCAAAGATAGAAGTATTGTTCTTAGAAAAGGCTTGTGATAGGTTTCTGCATTAAGCTACTAATATCTTATACATGTAAGTGGCTTTGCCCAAGGCATTTCTGAAACCCTTCTAAAAAAAAGAAAATAGGATATATTTATCTTAAACGAAAGATTATCTCAGATTAATCCTTGAAAGAAATTCTAGTTTAGGAGGCATTTGGACTTGCAATTTGTATCTAAATTACAGATTGACCTAATTCATCTAAAAGCATAGTTCTAAAAACACTTAAAATTTTGGAGAAGCACAATAGATTGATCCAGAAAAAAATTACCTCTATATTAAAATGCTCTTCTTAACTCCATGTAATAATGATTGTAATAATGACTGGAAAAATACAAACTGTTGTGTTACAGAGTAGCTTAAAATTAATATATATATATATCTTCTATATTTCTATTTTCTGTATCTTCCATATAGATGTATTCCAGACAGATAACAGATATCTTCTCCATTTTGTTTCATAACAACACAAATCATGAAAATTGTGTTACAAAAAAAAAAAAAAAAAAAGTATCTCACTGAGGAAGAAAGAATGAGTTTTTAAACCAATAGCTTCTTAAAGATTTAGAAAACCTGTTTCTGAATATGAAAGTAGTGGGGGTGTCATGATCTTTTTTGTTGTGTCTGTACTTTTGGCAGATATTTTAGGCACTGCTTGGGACTGGGGGAGTGCATATACATACTATTTCCCAAGGTCTTTCAACCTTCCTTCATCTCTAAAGAGTTATTTGTTATTCTTACCCTTTCCTAACCAGTATTAACTCGTTCCAACGTTGTGAATGATAATGTCCTCAATCCCAAATTTTTCTTATGATATCCCAAGAATATTCCTTACATAGTTCATGAGTTTCTCTCTTTATGCATTTTCTTTAGAGCACTTCATGGGCCATCGGCTTTCATCCCATGCTATGCTCTTCCATTGAAATACCTGAGCTCTATACTAAGACAGGAAGTACCTCTGGAGATCTATTAGAGTCATGGAGTGGAGCAGCAGGACAGGGAAAGAAAATATAACAATAGTTTATCGGATATTACAAATTATTTGTCTTAATCAAATATACAAACCACTAAATGAACTGAGAAGGGTGTCCCCATGTTTTTCACACAGTGTAATCTTATTTTGTGCATTTGTAGTGGTTTTTCTAAAGGAACATTTAATTTTCAATTAGATTCATGGAATTTCAGTCAATTTTAGCCATAACTCCTCAGTAGAGAATTATAATTGTGTTAATCCCAGACATTAATCCCCTCCTTAATACTTTTGCTGGGAAGGTCATTTAAAAATTTACATAGTTTGCATTTAAGTTGTGAGCCACTACATCTCAGGTTATTGACCGGTTAATACTTCTCAAGTCTTAAACATGCATGAAATGTAACGGTCACCTTCTATAAAGCAATCTCTTTCACAGTCCTCCGTTTTTTTTTCCCAAGATTTGCTCTTATTCCTTTAATAGGATTATAATCTGCAACACATTATCTGAATTTTTAACTGCTATGACCCTTGAAAATGTCTGGATTCATCAATATTGTCCGACTTTGTATCAATTCCTGAATAGGATAAGAGGGCTCAGCTAGTTAATTGTGTCATTACTAATATAAGCAACACTATTCAAACATGGTTTAAGTGTGGGTGTGTATGGATTATAAGTGTATAATATGAATTTGAACTTTTTTCTTAAGGACGCTGAGTATCTTTAACCACTGCTGCTTTCAGAGAGATTTGAGAGTGCAGAGGAGCCTTGAAGAAGTACCTTGTCACACTTCAGAATCAGAACTTTTAGTTCCTAAATTACCAAGTTCTTAGATTCATTAATCTAATACAAAGACTGTGAGTCTGATCTTTATAAACTCTTCATAAAATTTGTTAAAATTTCATCTTCTTATTCATATGGATAGATAATTCTTATATGTATGAACATGGATGAAAAGTAAATAAATACAAAAAAATTAAGCAACACTAAACACAACTTGCCTACAAAAACATTATTAAAAAAAAAACAAACAAACAACAAAACAACACAAAACAAACAAACTCTGTAGGCCTTGGTCAGTTACCCATTTGCACTATATGATTTTATGTTGTCATGCATTGCATTGACATAAGTCTTTTTTCAATATTTAGGTTTACTGGAAGTTTAATAACTTAAAATATTGCTAATGAGGACAAATTTCTACACTTTTGTTCAATGGCAACAAATAACAAAAGATCAATAAATGAATTTTAAAAGGTCGTAAAATATTTTTAAGAGGTCTTTTTAAAAATTTCACAATGCCAGGAAATTATTCTTGATTGAATATTAGGGTTAGAAGAGTAACATTTTAGATACATTTTCTATAGAAACTTGTTGTACATGTCTTTGGGCAATAAATACACATACACGCATAGGGATATATATATAGACACATAAAATGGTTTTATTTTCTGGATTAACCAGAATTTCTATTTTCTGGATTAAAGTCTATTCTGTCACTCATGAACCTGTTATAGAATATATCTAAGAGCAAACAAATGCTAATGAGCCATGTTTTGTGTCATCATATCTATTGAAGGAAGGCATGGATCTTTTGTTCTCTATTAAAAGTAGATATGCTCTTTACTTCTACTACTGTATTTGGAAAATTGTTGCAGAAACCTCTGTCTAACCTACATCCAAAACTTATTTCTGTCTGTGGTCTTATGTTCATGAGATTTAGCTCACTGGCTTCTCATTGTTCTGGAAAAAAATAAACTAGTAAGTATAATAGACCCAGAGATTTTTTGTTTGTTTGTTTTCTCCCTGTTTTCTTTTCCTGAACTAGTTATTTTTTGCCTGAAAGTTAAAAAGTGTTCCTGAAAAGACAACTGAGCTAGAGGATGCCAGGAGTTGAATGAAGAGACATACTTTCCTATACTTTTTTTTTTTTTTTTTTTTTTTTCACATTTTATTAAATCTACAGTGTACTGATTTTTCAGTTAAGCCAACTGATGTAGGACCTGAAATCCCAGTGGAACTACTCTTGTCTCTGATATCTGACAGTTGAAAACAACTACTTAAGTATTCAAAATTAAGCACAAGAACTAGGTTGAATAATAACTTTAATTATATTTGCTGACCAGAGGTGACTCACAACTGACTGCCTAAAAAGAAGGTTTGGAAATCAAGGCCATCTTTAGTGAAACAAAGCCACTTTGGTGAAAAATTGGAACATGCTGTCCAAGAAGTTGTGAGATCTCCAGTCTTTAAGATTTTCAGAATTCATCTGGACAAGATCCTGAACTACCTTAGCTAACTTCAGCATTAGCCTTGCTTCAGGAAGCACTGTGAACCTCTATGGTCCCCTCCAGACAATGTTTTGTTATGATTCTATGGTTAGAGTGGGAAAAAAGACAAATCAGAACAAGATATTTTGTACAGAGGATACATGTTACTGCATACAGAAATCTCAATGAATTTACAATGTTTTAAAGATATGATATATTAAAGCTATGACATATAGCAGATATGACAAATTTTAAAGATGCATTTAAAGATGCAAGTCTTACGTTTTACATGTGCAAATGCTATTTGCATATTTTCTATCTTAATCATGCTTTCATGGACATAAGTCAAAGATGACACACAGAATAAATTTGAAGACATAAATCAACAATCAGTTTCTTCCTGTAAACTAAAAGGTATTCAGGAAATTTTCTAATACATTTGGACATTTTAAATATACATATATTATTTTATGTTTATTAAAAATTATTCCTGACAATTAACTTCTATGTTAAATCTAGGTAACCATCCATGTGGATAGAAAAAAAATTCCACCACTAGAAAACCCATAGTAGATACCAGGGTATTTATTCTGGGAACTCTCAGTATGTCTTTAAATCACCTAAATAAAAGATGACATTTCAAATGGGATCCATTTCATAACGAAAAACATAAATACCCATTTTGGAGACTTATGATTCGATTCCTTGCACAAATGGTCAGATAAATTCTTCTTTTTGTCCTTTCTGCTCTCTACTGTATCAATAGAAGCACTCGTATAATTTAGTATTTCATCCTATTTAGACTTAAAAAGGAAAAGGAATTGTCAAACATACAACCAGTAATCCAGAAAATGGTTCATATATCATTAAATAACTATTCTGCAGCTTTCCAGTCATATACCAAATACCAGTGTCATGATTCCCTGCCCAGTCCCAGCCATGCTACAAATAAAATCACAGGGTAACACAGCTCCAGAAGCCAGTCAATCAGCACATATGCGTTCAATTCTTACAGCATCATCTATCTACATTTCCCTCTTGCCCTGGAGATTGAAGGAAAGATATTAGTAATCAGCTTTGTTTCTTTTGGGGAGACAACCTAGGTGGGGAAATTCACACCAGCACTGAGTCCTCCACTCCAGCTCTCCTTACGTCACTTTCTGGGAAAAAAAAAATAAATAATAATTCTTTATCCTTCTGACAGTCGTGTAGGCATGCACTAAATCTCCCAATATCAAACTCTCTGAAACTGTGTGGGACAACATAGAAATACCTCTGAGAACTTATTTTTAGCTATTTCTATGTTCTGAATTAAAGTGTCTGTATAATAAAGTCAATCTCTGAATTTCTTATTGATATAGAGTGGTATTGTGATTTATGGATAACCCAAGTACTGTGAAAAACACCTATTTCTTTCATTTAATTAACCTCTGACAGTTACATGTCAAATGGGCACATACAATAAATAGCTACCATTATTCCATAAAAACAGGCAAAACCCAGCTGTGACTGTTGCAATGTCAAAGGTGGTGTCTGAATTATAAGTCTGTTTCTCAAATGTTTCTTAGTCTTCTATAATTTAATTATCTGATACAACATAAGGTAATTGCTAATGAAATTACTTTTTTTTTTTTTTTTTTTTTCTGAAGGGTAAAAAGATTTTAGGCAACAATTTTACAATTCTTAGGCTTACAAAGTGTTTTTAAAGCTCTATCTCAATCAGTGGAGACTGTTTTCCCTTTCTGTCTCTCAAAGTTACAGGTAAGGGTGAAAGATATTTTATGGATTTTTATTTATCAAAGAAGTTTTGACTCCACTTCCCAAGAAAAACAGAAACTTTACACTGAAATTAAAACTATTTTTTTCAATAACAGTTAGGACTTCTTTTTATTTCTCCCATTTGTATAGCACTATTCCAACTTTTGGAAATGAGTAGTGTTAAATGCTATGGACTAGTTCCACATGAGCAATATACTATGCTTTCCTGGCTGTAATGAACTGGTGTTTTAAAATTTTCCTTGTGAACAAAACAAGTGAATGATAAATGCCCAGTTTTGCTCATATATATATATATATATATATATATATATATATATATATATACATATATTTAAATTATTACCTATGAGCCCTTGAACACTCACCTCTTTCCATTAGATTCTCCTGTGCTCACTGAATTCTTTGGTGTGTACATGATCTAAGGCAGCCAGCCAGGAGTAGAAGGTGACCATGCTTCATCAAAGATGCAGTTAATGCCAGCCTTTTCCCACTGCCTGGCTTAGAGCAATGGGTGCATCTCTGTTACAGCCACTGAGGGCTCACTAGTTACTCACTAGTTGCTTCAAGAGAAAACTTCAACATTTAGGACTACTGTGCTGTCAGAAAAACAATATAAGGCAAAAGGATAAATCTAGACTGCAATCATCTACACTACCTACTTTCCAAGAAATTTTATCATTCTATGTACTTAAGATCATTGTTTGTCTGCTAGTTCTATAGTGTATAATTTTCTACATCTATGCAACAATATGCTGTTGAAGGGCTTAGGTCATGTCTCCAAGCTAATAATTTCTATGATACACATGGAAGCACACATCCAACAGTATTCTGCTCTCTTTTGTGGAGAAAAAATGAGTTAGTTGCAGTTTATAGGAAAAATTATTCATCTTATTCTTATTCATTCAGAATCCTGTGTGCCAGGGAAGATGACCATCTTTGGATGACATTAGAGCAAGTAGAGATCAATTATGGACTCAAGACAAAATTAACTCTTGTGAAGAGGTAGGTGTTTTGATTTTTTGGGACAGGGACTGTGATATTTGGGACAGGGACCAAATTTCAGATATAGTAGTAATGATATAGTAGTTGGTATCTTACCCAGAGATTCTGGAAGATTTGTCAAATATATAACAAGACTTAGTTAAAGTAGTTAGTCATACGTTATCATTGTACTATAAAGAGTGACCTGTCTGAGTGCTGGAAACAGAAACAAACACAAAGGGCACGTTTTTTAAATAATCTGTTCATGACTTATGGTATGTTTGTAAAATATTAAAAAATCCTACAGTAATAAGCACAATTGAAGGTTAGTAGAAAAGAATAAGAAAATAATAGAAAAGAATCTATAGGAAAGGATATCCAGGATATGTGGAGTCCATTGTTACGTTAATCTTGGTACACAAAGTTTCTGTACAAATTGGGATGCAGCTTTGCACTGTTCTCTGGTTGGCACAGATAGGAGACATCATTGTTTACTTGCTAGTTATTGTTTGTGATCCCAAACAATCCAAATGTTCTGAAGTCACTTTTAAGAGGAAGCTAATTCAATAAATAACTAGTTCACACCACCTGGGCTTGACATAATTCTGTTGATTAAGCAAAGTAATTATCTTCTGAGTTATTACAGTCAGCTGTATCTTACTACTGTATGTTTCTCTTAGCAAAAAGGTCATGGAAATGAATCTCACAAAGCCACTTAATTGTATCTCTATAATAAAGTAGTAGGAACAGCTGCTGAATAGCTGATATGTTTTCATGAGGCAGGTGGAAGACAGTCTTAAGCTGGTGGCCAGGACATGAACAGTGTTGGAATATTTTCTGGGTTCCTTCTTCTACAACAGTTTCTGTAACAGATACAACAGATAACTGTTTTAAAGCAAACAGATGACCCACACTCTCCATTCTCAGGTTGATGCTCTGCTAAAGACAAACAAACAAACAAACAAACAAACAAAAACTAACTTCTGCTTTTCCCCACAGAAGTAAAATGTAGGCAGTATATGCAAAGAGCACCCCTTCACATACCTGTTTTATTTCTGTTCCCTCAAATAACCTATGGCTTCATTCATACATGACTCTCTTGAAGGTAGGTGGTGTGGGTTTGCATCCCTCAGGCTAAGGAGAGTGCTCGATCCAGATAGCCTGTTTCCTCCTTAAATGCTGAAATCTGTATGGCTACTGCCTCCTCCCCTCTGCTGCAACTGTAAAGAAAGCAGCCACAACATCTTTGTGAGGTCCTGTCAGCATGTGTCAGACCCTGAAGCAGCCTGGCAATGCTTCATTTCTGGATCTTCATCAGGTTTAGACAGGAGATAAGCAACAAGCTGCTGGGGCTGGGGAAGCCCTGGGCATGCACTGAAACAAATTTTAAGAGTTTACAGAACCTTAAAATCAAACAGGGAGGAAACGACTTATTTTAACAGCCTCCAGGGTTAGGTACTGGGCATGTGAGGGGATTTTTTATTTCAGTCATCTCCGATCTGCCCAAGTTCATCTTATGTACATTACTCTCTTTATTCAGTCTGAGGGAAAGATCCTCCTGCAATCAAGCTGTTGAATACTGGTGCAATGTGATGGTCAGATGGCAAAAGTTTCTATGATTTGCATGTAATTCTCTTCTTGAAAAAAAAAATATATATTTCTACTTTAAAACAAAATAAAGTATCACAATTAAGCCATTAGTATTAGCGATATAGTTCTAATGAATAACAATAGAGAATTTTACTCTAAATACCTTATCCAACATGACATTATCTGTGTGATTTTTGTTACTGTTTTTTCTTGAACACTGCCTATAACAAATTATTATAACAAATACTCACTGGCATATATTCTTATCAACTGCATAGATACGGAGTTTAGGTATCTTTGACAAACACATACATTTTCAGAAAGAATAAAGCAAAAAGATAACAAAGTTTTAACCTTCTGTGTAATCTGGTGAGTACATTTTTGCTGTAAATATAACACTATGAACAAAAGAGGATTTCAACTTCTGCAAATAGATGTCTTTTTTTGTGTGTGTTTAGAAAAATAAAAAATAAAAAAACTTTATATGAAGTTATTTTCAAAATTATTTTTGCGTTACCCAAATATATAAAAAGCATTTTGCATTAACAACAAAGGTAATGTATTACCCAAAATATGATTAAAAAATTAAATTAATAAAAACAAAAACAAATGAAGATTAATAAAAGGCATTGAAACCTGCAATATTGAAAGATTTCCAGTATGTTGGGCTACCTTGAGTTGTTATATTGCAAATGATATCTCATCAAAATTTATTGTGTTCAACTCTCTGACAGCAAAATTCCACTTGCAAGTTTTTAACTTGCTTTACACAATGTTTCTAGATATCTACTGGAATTAAAATTAATGAAATTTTATTCCCTTCCCTTCCCTTCCCTTCCCTTCCCTTCCCTTCCCTTCCCTTCCCTTCCCTTCCCTTCCCTTCCCTTCCCTTCCCTTCCCTTCCCTTCCCTTCCCTTCCCTTCCCTTCCCTTCCCTTCCCTTCCCTTCCCTTCCCTTCCCTTCCCTTCCCTTCCCTTCCCTTCTTGTTTTCTTTCCTCATTGTTTTCTTTCCTCATTGTTTCAAATCCAGATAACCTCTCCAGAGATGTGTGCTGTCTTCCTGAAGCACGTGTCAGAGACTTTAGGAAGCCTCTGCTGCAGCTCATTAAACCAGAGGACTATTGTCCTCTTATCATCATTCAGACTGGGTCCTGGGATGCTGTGATAAGAAAAAATGAGTAATATTAGAAAGGACTTTGCATCCCTGGGGAGGAAATTGAAGGGATCAGGGGTGCAAGTAGTATTCTCCTCTGTCCTCAAGATGGGTAACTGGGACCAGAAAGAAGGAGGAGAACAGGACAGGTAAATGACTGGCTGAAAGGGTGGTGTCTAGACCAAGGGTTTGGGTATTTCGATCTTGAGCAGTCCTTTGAGAAGACGGGTATGTGGGCTGCTGATGGACTCTGACTCAGCAAGTGGGGCACAAGTGCATTGGGGAGCAAGTTCTCTGGACTGATTACCAGAGCTTTAAACTAGGTTTGACGGGGTAAGGGAGAGGAGTTAAATGTGACAGAGAAGGGCTGGGGGATGTAGTCATTGCTGTCAATGTTGAAGATAGTAGGGAAAAACCTCTGAGTTGTCCCATAGGATCATCCGAGGGCTCCTCAGAGAAGTAATGGTCCTAAATCTCTGTCCAGAATCTTCTTGCATCCCTCTAGGGGTAACCGTGCCTGCTGCTTCCCTAAAGTGCCTGTATACCAATGCGGAAACTGTGGGAAATAAACAGGATGAGCTCGAGATCTGCATACAGTCGTAGGGCCATGATCTCATTGCAATCATGGAGATGTGGTGGGACAGCTCACATGACTGAAATGCTGTGATGGAGCTTTATAGGAAAGACAGGCTGGGGAAGCAAGGGGGAGGAGTTGCCCTTTATGTGAAAGAGAAATTAGAATGTACCCAGCTCCACTTGGGGGAGGGTGAAGAACAAGTGGAGAGCTTGTGGGTGAGAAGGGGCAGGCTGGTATGAATGACACTGTTGTGAGGTTGTACTACCAGATCAGGTGGAGAAGGTCGATGAGATCTTCTACAAGCAGCTGGAAGTAGCCTCGTGATCCCAGGTGCTGGTTCTCACAGGGTCTTTAATCATCTAGACATCTGTTGGGTAAGCAACTTGGCCAAGCACGCGCAGTCTGAAAGGTTCCTATAGTGCATTGAAGATAATTTTCTGATGCAGGTGGTGGAGGAGCCGATGAGGTGGGGGGTGCTTCTGGAACTTGTTCTTACCAACAGGAATGGACTTGTTAGGTATGTAAAGGTTGGGGGCAGCGTGGGATGCAGCGATCATGAGATGGTGGAGTTCAAGATGGAACGTGGTGGAAGAAGTAAGGCAAAAAGTAAGATTGCTACCCTGGACTTTTGGAGATCCAACTTCAACCTCTTCCAGGACCTACTTGGGGGAGTCTCATGGGGCAGATTGCTAGAAGGTAAGGGTGCTTGTGAGAGCTGGGCAACATTTAAACAGAACTTCTTCCAAGCTTAAAGTTTGGTGCATTCCTAAGAGTAGGAATTCATGAAATAAGGGCAGGAGACCTGTGTGGATGATAAAGGAGCTCATCGACAAGATCAAAAGGAAGAAGAAGGTCTATGAAATGTGGAAAAAGGGCCCGTCCTCTTGGGAGAAGTATAGGAGTGTTGTCAGGGCCTGCAAAGACGCGATGAGGGAAACTAAAGCCCGCCTGGAGATGAAGCTGGAAAAAGAGATAAAAGATAATAAGGAAGGATTCTTTAAGTAAGTAAACAGTAAAAGGAAGACTAGGGATAATGTGGGTCCCCTGATGAACAAGGGGGGTGTCCTGGTAATGGGGGATGCTGAGATACTGAATGCCTTCTTTCCTTTGGTCTTTGCTTTAAAGACTCTCCATTGGGACTCCTAGACCCTGGAGGGAGGTCAAAGAGTCTGCAAATAGAGAGCTCCCCTCTGCTTGAGGAAGGGTGGTATGTGAGTGTCTGGGAGGGATCAATGCACACAAATCCATGGGGCCTGATGGGATGAATCTATGTGTGCTAAGGGAGCTGGCAGAGGTGATCACCAAACTGCTATCATCTTTGAAAGGTCTCGGAAAACAGGAGAGGTGCCTGAAGACTGGAGGATAGTCAATGTCACTCCAGTCTTCAAAAGGACAAGAAAGAGGATCTGGGAAACTACAGGACGGTCTGTCTCATCTCTGTCCCTGGAAAAGTGCTGGAACAGCTTGTTCTGGATGCCATCTCCAAGCAATTGGAAGAGAAGAAGGTTATGAGGAGTAGTCAGCATGGATTCACCAAGGGGCAATTATACTCGACCAACCTCATTCCCTTCTATGAAGATCACCAGCTGGGTAAGATGGGGGGAGAGCGGTGGATGTCATCTACCTCGATGTTAGCAAAGCCTTTGATATTGTCTCCAACAACATCCTGCTAACAAAGCTGATAAAGTGTGGAATAGAGGAGTGGACGGTAAGGTGGGTTGAGAACTGTCTGACTGGCCAAGATCAGATGGTGCTGATTGGTGGCACAGAGTCTGGATGGAGACCTGTGACAAGTGATGTTCCCCAGGGGTCAGTGCTAGGTCTGGTCTTGTTCAACATCAACAACCTTGATGAGGGAATAGTGTCCACCCTCAGCTAGTATGCCAATGATACAAAGCTGGGAGAAGTGGCCAACACACCAAAAGGTTGTGCTGCCATTCAGTGAGACCTGGACAGGCTGGAGAGCTGGGCAGGAAAAAATCAAATGAGGTTTAACAAAAGCGAGTGTAGAGTCCTGCACCTGGGAAGGAACAACCACATGTATCAGTACAGGCTAGGGGATGACCTGCTGGAGAGGAGCTCTGAGGACAAGGACCTGGGGGTCCTGGTGGATGACAAGTTGACCATGAGCCAGCAGTGTGCCCCTGTGGCCAAGAAGGCCAATGGGATCCTGGCATGCATTAAAAGGAGCGTGGCCAGCAGATCAAGGGAGGTATCTTCCCCCTCTACTCTGCCCTGGTCAGGCCTCACCTGGAGTAATGTGTCCAGTTCTGGGCTCCCCAGTACAAAAAAGACAGGGATCTCCTGGAAAAAGTCCAGTGGAGAGCCACAAAGATGATACAGGGCCTGGAGCATCTTCTCTATGAGGAAAGGCTGAGGGACCTGGGTCCGTTCAGCCTTGAGAAAAGAAGACTGAGGGGGGATCTTATTAATGTTTATAAATACCTGAAGGGTGGGAGACAAAGGGACATGGCAAACCTCTTTTCGGTGGTCTGTGGGAACAGGACAAGGGGCAATGGCCACAAAATGGAGCATAGGAAGTTCCACACCAATATGAGGAAGAACTTTTTCACAGTGAGAGTGACAGAGCACTGGAACAGGCTGCCCAGGGAGGTTGTTGAATCTCCATTTCTGGAGATATTCAAGGTCCGTCTGGATACCTACCTGTGCAGCCTGTTCTAGGGAACCTGCTTTGGCAGGGGGGGTAGACTTGATGATATCTGGAGGTCCCTTCCAACACCTGCAGTTTTGTGATTCTGTAAATCAACTTACTATTTTCATAATCTTTTGTCAAACCAATTTGACAGGCTATACTGTTCAGATCAGTAATTGGTGAAATATCTGTACAGATATATATTGTAGCTTTGCCTCATTCTAGTAGTTCTCTATCCACCCTTAACACCCTACAGTTCTGTGATTCTGTAATTTCTGGGGTTAAAAGAACTCTGGAAAATGAATAAGTCTTACCTTGTCCCATTAAAGCCATGTATATTCTACTTCATTCTTTATTTTCATTACTGAATATAAGATAATTCTTCTGCTAATATCTTGGCCATTTTTTCCCCTTACATTATAATATAGTAGACATAAATAAAAACACAACCAAGTGATTTTTTTCTTGTTCTTGTTCTTGTTCTTGTTCTTGTTCTTGTTCTTGTTCTTGTTCTTGTTCTTGTTCTTGTTCTTGTTCTTGTTCTTGTTCTTGTTCTTGTTCTTTCTCTTTCTCTTTCTCTTTCTCTTTCTCTTTCTCTTTCTCTTTCTCTTTCTCTTTCTCTTTCTCTTTCTCTTTCTCTTTCTCTTTCTCTTTCTCTTTCTCTTTCTCTCTGTTTCTTTCTCTGTTTCTCTCTTCTTCTTCTTCTTCTTTTCTGCTACATGTTGTTGTTATTATTATTATTATTAATAATAATAAATCTTTATTGGAGATATATCTTAGAAAATTAATTGGCACTTCTGCCCACTGGGCTTTTTAGATACCTGTCCCTTTATCCACCAGAATTACCAATCCACATTATTGTGGATTATTACAATGCACTGGAGAACTCCAGCTGTCCAAATCCATCTCTCTATCCCTCTTGCTGAAAGCTGAGCCCTGGCTGCTGCTGGCTGGCTCCGGCCTACAGGAGCCATCACAGGCTTCCATGTTCCTATGGGCAACAGTGTGGTCCCTGCACATCACATGGCATGTTGCAGCATACCCTGGGTTTAGATGGCCTCTCCTTGAATTCCTTAAGCTGATGTTGAGAACACATGAACTAAAGCAGTGACAGTCAGAAATAAAATTATTTATTCTTTATTACTGTGATAGACTTGCACAACACATGCCTGAATTTTCAGCTACACAGAAGGGGTAAATGGTTAATGAAAGTGTATTTGAATCTCTTCGTTTATGTTGTGAAGATGTCTCAAATTTGATTTTATCATCAAGTTATATTTCTGTGGTAATTGCTTCAGAATTACAGCCAGCTGAACACCAGTTATTAGACAATGATGTTTTAGGTCAGGGAGAAGTGGGTTACTTCTCTAACCTATTTTACCTGGAGAATTGCCTCAAGTCAAAAGTGGAAATGAATTTATTGTTGTTATTTTCCTGCTAACTCTCTACAGATCTACATTGCCATAGTTTGCATGACTGTCAGAATTTGTTCAGGGAAGGCTTAGGACTAGAATAACAAGGGTATTGGAGGTCAAGCATGCTGCACTTTGCAGAAATGCAAGACCCAGTTCTGAAATGAACTTCTGTCATTCATTACCATGAAAATTACAGTGAATATCGCTGTAATATATATATACATATATGTATTCTTAGATTTACATTCTTACTTTCCTTACCAAGGTATAAGTACCTATGTAAAAGACATCAATCAGATATATCAATAAATATATTTTTACTGTTTCAGTCAGTTAAGTATTTTCTATTAAATCAAGTTTCATTTGTTAATTTCAGCTTACTTGAAATGTTTTATTCACAATATTTCCAGGTTCACAAACTTTCATCAAATCCACTGCCAGCTCTTATCAGGTGACTTCTGATATGGGCTTCCCCTGATGTCTGGCTCTCCATCTGTAGGACAAAAAAAAAAATGAGTCTACCTCAGTCTTATGATGGTAGGACTGCTGGTAGCTATTTTTGTGGGGTTTTGATCAGGAGACTGAACACAGATTCTAGAATGCTGAAGTCCTCCAGAACAGTGCAGGCACCAGAAATAATACTTCTTTTGGGGTTAATATTTTTTAAATTCTACTTTGATTTCAAGAAACATTAAGTATCTTCTGAATGTGCAACCACGTTTCAAGAAATGTTGCATATCAATTCAGCAGAACTGCTTATCATAGTTCATCACAGCTTTTAATTATCACGAGGTAGCCCTTATACTTCAGATTATTAACATCTTTTGCAAATCTATTGGTTGAAGTGTTAGTACAGAGTTGAGTCTACATGGCTACAAGTAAGAATGGTATGCCTACAGCAGGAAGACTTACACACTGAAATGTTACAGTCATCTAATTTCACAAATTTTAAGTGTCTCACCTATTCTTATCTATGTATTTGAACTTTACAGAATATGTATACTTACCCAGGGGGAATATGTATAAAGAGTTTTTTTCTTTAACTTCAAACCAAATGTAGAAAAACGTTAAATAGTTTTAGAAACTCAGAATTAAGTCCTAACAGCAGTTTTAGAGGGAAAACAAACAATCAAACAAACCAATAGAATTTATTGCTTTCTCCAAAATGCAGAGAATCCGTGGGGTAAATGTTTGTCTTTTTAATCATTACTGCTGAATAACATTAAATCTTTTCTCTCTCTCTCTCTCTCTCTCTCTCTCTCTCTCTCTCTTTTTTTTTTTCCCCTCCCATTTCAGTCAGCAACCTCCTAATAAAAAAGAACAAATGATAGAAAGAAAATCCACTGTCTGTAATTAACCACCCACAATGAACTTTGTATTATCAGAAGTCCAGCTTTTTTTATAGAGTTCTTTCATGTTTGATTTTATAGAAGTTATTCCATTTCCTTATCAAGATGGTCCATTGATAAGAACTGAGGTTAATATTTTCAGAAGGCCTTTAATAACTCCGTTAAAGAAATTACTTTTGGGCTTAAGCAAGATAACAGAGATGGCAGGTTCTGATCTGTATTTATTTTACTCTTCACTCTTATCTCATTCTACATTATCTTTTTTCTTGCCAATATCAATTACAGGAAAATAACCGGTAAAATTCATAGGAAAGTATGGTGAAAGACCTAAGATTTTATAGGTGCTGAGACTTTTTCTCTGACACTGTTGAATGTTCCCTACAGAATCAAATATCATCAGATATCTAGGATTTCTGCTAAGGAAACTTACATATCTATTCTTTGTAGGGTTTCCTGTATATTCTGTTTCACACCATATCACTATGATATGTATAATAAGTCATAGATAAATTTAATTAGCACAGCAAATATTATGAGTTGGACTTCCTGAAGGAAGGATTTTAACCTTCCAAATTCTGAAGAGCAGAATTATGCAGTTAGCATTTATGGGTAGAACTCTGTAAAGTGTATGTTGTTGTGTATGTTGCCAGGATCCTCGAGCAGCCGGTCCTCCCACCCTGGCCTGCCACCCGTATAGCATGACATCAGATGGTATGGAATACCCCTTTGGCCAGTTTGGGTCAGCTGTCCTGGGTCTGTCCCCTCCCAGCTACCGCTGCACCCCCAGCCTACCAGCTAGCAGGACAGAACTAGAAACTGAAAAGTCCTTAGGTTAGTGTAAACACTGATCTTCAACAATTAAAACATCAATGTGTTATCAACATTATTCTCATCCTAAATCTAAAACATAGCACCCTCCCAGCTACTAGGAGGAAAATTAACTCTATCCTATCTGAAACCAGTACAGCGTAGTAGAAAAATATACTAGAAAAGACTTATTAAATAATTTAATTATATGAATATTGTCTGTAACTTCAACATTTAATGACCAGAGGTAGAAGAACAACTTGTCCAAGTGACAAGCAT
This sequence comes from Netta rufina, assembly GCF_964035555.1. NCBI lineage: Eukaryota > Metazoa > Chordata > Aves > Anseriformes > Anatidae > Netta > Netta rufina. The sequence goes on along the minus strand of NC_140123.1, from coordinate 155,864,357 downwards.
ACTGTCCTGTTTACTGCAGCTAATGGTACTTCCCTTTTGCTTTGATGGATCACAGGGGAAGACAGAGCCATTCAAGTAATAAGGTCCTGTCTAGACCTGACTGAGAAATACTGTGACATACTTATAACCTATAACTCATTGCTTTGTACTAAAGGTACTTAACTAAGAAATAAGAAATATAAGTTTAAGTCTTGGTTTAATGATTTGAAAGAAGGACACGAACCTGTCTTACTTCCCAGGATCCTATGATCAGTATCCCTCTCAGTGCAAATCACATATGTGCCTGAGAAATTAAAACTAATACTCCACCCAATCAGCTCTACAAATATTTCTTGTTACTTCCCAAACAACTTCATGTTCTTGTAAGCTTGTAGAAAATTGTGTTCAAGAAAAAGAGAGAGAGAGAGAGAGAGAGAGAGAGAGAGAGAGAGAGAGAGAGAGAGAGAGAGAGAAATGGTAAACTGTGTTCTTTCATAAAGATGAAAATTGATATGTATAAAATATCCTTCTTCATATGGTCACTTCATGGAGCAAAAGTTACAGAATAAAATAGAAATTGCTCAATTGCTCATTAAGATTATAATCTGAATACATTGAATCATTATTTTTCTTTAGCTTTTCATTCTAAGGAAAAATATCTCAAGCACCTGCAATAAAATAAAAAGATATCTTACAATGGTACAGATTGACAGAATGAATTTTCATTCATACTCTTTTTAATATGAACTCTAGTACCTAAAAGTCTTGCATTTGTCTGTAGTAGGACTGAGATTTGACTTTTTTTTTTTTTTGGTATATTCTTTTTATTTGTTTATGTTGTATTTGTTTTGATTCATATCTGCTATATTCTGTTTTGTTTTATAGTAAATATAGTATAATGAATAAGCAAGAAAAAAGGTAAGACCTCGAAGCTTCAAATTTCAGCCTGTAGTGATTATATAAATGGGCCAGAAACTAGATATATTTAATCCCACTCCGTAGGATAAGAAAATCTCTTACAATTGTTGAAAGAAACAGATTTAATTATGGCACAGTTTCACAGAAGCTACAGAATATAAGCACTGAGTGGACACAAAGTGTTGTCAAGGTACTTTTGGCAACTGGCCAATTGCTACAGGCAAGACTCTAGATCAAAGAGTCAAAATTCTTAATCTTCGTATGAAAGGCTCATGCAGTCCAAGCTTGCTGTCAGACACTGATCAGATTATTATTCGCTATTACTTTTGCTATTTCTACTTAGAGAAGAAAAATGAGGCTTGGTTGCGAATGCTTTAGCAAGAAAGACAAAGACATTCTCAAGAACGACCTATAGCCAGCAGATGAAAGAACATTTTTTTTTCCTATGTCTAACTCATTTGAACAGTAAGAGTTTAAATTTCAGATTACAATTTAAGTCCACTCTGAACACAATATTTCACCATATTTTGCTTGTATGTTCCTAGTCCAGACAGCCCCTGTGAAAAAATGACTTGTTGACTCCTTCCAGTATTGCTGGAAAATTCTCTGAAGGCATTCTTTGTTTCAGATATCAAGGAATTATGTTGCTAAGAGAAGAAAGAGCAACTTTTTATTGTACCCTGGCTTTACGAAGGAGATGTATCTGTGACTTCCCATGTGTCAATAATTACAATACTGATGCATTTGTTTTCTCCTTAGCATAAGAGTATAAATACATGGTAATAAAATTATCTTATTTAAAACTTTCCAATAATCTCTTCTTAATTTTTTCTGTGTTTATATAACCTTAAAATCTAAATAGCAAAACTAATTTTTGAAGTTGAATTTGAAAATGAATCATGAAATTCCAATGCAACGTACTTATTCTTTTCATAGTATCTAGTTCTGTTTCCCATGAAGCCAGTGGGAATTATGCCATTTGAGTTCTACTGGGAGTAGGACAGGACCACAAGATATTCTATTTCCCTGGGAATACTCCAGAATGTAGATTTCCTAAATTATTTTCTCATATATAACTCATATATAACTTTTGGAATTTGTCTTTTTTTTTTTTTTTCTTTCTTTTTTTTTCTTTTCTTTCTTTCATATGACCAAGATTTACTGCGATTGCCACAAAACCATCTTTACTTTTTCTCTACTGGTCTGCACAGCTACAAAAGGAAGAGGTGGGATGAGATATTGCTGAGGAAACATGGTGGAGCTGAGAAGTTCACTGTTTCCAAGAGCATGATATATGTGCCTGCACCTATTCCTGCCCTTACACTTTTTCTTTTACCTCTCCTCATAAGAAGCCTCCCCCTATTCGTACCTGTGTCCCTCTTTTTTGAAGTTGTGAAAGTCTATTTTGCCCACACTGTTGAGATACCTTGAGACAATTCAGCTTCATAAATTGCTATGATACTGTTTAGTTAGAGGATCTGTTACTGCTGCCAAAGTTATAATGTAGTAATCACTTGATTTTTAATCACCTTCCATTTAAATACTGTTTTCAATGCCTTCCTTGATTTTTGACTTCATAATTCACAAATTATGCAGCAAAATTATGTTGACATAAATATATCTTTAGCTTTCCAGTCAGAACTGAAAGTCTGATTCTCAATTTCTTTCTGAAAACTGGTAATCAGGTCACAAATACCCTTTGACAGATGCATATGCACACACCAGAGCAGATTATAAATTAGTCTCCAAAAGGGATTTTTTTGTGGCTATGTCTGAGCCGCTCAGGCTGTACAAGGAGACCTGACAGAAATAGTTTATATTAGCTAAGTATTAAGAATAAATCTTATAATGCAATTGGATTTCATTTTCACTAACTGAAAATCGCTTCTTAAAAGAGGTAGTTTAAAATATCCTTGGAGATGTGGCTTTTGATTACAAAAAATAGAGACTGTCTACATATGTTTCTCATGACTTCTATTTTACTATATAACATACAACTTCATAACATTTTCTTATATGGCATCTGATGACTGGCAACAAGCAGGCTATCTCCTGTGTACAGTATGGAAGCTCTCCTTTGTCCAGGATACAAACCAAATATATATGCTGAGCAATTGTGTCCAGCTGTTTGGTTGACCTCCTTGAACTGTGTCACTGCAGGCAGACAACATCAGAAGACCTTAGACAGAAGAATGGCATTCAGCTATGAAGATTACCAAGAATATAACAATTTCATATCTACTTTAAATACAAATAATCACTTCTTTAAAGACTGAACAGTAAGATATCACTTGAAAATGTTAGCTCTGTATCTTACAAATGGGTTCTGCATACTATGATTTTTTTTATTCATTCTCATATGTATACATTACTAAAATCTCACGAGATCACATATGTTCAACCTTCCTGTATGACTGCAAAAGATAAATACTTCAAAAGGGCATGAAGGAGCAAATGGGAGAGCTTAAATTGTGGTCTCTTAGAAGAATGTGGAACATCATGTGAATATCCACACTGCAAATGAAGAATTATTAATATGACCTTAGGAGAACACTCTAAGATATCTCCTAAAGAATAATGTTTTCTTGTGGATATACCATCTGAAAATGATTAACTCATTGTGTTGCAGGGGAAATGAAAGAAAAAATATGAGTAGAAACAGTTATAACAGACATACCCAGTTCAAAATACTCAGAAGAGAACTAACATTTTATGTTCATCTTATGACCCCAAATGATGGAAAGAGGTAATAGGCAACTTTGGATTGCAGATTTCCTGCAAAGAAGAAAGTTACTTTTCTTTGTGCTATAAAATATATTTTATATTCTTTATATATAAATATATAAATATAAATATAAAAATATATTTTATAGCACCATTATGTATAAGTATATAGAAAATATGTATAAAACATTTTATAGCACAATTTACAGCATATGATGTACATATGTGCTCAATTCAGCATATTATTTAAAGATTCACACACTTTTGGGATTAGATTCTGTTATTAATGCTTAAACATTAGAAACTTCTAATTGACATTGTGTACTTACTGAATCAAAACTGTAGACAGAAGAAATTGAACCACCAAATCTGTGAAAAGTCAGCTCTGAAACAGAAGTTCTATAATTTCTACTGCAAACACAGATTCTGAAAGACACTTTAAGCTTCTTTGCATCAAAGCATGTTTGTGAGAATGAGTATTAAACAATCCTGCTGAATCCTGCTGTTGAGAGGTACCCAATTTCACTCAGCCACTACACTTACAAGACAAACAAGTACACAATCTTTTTTTCACTCCTCAAGATGCAAAGAAGCAGCAGTGCTACACAAAACTGATTTTACTTGACTGGAACATCAAGTGAGCTATTTCAATCTGACCTTGAATAAAATGGCAGAGACATACGCTCTAAGTGTAGCTTTTCTTGTACCGAAAGCAGCTAGCTGAGGCACTGTTGGCAGTACACCCATGTCACAGTTGAGCTCAGCTCGGGCTTGGTTGTCATTCTGCTTCTCTGGAGATTTTCAGTATGTGCTGAAAATCCCCTTTATTTCCCCTGTTAGTACAGTAGTGACTGAACAACTTTGAATCAAATTATCTTACGATTTCTTTTTATTGTACAGGTGTGTGGTGGTTTTACCCAGGTGGGCAGCTGAGCTCCACCACAACCTCTCTCTCACTCCACCTCCCCAAAGGGAAAGAGGAAGAAAATACAATGCAAAGGACTCAAGGGTTGAGGTATGGACAGGGAGATCACTCAACAATTACTGTGACAGGCAAAACAGACTCAGGACAGGGAGATTAGTAAAATTTATTGGCTATTACTAACAAGCTAAAGAAGTGAGAAACAAGGGAAAGATATCAAAAACACCCTCTCCTTATTCACCCTCTTCCAACTCCTTCCCATGTTGAAGCAGGGGAAGAGAGTGACTGAGAAGGAGCTGCAGAGATGAAGTGCTATAGATTGACCACAACCCCCATTTCCCTGTTGCCCTGTGCTGCTTGGGGGGAGGAGGTAGAAGAGTGTGGATGGGGGGAAAGTGTCACACAGACTGAAAGATCTTGGAATTACGACTAGAATTCACTACTGAGGAATTTACTGTTCTTGTCACTCAATCTGGGATCACAGACTTCCAATTCCAGCTGTGCAGTGCATCAAGTTCAGGATGATGACTTCTCTGGAATGTACATATTGAAGATGCCTCAAGGTCAAGGACTGGAACAGTTGTCTGCCAGGTGGAAGGTGTAGCTTGACTCACATATACATTGAATGGGGCCTACAAGCCAGTCTTCTCACTTTTCAAATAAACATTGTAACTTGACAGTTGAGATCCAAGTTGGATTCCATTACCTTTCATCATGCTTCTCTCCTCAGCACCGGTTTAGGCAGATGAGATCCCAAGTGACTAAAGGTTTCTGTCACCAACAGCGGTTTCTTCAGGGTAAAAAAGAAATGTACAGTTTAGCAAGACTTCTGCATCCAATGTACTTCACAGGGTTTATATCTGCTCACCCAGAGCATATGCTATATAAATTGTTGAGCAATACTAGTTCAGCAGTAGGCTAGCCATCATATTTTGAGGGAAACAGTGCTTAACTCAAACAACCTAACTGGGAGAGCACTCTAGACATATTCTTAATTTTTTCATTTTATACCTGCATAAGACATTAGAATACAATGATTTATGGAACTGATGTGAGAGCTATCCTGTAACACCAAAGATCTGCTTACATATTACAGCAAAGCATCATGTTTTTTTCCTGCTATTTTCTAAGATTCCCTTAAATGAAATAACCTGTGTCATTGAAAATATGTTTAAAACAATGGGTCTATTCTAAGATTTTTGCAACTGTAACAGAACATGCCTCCTTCTGCCCCTGAAAAAAAATATATAACAACTAACATTTTCTTTCCTGCCACAGCTAATATCCTAAACACAGCTTGAGACAATATAGACCATTTGTATCACATATCTGAGCAGAGGAAGAAAGAAATTGCATAATAGAATGGGCATTTGCTGATGGACTGTCAGAGTAATAAAGAAATCTATCCTTGGAAGCTGGGTGTTCATCTTAGCAGGCTAAACAAAATGAAGATTTTTTGGAAGTTGACAATGAAAGGATCAGGTTGCTAACTGCGTCTACTTGCTTTAACACTTGGATGGACTGATTTATTTATTTATTTATTTTTAAGAGGAAGAATAATGAGTGATCTTTATCTGCCAGATTTTTTAAGGTACTCAGAGAATTTAGGAATAAAAATAACCCAAATTCTTCTCACCTTGACCTCAAAGAATCAAACAATAGAATGAAATATTTACCATAATGCTGAGCAAGTCTTAAAGTCATATATTTTCTACATTATATGTAGCAGCAACTTGTCAAGAACTGCAGACAAGTAAATATTTTGAAAATTATATTCAATTAGAAATGCATGACAGTAGAAGTATTTAATTATTTTGGCAGGCAAATTTTCCTGAACATGTAGCTTCATGCACCAATAATGTACTGTAAGTAATCCCGCTTTTCTTTTGTACCTTTCGTCTGCACATATCTCCACAGATATGTTTAAATGATCTGGAGAAGTCACCGGACACTTATTAGACATTTGCTACATAAAATGAGTGACATGTGACTACTACATGGTATTTAGGACGATTTCCTAAAGATAAAAAGTTAAAAAGTCACATAATATGCAACCATGGTGACATACACTGGCACTGAACAGCTGTTCTTTCTGTAAAGTCAGTAATTAAAAAATTAAACAAGGCCAAAATTATGAGGAAGAATTCAGACAGATTAAGTTAAACTACATTTTGAAATCACTGAACTACCTGTTACAGCCTGCATCCTCTAGCATGTCATGCTGTGTGTTGCTGTTCCCCACCATTTTGGAAAGTGGACTTTGTAGAGTATTGCTTTGTGACATCCCCCCCTCATCCCTCTCCCCCACTAGGACAACATTGCCCCAGCAAGGAATTCTTTGTTTCCATACCTGAGTGGTCTACAAAAATCACTCCTCTGATCTTAGCTCATATTCTTGCCCCCAAAATCAAATGAGTAAGAACTGAAAACCTTTTAAAAAGTGCTGCTTTTTAAACAAACAAACAAAAAGCATCAGGCAAATTGAAATACAATAGATGTTCATTTTGAAGCAAATGAGATACCTCTGCTGTACAACTTAGCCAACTGTGCCTGTGTATGCAATAGGCTTGTAGATATGAGAACAGTTTGCTCTCAGAACTGTTTTATTATATAAATCTTGCCACCAGCAACATTGAGAAGTACTACAAACAGTCAGTAGAAAATTGAAGCAAAACCCAAACCACTAAACCAACAACCTTCAGCATATGTTTTCCAAATTTAAAGTGAAAAAAAAGCTTGTAGCTATTAAGTGTTGTAATGCCAAGTTTACTGAATATCGTATCAAATATTCATTACAAATATTTGTTGACCTACAAGTAAAGTTTCCTGGTCATTCTAAGAACTTCGGCAAAAAATATCTGGATGGGGTCCCAATTAGATTTTTTTTTTTTGTATTCTTTAATGCAAACAAAACTGAAATTCATGTGAATTAACTCCAACTTGTTGTGTAGAGAAAAAAAGAAAAAAAAGAAAGAAATAAAAAAAGAAGGTCATCCTTAAAAATGAAAGGGGAAAACAGAATATCCTGGTTTTTAAAATGGTATGTACTTACTGACATACTTACACAAATGAAGAAATCCCCAGAAACACTAGAAGTTCTGTTAAAAGAGCTAACAAAGAGGTAATTCTGTCCAGTTTCTTGCCAGACTATCCGACTGCATAGCTTGAAAATGACATCCATGTTGGTATAAGCTATAAGAAAATCAGAACTGCAGTTATTTAAAAATATTTTATATCTTCAGATTGCTTTTTTCTACAAGTTGCCAGAGAGGTTGCAATATGACTCACTGAAGAGTAATATACAATTCAGCATGAGTCATGGAGACATAACAAAGGAATAAACATTTCATGGATGAATGATGACAATGTTTATTCTGTTATAATTCAACATACTCATATGTACTTTTATTTTATGTAAGATAAAGTTTCAAATGACATATACATATGAATACTGACAAAGTTAGCATGTATATCGGAGTAAAAAGTAATTAAAATCTTACGGGTAGAACTGTTTGGTATAAAGATTTCATGTGTCCTGGTCAGGCTAAGGCATTCTTAAATTAGAAACAAATGCTGTCTTGGTATAGAAGCACCTCTCTCTGAAGAGCTGCAGTAAATATTTGATACAAGCAAACAATTTCTATGAAATTACAGACCAGTAAAATCTGTGAGTAGGGTGAGAAATAGATAGGTCATTTTTTGTAAGAGATGAAGGAGAAGTTAACAGTCCAAAGGATCACGCTGGGACTGCTAAAATGATCAGGAAAAGATTCTAATCATATTCTTGTTTAGCCTACATACAGTAATCATTGTTTAATTAATTCCTTGAAAATATACACTTTTGTACATATTTTTTAAATATTACAGTATTTTTCCATGAAGATACAATTTTCATATTTTCATCTGTTTGTTTCATAACATTTTAAATATAAGCATGTTACGCATTTTGTATTTTTTGGTAATATGGGGTTAATTGATTGTCATTCTTGGCCTCTATTTGGAATGATATTTGTCCAAAAATCTTATGCAAATCCTAAAGTTTCCTAATTCTTTTTTGGTGATAGAAGATGCCCTAAAGCCATCTTGTACAGGAAGTTGAAGTTTGGATGTGGGAGACAGAATTAAGGAAACTATATTTGAAATATAACTGATATATGCAAATTTTCCTCCCTATGTCAGTGTAGCATACAGTGATGATTCATGGGGCACATATCTTAGATCTCCAATTAATGTGTTGGTCTTTATGGAATGTTCACAATGCTGTAGCAGTTTCAGCAGAGCAATCCTAAAGTAACCCTATGGTCCAATGGGTACAAATTGCCTTCCAGTTTCCTTGAGGAATGAGGATGAGTTAAAGACAACTGCTAACATACACCACTTACGTTGGTGGATGTGTAAATGACATGACCCATACAGTGACCATTTTTATATTTTCATTAAGAAAGAAGAGACAGAAAAATAGTCTACTGTAATAGCTCTAATCAATACACAGACAAATGAATAGACACCAAGAACATGAATCATCTTACTAGATGTACACAATACATCTCCTTTAGTCATTCATACCCTCCTCATAATCAGCGTAGAGAAACTGAGGCATCTCAGAACCTGAGGCATCATCTTTAATTTCCTCCTGAGGTTAAAGAATTTGCACCATGAAATGGACTGTTTCTCTCACTGATTACCAAGGAACAAATGAGCTGCCAGTGTCCATGTTGCAGCCAACTAAATTCAGCTGTGAAGGATCCCATCAGTGGTGTTTTCCTTTTGGTTCTGTAGTTGACCCCAAACTCCATTGTTATCTGTTTGTAGGCGTAGAAGTGTTATTCTGAATTCTGTTTTGAGCAGAAGGATGCAGTAAAGGAGATGATTAGTTTTGCTATGGAAGAACTTGTACCTAAAATCCATGTTAGATTCAGTTTATGTTAAGAAGAGAGTCAAAAAAAAGTTACTGCATTAAATGTGCTTGTGTGAAATCTAAAAACAAATTTCAAATTAAATATAGTACAGTACTTATGTTAATGTTAATTTAAATATGTTAAAGACATATGTAAGTGTAGTATACATTATAAACATACATAATTTATCTGCATATCAATACAATGTTATGAATCAGCACTTGTTTACACTCCTATGTACAAAATTATTTTCTTTGCAAAATAATAACAGCAAATGTTTGAAAATGATGAACAAATACCCAGCCAAATAAATTAATGAATTTTAAAATATTATTATTTTTTTTTTCCTAGTGCCTGTGTTTCTGTATTTTTTCATCCCTCTAGCATGCGCAGGTCTTATATGACATTTACATGTATATAGCAGTGAAAACTAAAAAATATTACTTATTATTTTTCTAAAATTATTACCTGAATTACTTAAATTTCTATAAATTTTAGTCTGTCTTTTGTATGTAAAGCAAGGATTAAGGATTACTCTTATCTGTTTACATTTTGTTTAGTTAAAATATATGTTACTTATGCCTGTGACTGTCTTTTCCTATGCCATATGTATTGATAGAAACTAGTTAAAGAGAACTTAAACTTCAGCTTTGGTTGTTAAGAAAGTTTATAATGCAAGAACAGAATTATGGTATTTTGAAAATTTATAACCGAATCTAAATTCTTGAAATATATGCAAACAAAATATTTGCTGAATTATCCAATTAATTACATACTTGTGCATGCATCACTGCTCTTGAACAAAAACTAAATTTAAATATTTTTCTAAAATTTATTTTAAAAAATATTATATTAAAACAGTTCATACATTAAATGTTTTATATTAAGTAGCTTCATCTAATAACTACAAGAAGAGAATGAAAGGAAGATCAAAGTCCATATTCACTACTACATATTGTCTCCTTTACATAATTTTCTATACTAATGAGCTGTTGGAGCATTGTGATGAATGCAGGTCTCAAATCCTTTTTGGTGTATAATTTGAAACGTTTTTCTCCTACGAAATACAGAAGACTTAAAATCCAGTTTAATATTTTAATAACATGAATGATAACAATTAGGGAATCCCTAAGAAGGCATTGTGAAACAGCACTGAATATCTACATGTATGTGATGATTCTGGATTTTACAGAGAAGAGGCTTATTTTTTAAAAGACCAAGAGATTATGGACTGGCAGAAAAGAAAAATAAAATGTTGAGAACATTTCTTTAGAAAATAACACCAGAACAGTATAAAAACTTCTACTACAATATGAAATTGAATTTACACATTACTGACTGTTTTCTTTCTACAGGTGGGAACCATTTTTGATTCAATTAAAAAGTTGGTTTTTTTTGGTTCTTGTTTTTTGTTTTCTAGAGAGGACTGATTTAAAAAACCTTAGTTTCAATAGTCATTATAAAGTGAATTATGTATTCCAAAATGAAATTGCATGTGTACTAGCCATTCTTTTTGGATGAAATGTTAGCTTTTCTCTGGAGGAGAGAGATATCAGTACCAACTGATATAAATCTGCAGGAATAGACAACTTTCTTTTTAGTCACTTCAGGTTAAGAGCAGTCATATGCACTTGGCATCACATATAGACTGTCAAGGGATATGTCCTCTTCTGAATACTTAATGACTGATCAGAGAAACGAACTAGAAAAGAAAGGTAGCTGTGCCGGAATTAGTGCTCTTAAATAATCATATATCAGGTACTCTATAAAAAGCCCTATATGGTCAGACTGTTCATTACAAAATAAGAAAGAATAGCTTTTAAAAGGAAATATCCAGCTATCTGAAACATAGTGATCTCTATAGCTATTCTGGGAATAAATGTTGAAAAAAAGCACATGTAACAGATAGGAAGTAGATAAATTATGCACGCCTGAGCTTCTCTTTGCCAAAAGGATGCTTACTTCACACAGTGCTTGCCAGGGAATGCTTATTTTTCCTATGACTTCTCAAGATGTTAGGCTATTAAAAGAAAATAAAACAGATGGATTTAAATGTTCAAGGGGACCTGATTTTCACAGTGTAATTGCTCAGCACTTTTTAGTAATCATAATCCATTAAATTAAGCTACTGAAACTACTGCAAAAGGCTAGTCACTTTTATAAAACAAGGCTGTTACATGAATCGTTAAAACAAACAAACAAACAAACAAACAGGAACACACTACCTTAGTCTGAATGGTATTTCATTATTTAGAAGATTCTAAAGATTTTAGAAGATGTAAAGATTCTTTAAATATTCAGTCGTATATGTTTTCAGAGAATGCAGCGTGCAGCATCTGTGTGGTTCACTGAACACAGAAGCCTGTCTTTGTCATGGGCAGGTTACAGGCTTGAGAAAAGCGAAATATAATACAATAAAATGATATCTCCATCAAATACCTAATTAATTTAATGAATGCATGAAGATCTATGGCACTGCATATATTAGTATGTAGACATGACAGCATGTATAGAAACAGAACTGAGGTGAGACTGGATATGAAATATTAAAGAAACAGAAAACAGCATGAGACCCATGTTGCTGTCAGAATGAGAACAATAACAAAAGCAACGGTAATTAAAATGTCAAGGTATTTGGGTCACAGAAATGCTAATTTCTTACAATTTCTGTTTGTAAAAATCAAGTTCAATGGTAACCTTATGTCTGCAGTACTAGTGGGAACAGATGCACTGTTTCAGCTTCGTGGTTAAATTTGAACTATGTCCCAGAGAAAAGGCAATCCCAAAATCTCAACTGCAAAAACACTCCCACAATAATAATAAAAACAAATAAATAAAGAAAAAGAAGCATGTTTACCACACACAGTCTATAAATATATGGAAAAAAGGTCTGCACAAAAAGTATTTCGATAACATAGAAAAAGGTATTTCTATACTATACAGTAAAGCAGAGTATAAAGCAGTCCAACATAGTTGAGAGACCTTCTGAGAACCTGGAAGTGGTTTCATTGTGTTAGCCTGATGCTGATAACAAGCCTAGACTTACAGTATGGATCATCACCTGCGTGCTAGCCACAATATTTTCCTCTGCTGAAAGGTTTTTGGACATTCCTGAACTATGTTTGCAGGCAATATTTGAAAGAGTATGTAACAGAAACTTAAGAAGAACCATAGAGACCAAAGGATCATTTATTTCAGTATCCCTCCTCCTACAGTAGACAAAAATAATAATGTAGAGAAGGGTGAAAAAAGCCACCAAACGTACTTCCCCGGAATAACGCTGCAGTCCAAGCCACCCTCCCAGCCTTTGATCTTGTCTCCTGCAACAAAGGTCTTGGATTTGACCTCTGTGAGGTCCATACTACCTCACAGAGGGCCTCTCCCCACTCCCGTGCTGCTGCTAAGCCAGCTGCTGAGGCTGCTCAGATATCTCTGAAATAGTGAACCACAGCAGTCTATCATATTAAAGTAAACCACCATCAATTTCAGTTTTCCTTAGTAAATTAAACTTTTTTCTGTCCATTCAAAAGATGCTGCCTGAGCAGTTTAGTGGACTATGCCCTATTAACTTTGATCCATGCTTTAGGGTAAACTGGCAAGTTGCTATGGCTTGCACATGTCCCACTGTGAAACTTCTTGACATCATAAGAAGCAAATATGTTACTAGCCAAGGACAGTATTGACATGTAAATTTATGATGACTAAAAAATAAAAATAAAAAAAATCAACCCACAAAAATACATATAGCACTGATGTGCTACATCCTTTTTGATGAAATATGTGCTATATCCTTTTTGATGAAATATTTAGTAGCAGGTAATGTCTGGTAAGTGTGGTAATTCAGCAATTGCAATTCTCTATAGCAGACATAAGAATTAATATTTTATCATCTATAAACTGACATGAGGCTGATATATTGCCACCAGTTGCAGCTATTAACTTTGCTTCACAAAAAGGTATTGTTGATATTGGCTTTAGTATACATTACAGTGAAGGGAACATTATTTATTGTATGCAGTGGTGCCATATCATTTAAAAAGGATTATGTTTACTAGCAAGAATAAAGAGACCATTAAGTTTTTACAAAACAATTTAATATCAAATAAAATTCCACATTACTTTGCCTTGGAAGAAAATGTAAAATATTTAAAACATCCTCTCAGACTTGCCTTTACTTGCAGTTTGGGTAAAATGCATAACTTCCTCTTCTCTTATTAAGTGTGATGTGTATTCAAACAATATATATAATCAGTTAACTTAAACTGGACTCTAAATGCTAAAATTTTTCCTTTATCCTAGTGTTACCAAAAACTGTGGCTTTTTTTGCTTGTTTGTTTTTAACTTGTTTTTATATTCCTACTACCAACATATACCAAGTACTTAACAAGCATATATTATTTTAATCCCAATTAAAATGATTTGTGATTGAAAACTGTTATGAAACATAATATAAGGTGGAGGAGCTCAAACTAACTTTACAGGATCTGGCTGAGGGAAGAAGTTCAGCTGTAGCAGCATGGGATACACTGCACCTGGCCACAGAGACAGACTCACTTTTGAAAACAGCAGTTGCCTCAGATGTATGTTACTCTTCCTCTTCCGGAAATTCTCACTTCCATAACCCAGGATGGAGTATTTACTCTTAAATATGTTTTTGAAAAGTCAGCATGTCAAATTAAACAACCAACAGAATTTTCATCAGAACAAATAAATCAATAAACTACACAACACAAGCAAAGTCATCAATGTTTGATAAATCATCAGTTTGATAAATTATGTTGACCATTTAAATACTGTTTTTGAAGCTAAAGGACACACAAGTAAAGCTCTCTTTAATATATACTGGGTTATAAGCTTGAAGTTTAAGATTTATCTTAATGTCTCAAATCAAAAATCAAAAGTTGTTCTCACTTAAAATGTGTTTAAATGATGCTAGGTGCATAGATCCTAAGGCAAAATTAATTTTGACAAATACAACTCAGAGTAATATGCTTTGCCCACACCTTGAATCATATTGAACTACATCCAGAAAAAAAAAAAAATTTAGAACATTGCTTCTCTGTACATTACTAAATAGTGCTTTAATGTATGTTAATAATGTTTTATAAGTGAACATATTAAAATTCAGATTTGAACTTTTGAAAACAGTGACAAGATTACAAGATTCTTCAAGGTAGAAAAATTATCATGAATGTTAATTACAGTGTAAATAAATAGTTGACTTTCACCAAGGAAATTATTTTGGGAATACATTAAAAGGTTGGTAAAAAAAGGTTGTGAATACATATATATTTAGCTGTTTAAAACAAAATTGCCTAATTTTGCAGGGGCTTATCTTTAATACAAGATTTTTGTCTTGTCTCTGAAAAATTATATGAAAAATAAATCTCTTTCTTCTCTATAATTTGGTTTATTCACATTCATTTCCTGAAATGAAATTTTAATATACAGCTTATGGCTTTGCATCTCTTGTCTTTAGCTGGATTGCACAAAGAAAAGCTGAAGGACTGAGATGTACTTGGTTTCTTTGGCTTGCTTTTTACTAGAACTACCAATTTTGTTGACAGTATAGGACTGCAAACAACCACTTCAATACTTACTGCATTTATCATACTTTGGAAGTGGTTGGAAGGCCAAAACCTCTCAAGAGTTTTATTCACTCACACTCATTCCACTAGTGCCTCACATAGAGTCAGCATTCTTTTAACATAACATTTTACTAAATAAAGCAGTAACAGAGAAAGCAGCACCTCTCAGGCTGGGCTGTTATCAGCCAGAAACAGATGGAAAGTTGTGACTGTAATGCAGAATGTATTAAACTGTGGATTTCTTTTTTTGAACATGTTTTCTTCCAAGTTCATCCAGTTGACTTGATTCTTTTATTTAGTATTTATGTCTTCTCCCACAGACTAAAAACTTTGACACAGACTTTCTCATCAGTTATATGAATGTCATGCAGTGTCTAGAACAATGAGATCCATGTTTAAGCATTTTGAAAACACAGATAATAATGCAACAGTAGTGACAACAGGCCGTCCTAACATGCAAGCATGTTGACAATTTAAACTTGAGTAAGCTGTAAATTAGCCCTGCATTCATCTTTTGATAAGTCTGCTGATATGCCTGGTGTTTATTTTTGAGTATATCTCCATGATCTTTTGCAAACTGACAAGAATGAGCATCACCTGACTCTAAGATAGTGAAGCGCAAGGCTGTACTGACATAGAAACCATGTAGCTGGGATCTGGATCACAATCTGTCAAGAGCTGAGGCATCCCTTCCAAAATTGACTGCCCTTTAGGAACTGATCAACTCTAAGTTGACCCTTCAGGAACACAGCTGTAAGAAGGAGGCCATAAAAAACAAACAAACATACAAACAACAACAGCAACAAAACACTATATTTTCTTCCCTAATTTCATCTTTCTCTATTTTAAAGCTAGACATATAGGTTATGAATGGAATTTCCAATCTCACTTTAATTTGAGGTGTTTCTGGAGAAATCTCAGTGCCTCTCAGTCAAACTCTCAAACAGCCTACAGGAAAATATATAAAAGAATATAAATCTGTTACCAGGATTATATGAAAAATTGCATGACAAATTTCTTACAGAAAAAAACAGAACCTTCAGAAATACAGGGAACAGGTCAAATCTGCACTCTCTTGCATCTTAAACATTTTAAAAGCTGTCGTTTGCACTTGCTTGGCTGAAGAAATATAAGCCTACTCACATAAGCTTACTCACATTAAGCTTACTCACAGTCTGGCAATGCAGAATGGTCTAAGAATGATCAGAGAAACCATTGTTTTCCCCTTGACTTAGAACATAAACATTTAGTAATAATAAAAATAGTTTAAAAGGACAAAAAATATTTAAAAAATAAAAATATTTTAAAATTCTTCATGCAAGAACCTGCATGGGATTGTAAGTAAAATAACCCATCTTCTCTTTGCTTGCTGGCACATTTTAAAAGACAGTGCCTTTTCTTCATCTCTGTGCAGAAAGTCCTGTGAATTTGCATTGTTTGATGTCACATTCTGATGTGCTGGGGGAAAAAAGTATGCCTGTGCAGTCAAGATAAACATCTGCTGCAGTCATGTTGCAAAAATGTCCTACAGTTTGTGCCCTTGTGCTATTTTGTGTAACAGTTACCACAGTGCTTTCATCATCATGATTCTCTGGATTTCCATTCTCGTTTTACACACACACTAATTTTGCAACAAGCTCAAGAGGAAGCTGTGAATGGAAACGTGCTTTAATAAAAGGTTACTAAGGGGTTACTAAGAAAATTCATGAATTGTGTCATTTTTCCTTTGGAGCAACAGCTATGATCTAAGAAGCAGAAACAAAGCTTGATCTTCCTCTGACGCTTCTTTGGATATTGGTCTGGAATCTGGAAGGTTCAGTGCTTTTGACCTATGGACTTAACAGGTGAAAACAGAAGCAGACAGAGAGAGAAGAGCTAGAAAAACAAACTGAGCTAAGTTTTAAGGGTGATTAAATAGATTATACACATAGAATATGCATAGCCACTCTCTTTTCTTACAAAAAACTCTAGTAAAAACAAGTTTCAACCTGTGCCTTTTCTTTTTCAAAAGTAAAAGGGGAAGAATCAATATTTCTAGATGTTCTTGACAGAGTTATTTGACACTGTCACCAGACATGGTTTTTCTGTAGATGGGAAGGAGAAAATACTAATGGGCTGAAGTACTTTCCCAGATGGTCTGATATTGTGAATAGTATTTGCAAATTGTTGAGAACAGAGGAGGTATTCCATAAATCAGGAAAAGTTGAGGTGAGAAGTGAAGGTCATGGAGTTACTGAGCTGCTAGTGGAATTCTGTGAACTAAAATCTAATAGTGATTTTGGAGGGCTGGGAGAAGATATCCTGGCATATGAAGTGCAGCACAAGTCTATTTGTTTTTACTCTTAATGAGAAGCAAAGACCTTGTGCAACCTGGAAAAAATCAGTGGCAGTGTAGAACCAAAACAAACCTAGTTTCTGGAAAATGTGGAAGTCACCAAGAAACTTCCAGACTTCCTATACTTCTGGCACCTCTCTTTTTCTCTACCTTCCTCTGCTTAATTGTTTGTTTCTCTAATAATTTCTCAGTTCTTCTGTACACATTCATTATGCTCTGTGCTACAGTCACACGATCAACTTTTTTTTTTAATGGCATAAATCTTTCAAATACTAGGAGAGGATTCAGAAAACAACAACAACAACAAAAAAGGAATATTTTGCAGTATGTAAACTAAGAATAGAACAAGACCTCTTTAAAACTAGTGTACTTTCACATGGAGTTCTGCTGTCTTGTTTCCCAGTCTTCCTTGTTTTTATTTTTTTTCCATCCCTAATCAACACTGAGTGCTGGAAAATTGTTTGGTAGTAATAGATAAAGTGTCAATTTTTCTGAGGCTGTTTAGAAATCAGGTATTTTTAAGATTAATTTTTAAAAAGTGTCGCCATAAGCTGCTCTGAACAGCAGAGACAAAGTTCTGTTCTTACCTACACACATTTTCTTCTTCCATTTGCACTTCTAAAGAAGTACAAAACCAAAGGAATCTATTGTGTTTCAGGCAATTTTCAGACATATGACTGTGTTGCTACTTATTCCATAGATTCTTTCAGTTTTAGAATTTCCATTATTTCTATTTCAAAAAAAAAAAAAATCTTATAGCACTTTTTTTCTAAGATGACCTGTAATCAAAATTACATTATAATTACTTTATACATTGTATTTCTATCAGTCAGAAATGCATTGCTATGCAATCTCAAAATTATGTTAAATCCAACGAAAGGCAATGTCTCCTGAATACCAACCTTTATAGGTCTATTTTCCACCAGGACTTACCAGATATTCAAATAAGAATGTTTCTTGTAGTCATAGATGAGCTTAACTAGGTTCAGGGTCTAAGGAAAGATTCAACTATTCCCACATGACCAAAAATTTTCTGTCCTCTAAAGTGTCAAGCTCAAGGGTCACACAAATTTGCTCCTTCTGCATGTGCAACTTTTATCCTGCTCTAAATACAATTTTTTTTTGTAATCCTGTGATCCCCTAACCTGCTGTATCTGATTGTGAGCACCCTGAAGGAAAATATCATGAAGGAACACAAGGACGTGTTTGAAGTTCTGTTGGTGGCTTTCCAACACAACATGATCTCCATATCAAGTGAAACAGCAAATAGCAAACTGTATGATTTACTGAAGGGGACAGTCAAAAGCTGCAGGTTATGATGGAAAAAAAAAAAAAAAAAAAAGTATTGGTTTATTGCATCTTGATATTTGCTTGGGATTCACTTATTAATATAATGTGGCATTGATGTGTCTGGTTCTTTTTATTTGGAATGGAAATTACCTCATAAAAAGAGAAGTGATTAGCAGGATTTAATTCATGTCAATGGAGATGGGCAGTGGATTATTCCTCCCTCACTCTAATATGTCTGTAAATGTTAATTAGAAGGCAAAAGTCTTGAAGTCTGAAAACTGCAAAATATGTTAAAAATATATAAAATCACAAAATAACAATAACAAAATACAAACTGAGAAGTAAATAAAAGTATCATCTTGTACTGATGAAAACTATACTCTTGCCTTACTCAAAATATGGTCTATTCTAGGCTTATTTTAGTGTTCAGGCCAGAGCAAGTCCTGACACTCACAGAAGGAAGCCAATTGAAATGGAAGGGGCAAATGAAGAGGACAATTACTTG
Source organism: Netta rufina (assembly GCF_964035555.1). Classification (NCBI taxonomy): domain Eukaryota; kingdom Metazoa; phylum Chordata; class Aves; order Anseriformes; family Anatidae; genus Netta; species Netta rufina. The sequence goes on along the minus strand of NC_140123.1, from coordinate 155,845,198 downwards.
AACCATTAAACAGAGACAAGGCAAGCATAATTAATGAACTTCACAGGAGAAAAGTATTAAATAGTGATAACTGAATATTCAGCTGAATTCAACTATAAAATGGTTTTAACAGTTCAAAAAATAGCCTGTAGTCATATCTGCTTATTAAAAATGGCCTCTTTATCCTATCAGCAAGATTCTGAATTCTTTATAATTATTTATCCTGTTGATCAGATAAAACATTGCTTAATTGAGGGATTCCTGAATTCCTGTGAATGTGAACTTGCTTTTTTTTTTTTTTTATAAAAAAAGATATATATATATATTTCCAATAAGTAATGTTGTTACAAAAGCTCTGGTCTAAATTAAAAAGATATTTTAAGGTAGTATGACAATGCCCTTTTAAACAGGAAGCTGTAGCAACTTGCTGCAGTGAAAGAGAACTAGGTGTGGTAAGGGATGAAGCCAAGTTCATGAACAACAGACCATAAGGGCAGGAAGTTAAGTTAATGTCACTGTTTCTGGCAAGTTACAGTCTGCCACCTAGGAATTACAACATTAAAACAAACTTATATATAAATGGTAATACAGTCTAAAAATAAAAGCAAACAAGAATCATCTGTTTTGGGTTGCGTTCATTACTTTGTCTTATAGATTGTACCTTTCAGAGCACTGTTCTAAAACTGAGTTGATCTTAAATTAGTCACAGTATTTCCCTCTGCCTTTCTTACTGTAGTTATTAGGGCATACTCTATATGTATATTTAAGGAAAGGAAAATAGATTTTTTGGAATGTGTCAAAGTGTTTTCTGAAATCACTGCTGACTTACAGATTTCTGCATGCGTTCAAGTAACTATTTGACTTTATATTAGTCAAATAGTTTGACTTCTCAAATGAAGTTTATATTTCCTTTATATTTTATATTTTATATTTATATTTCTTTATATTTTATATTTTTCTTTATATTTTCTGTTGTGGTCAGTATCTACTCATGCTTCTTTTTGTTTTAGTAATAGGATGCTACTGGAACATTAAATGTTCTAGAAATCATATGGCAAAGCCACCTGTAATACAGAATTTTGATATCTGAAATACAGAAACTATAAAATCAGTCTGATCACATACAATGAAATATTCTCTTACTTTTTCAGCAAAGTAATACAGAATATGTTATATTTTGGATGCTGAATCCTTTGGCTATCATTCTCATACACAATCTGAATTGACTTATGATTTTTAGCAACTCACGCTTTCTTTGTAGGAACAATGAAATCAGTAGTTCTGCATACAGTTGTGACTCAGAAATAGAAAACCCTGTAGAAATGCTTAACAATATATTTCTTGATTACATACATTTTCTTTCTGGTGTTTGACAGTCATACATATAGCAAAAATGATTTTTTTTTTTTTTTTACTTAATATACCAGAAGGTGTGTCATATTACTTTATTTGCCTTCTCTTTGATCTGTCAGAAATATAAATGCTTCTACCTTTGACTGTTTAGTTACTTCAGTTGTTTCTACTACATCTCTCACACAGAAGTGTATAATGAACCATCGTCTAGGCTTTTTAATCCTACATTGAAAGAAAAGATTCAAAATTATAGTAAACATCCGAGATATATAAGTGAATTTTAATTTGAAGGCTTTTTAAAAAAAATAAAATTGATAATTCAAAAAAAGGATAATGAATTCAAAGATTTTTTTTCAGACAGTATAAAACTCATAATCCTTTCATTCTATGATGCTGCTTATCGCTTTGTTATTTCTTTTTATCTGCAAAGTCAAATTTGTATTATAACAACAAAATCCAGTTTTCCAGGTTCAGAAGCTCAGGGCAAAACTTAGTTAAAGTTGAATGGAGATTTGTAAAGAAAATATGAATGAAAACTTGAGAAAAAGCCCAAGTTTTTTCTTAATTATTTTTTGAGCTTCACTTCAATTGTTTCCCTTTACTGCTAAGCAAAACTACTCTATTTGAGTACTGGCATGTTATAAATGGACTAGAAGTAGCAAACAGTAGGCTGTATATAGATGTTTATTTTTTATATTTACTATCATTGTTGACTGTATCCTTGTAGGGAAATCTCTCAGAATTAGACAAGAGATGCATGTATGTGTGTAAACAGAGGAACAAACCAAAACAGCAGACTTACTGCTTGAGGTAAATGAATCACAGCAATTGCTCCACTGATTCATGGTATGATTACCTGCATGTATCATGCAGTAGGCAACTGTGGACATGCTGGTGTTCATGTAGACTGCTGCACTGCCATGAGTCACACTGCAATATGAAAAGGTGTGTAAGGTCATGAAGATGAAAAGCATATTCTTGTTTGATGCATGCTTTGTACAAGTAAAAGGTAAGTGTTTAGGTTATAAGTTCTTCACAGCAAGATATACTTTATCTGCATTTTCACATGATCCTTCTCCCTTCAGTGAAGACTAAAAAACTCATGAAAGTACCAGGAGGAACTACAAAAAGGATAGCACATTCACCATTTGTTTCTTATTGCTCTTTCAAAATATTGAAACATTTTAAAGTAGATATCTAAAGAATACATTTGTTTATCCCAAATTTCTGTTACTAGTGGAAAACTTTTTAGTATCCTATTACTGTGTGTGTGTAGTAACTGTATACTTATAAGATACCTAGTATCTTATTGTCTTGATATGATTCTCAAGAGAGAAAGATAAAAAGCAGATTTTTTATACTGAAACCGTAGTGTCAAAACTTCCAGATGACATAGTGTGTGGTTTTTTTGTTTTGTTTTGTTTTGTTTTGTTTTGTTTTCTTGATCTCAGTTCTCTCCCTCTCTTCAAGACTCTTCAAAACTGCAGATTAAATTCTAGTACCATTTTGGGCATTTTTTTTTAACACACATTTAAGATAGCAGAAAAAGCGGTAAGTAACCATTTTGGTTTGAACTTCTATTAGATTTCACAGACCAGGTTAGAGAAGAAGTTGAATGTTACAATATGTCTTTCAAAAACAAATTGTATATAAGAAGAGAAAAGAGAATGAAAGACAGTGAGATAGCAGGAACAGGCATCCATGTGGCTTTCTGTCAGTACTAATGGAGCTGTCTCAGAAACCAGTTTATTCTTGCTAGCAAAATACACAGCATCAGCCAAATGTAAACAAACCTTCAGTTATGCTAAGGAGTAGCAAATGGCTGAACTAAATCAGTTGGGAGGGAAAATATTCAAAGACAAAAACCTCTTTCAGCCAGGCTAAGACATGCAGAGCAACATGTGATATTGCCCTGAACTTTGAACATAATGAAGCACTCCTAACAAGATATTAAAGCAGAAAAAGGAAATAAATAAATAATAATAATAATATAAAAAAAAGAGAAAAAAAAAAAAAACAAAGCTAAATGAAATATTAATTTTGATGCACTGTGAGATATTTCACAAAACGTTAACATTTCTGGACTTGATGTGAAGTATTTCACTAAATTATAGTTTTAATGAATTATGTATTCTAGCTGAAATTTCAGTTTTAAAAGTAATTGATTTACATTACTGTTTTTATCATTTGTTGATGCTTCTTATTTTCTTCTTTCTTTAGGAGATTCTCCTCTTCATCTTTATAAATATCTGAAAATATCTTGCATTTTGCCATGCTGCTGTAATTGTCTGATAATAGATTCAATTATCTCCACTTCTCGTTACCATTGTCTGCATGCATGAGGTAGGAGCTCCTCCCTGCCTCTGCTTGTGTTTAGATATCAGTGTGATTTTGAAGGAAAATAAGTATATTTTGGCTTAAATTTTGGCTGTGTCTTGGCCAATAAAGACCTTCCTGGTAATGTTTTTTGTTTGTTTTCACGCTTAATTAGTTTTGATACAAAATAATTTGTAAATTGTAAGGATCCGTGATCCTAAAACTCATTTTGAAATTGATGGATTTCACTTTTCTTCTTGTGGATACCATTTGTAGAGACATTGCATTGAAAACAACAACAACAACAAAACAAAACAGCTAGAATGTTAAAACCATTTATTTTCTAGCTTTTTTTTTTTTTTTTTTTTTTTTTCTTTTCCCTACAGGTGTTCTTATCATTAGGAAATAAAACTTTATGTTTGAAATCACCTAAGCCAAGAATGAATTCCTTTCCCACCTGCATAGGTTAAAAACTCTTTTTCACAGTAACTTTCAAGACTGGTATTTATTCTGTGTTAGCACAAACCAAAATGTATAAACTTTTAAATGAATAAAGTTCCAAACATTCAAATTTATCCCCCATATTTTACAATGCAAGAACTAGGTTACATTTTTAAAGTCATTGTGTGATGTTCAGATGAGCTGGGAGCAGAAGTATTAAAGATTCACTGTATTCCACACTACGCAAACTAATACATGCTTTTACCCCAAAAGATCTGTAATTGTGTTTTGGAAAAAATGAGTGAGCAATGAGAGACTGTTTTAGATTCAATATCTATATATATAACAACACTCAAGCATCATATATTGTCTTATGATTTATAGCAATAAAAAGAATTGCAGAATTCAAAAAAATGTTAAATAGAAAAAAAATCATTTTCAATAAAGACATTTTTTTTTCCTTATACATTATCTCTTTTTCTTTTAAGTGGATTTATAGCCATGTCTGGCAGAAGTACCCCACTACTTATGGAAGGGGAGGCAAAAGAAAGGAAGAACCTGAACAGCTGTCAGTCTGGTAATGACTTTGTTGTGCCAAAGATGTAAACTTCAAGGAAAAACAGGAATTGCTTACTTACCTAAGCTATGATCAAACCACATGTGAATTTTCCCACTCATCACCCAATGATAAGCCAGTTATAAGCCAATGGTGAACAGATTTATGTGAGGAAAATGACTTACTTTTTTGACAATAGTAATGGGACCTTGTACTTATTACCATGGCACTGCAGAATGGGTGTACCCTTCCTGAGTGCATGCCTAGGATTTTGAACCTGACATCTAAAAATGAAGTTCTGGATTTCCTGTGAGATTATCTCATTTCTGAAGGAAGATATATCCAATTTGTTGGCACATTTCTACTCTCCCAATATTGTCACTCAAAAAGGAAAGACAGATGGGTTCTGGTTTTCTGGAGAGTAAATGTGGAATACTCAGGGACACAACCTCATTTGCCTAGTGTCCATGCTTCCAGGGTCCTGTTGTAGGTTTTCTTGCTCCACACCACCACAGCACAGAGTTGTAGCACTAAGACAGTCCCTCATGATTCATTTTTTTCAGCATAGACATTAGTGACAGTAAGATTTTCTACTTTATAACTCAACACTCAGCTTGCAGATAAGAAAAAAAAAGGGCTGAATTATGTACTAGAAAAAATACTATATTTAAGTTGACATATGAAATGTGTCCTACTCTCCAAACTTCAAATGCTGAATATTTTTAATTGAAAAATGAAATCTTTGTAATAAAAACAAGCACAGAATTTTCTGTAGTCAGAAATCTGTGCCCTTTTTAAATAATGCATGCCTATGTTTTTAGCTTATTGGACGATCCATTTGTTAAAACGTGGTTGAGTAGTAATTTCATTTTACTGCCATCATAGGTTTTATCTCAGCTATCACAAAAAGTATGCCTTCCTCTGTGGGATAAAATGGGAGTACTCTCTATAATATAATAAAATAATGCTATAATTGTTTATGATATATAAGTATAAATATAAATATAATATAAATATATAATGTAACGATATACTACATAATATATAATGTACATAATATATTATAATATAATAATATATAATAATATATTACATAAGATATAATATAATATAATATAATATAATATAATATAATATAATATAATAAACATAATATAATATAATATAATATAAATTGATATGCCAGCCAAATTTTTTTTTCTCAAGTAATAAAGCAAGGTTATATGTAGTTTCAAAAAATATGTAGTTTCAAAAAATGATATATATTCTCATATGTAGAAATGATGCAAAGATAAAAAGTAGTCTATGTTCATATATTGGAGAATCTGAGTGTACTTCTACTGAAATGAAAGGAAAGTAATTTTAAAGTATCTCCATAATTCAGAGGCACTACTCTATTTGCAACTGATAAAAATCATACTTTGAAGTAATTCTATGTTTTTAAAAATCATAGCCAGGAGCAAATACTTATTGTCAGGAGCATAGCATTACACCCTAAGGGAAAAGACCGTTATCTGGCAAAATATGCCAGAGGAATATACAACTTTCCTGCTTGTTTCAGAAAATTTTATTTCATTTTTCATTTGACATAGATCTCCAAATCTAACAGCTTTCATGAGGAATTTCTTCTAGTTCACAGGAAAAAAAAAAAAAAAAAAAAAAAAAGAATAACAAAACAATAAACAGTGAAGTTTATACTTATTCTAACAAGCTGCAGAATGTAAATCATTTCTGCATATTTTCAAGTTATGACAACATTTTAAATTTGAGTTTTGTATAGCCAGAGGACAACGTTTATGGCTCACAACTGGGAAGCTGGCAGGATATAATTCTTTTTGATTATGTACATCAGACATAGTGTCTTCTAATATATGCCCTAGAAACCGGCATTATCTGCTCAATTAGGCCAGGCAAATGAAAGAATGCAAATATATCAATTAAGTAGATTTTCCTCATACTGTTTTACTATCACTTTACTGGTTTTAAGTCATGAAAGGATCCATTCATATAGACTCTAGAAGCATACATCATTTCTACCATGCAAAATAAGCAAAATACTACTTTACTCTGATAAATTCTTTAGGGAGCACAGTCTCTCCAGGCTCCCTGTTGTTATGGGCATCCTTCCTCCAGAGGAAGATACTGAGCACCACAACTGAACACCACCTTTTGCCTAATTCTCTCCATTGACCTTTAGATCTGACCACTGAATGTTGCCAAGTGATGTCTGCAGCAAATCCATGTTGTGCTTAGTGGTGGCATGTTGTTAAAACAGACGACCTTAGACTTCACAGCCAAGCAAGTCAAAGGGCTGTGAGTGTTAGTGGACGTGACAGCTGGATATGCATCTGTATCTCCATCTCTTTCTGTAATATATGATCTATCCATAGGTGACTGTATGTATGTGTATATATGTGCACATATAGATACATGTATATAGATGCATGTATAAATATGTGCAATTGTATATATGCAGATGTACATGCACACTTTATGTATTCATTTTTACATATTTAGAATACGTTAACTTCCATTAAAAATAAATATATATATTTTTTAAGGGTTAGCTGATAAGAACACCTGCCAGCCAGATGGACTTAACTTTTGAAGCTGTTATCATGGTACTCTATTTTTTGTAGGGTGGTTGATCTGATCAATGCCAGAGTTGCAATTAAGAATAAGAAACAAATGATATGATGTTCAGTAATATAATCACTATCCATTTAAGTGTCCCAAAAGTACAGTCATACTTGTTTCACCCATCGTAAAACAAAGTCCATTTGCTAAATTAAAACACTACATGTTGGATTATTAACCCATTTGTGTTCAATGAACTTGAATTTGAGCCACAGGTATTTTGTGTTATGCAGAAGCATTTCATAACAATATTTGTTTATTCAAAGACTTAATTTAATTTCATACAGTTTATAATTTTCAAAGATACTACACTTCTAAATGCATTTATAGGATAATAATTTTTCTTTTGTATGTATTCAGAATTTTACCAGAAGTCATATTATGAATTCACATCTATGTTCTTCTTGATTTTTCCCTTTACTTGCTAATCTATAAAAACTACATTATTTATTTATTTATTTTCAGATTAGGTATTCTGTACATCATAAATATCATTATTTGGCTGGTGAGCTCTAGTAAGAACTATATTTTATTTATTTTATTTTATTTTATTTTATTTTATTTTATTTTATTTTATTTTATTTTATTTTATTTTATTTTATTTTATTTTATTTTATTTTATTTTATTTTATTTTATTTTATTTTATTTTATTTATTTTATTTTATTTTATTATTTTATTTTATTTTATTTTATTTTTCCTAGAATACAAACTGTATGTGTTTGTGTTTCATAGCAGTGCATCCAAATTCATCTAGACAATTCTTCTATACACCTAATTGATTCTTCTTGCAAGAATTCTGTGGTTTGTAATCCTTCTATTGTAATACTTCTATTTGTTACATCAAAGAAGACAACATAGATAAGATTACAGTGTTTTAGCTCATCTATGAGATAAAATTCAAAAGAATACAAACACAAAGTCTACTCAGCCACTGTAAAGAGAAAATAAGAACATCTTTATTTTTTTACATTAACTTTCTTGTTATTATTGTTAAATAATAATAATAATAAAAAAAATAAAGTGGCTGGAATCAGCTATTTTTCTTCTGCCCCTATTTAGCTTTAAAATGAGAAGATCTATCCCTCGAATACATACTGTACTACAATTCTAACATAATTCCAGCTGAACTAAGGAGCTGGCCTAATGAATTCACATGACAGTGCAAATGTTTATATTTGTACCCTTCTTTTTTTTTTTGAACTATAAGGCTGAATTCTTAAAGACATGAACAATCTACTAGTACAGAAAGTATTTAGGTTAAAAAAATGAGAGCGGTTCAAAGCTTATCCAAGGTATTGTTTTTAACATGTTATTAAATGTCTGTAATCTTGTTTTTAAAGTAGCATTATCATTATCAAAGTAACTAGAGATAAGGAAAATAATTAAAGAAATTCCAGTGACTGGCATATTCACTCTTTATGCAAATCTGCAAATGAGCATATAATTTCTACCGATGAACACAAACTAAAGAAGACATTACACTTATACAAATGTGAATACATGAATGTATATATTTGAAGAACTAGACCTTTAAAATAAATTGCCTCCTTCAGCATAGTCCACTCTTGGCTCTTCCACTAAATGCTGAGTTGAGCCCTGGATACTGATGTTTCTTCATATCCATCAATTGTGCTGATGTTCCAGTTAGTGCTCTACTTGTTATGCATATATGTGTCTGGCTGCCAAAATGGCACAAAACTCAAGTCACTACCATAACTCAATAGCAACCGCACCTCCTGGCAATTTAATAAGCTTATATTTAATAGCAAGAAGTTCTGTTCTTGATTCTTTTTTTTTTTTTCTCCAGCTTTTGACAAATTTATTAAAAAACTTCAGAAATACTTAATCTTCTGTTAAACAGCTGGACAAATAGTCAGATTAATTCTGTAGCAGTTCAATTTAATTTGATAATAATGGCTGTAATCCTCTGCCCCAATCAGAATAAACATTTTTCCTAATTAAAAACTAATGTTTGTTTGTGTGTAATTTGTTTACTTTCATAGGTAAAAGAGAATGACATTATTTGCATACTTTTTTGCTGGGATCCCTTAGGAAATCAGTAATATATTTTCTTTTTTTTTTTTTTTTTAATAACAAAATCCATCCTTTTCATTAATTAACTGATGGTATCAGCACTACGAAGTAGACAAGGCTTGTTTTGCAGTGTCTTGTCTTCATTTGTCATGTTCAGGTAATACCAGAGAAATTTAAAGATAAAGAGACCATGAAAATCAGCTTTCTAACTGATGCTTCCATGTGAAAGTAGCATTAATCATCTCTTTGTAATTAGTAACAATAGATTAATTACTTTGGACATAATACTTTTGTGAACGAAACGTATTTGTAAATAAGCTTTCTGTTTGCTCATTCGTATACCTCACCTGAACAAAGATAACATGCTTGCTGTACTTTCCTCAGCCTGTAACTGAAGTGGTCGATCCTGCAGCTCAAAATGTGGTTGGGTCTGAGTTCTTACTTCCTTGGAGACTGGGAGCACTTTTCCGTAAGAGCAAGTCTTGTGCATAAGGCAGCAGCACCATAACTATCTGCCCTGAGGCACACATTCCTGAGATGTGCATTCCTGCCTACTTCTTCTTCTCTGGGGAGTTATCTCCTGCTAGTTTATACCTGTAGCAAATTAAAGCTTTTTTTTTTTTTCACATGTACTTACAGACACATTGCCAAGGGTGGAGAGATTCTAATTGTTATTTACCACAGAAATGTTGCCATTGACTTCACTAAGCACATGATCAGTCTCTACTTTCATAACCTAGAACCCATAAGATAGGCAATACCATAAGAAAAGAATATTTACAGAGAATTAAACTCACAGTCTACTCATTAGTTAGTGATTTCATTTCTGCAGTATAATACTGCTCTCAGTTATACAGTAGCAACCAGGGTAAATCAACAGCTCTAGGAAAAGTAAACAGGCAAACAAACAAATAGAGAAAAAAAGACCCTCTTAGAACTCCAAACCCTGTTCTTTCGTATCAGCACTTACAAATTGCATTGACACATGTGTGACTTGCATTTGAAGTTTGCTTTTGAGTCACAAGCGATGTATTTGAACTTATTGAAACTTATTGAAACCTTGTTCTTAAACTGCACTGTAAGAATGAGTCTTCAAAGTCTATGTACAATTGCCCAGAAGAGTCTCACTAAAATAGTATAAATTCCTTGATATGATGCCTTTTGTTCAGCAGTAAAGGGAAACCAAAATAGAGTGCTCTATAAATAAACAACGCTGCAAATATGTGAATGTAAATGCTGCATATTTTGATTTCTGTGTACAGAAAAATAAATTTTATTGTATTTTCAAGAAAATACTAGTTGCTAATTTCTAGCATTTATAAATGTACTCCAAAAAAGTAATTTGAACAAACTTTATGACTTAATTTCATCACTGTAGTCTTTATATAATATTCATATCAGTATAATATACAGAATGCAAAATAACATGTAATTATAATTAATAATAATAATAAATAATAATATATAATAAATAATAATAATAAGTTCTAATCTAACCATTTTTTTAATCCTTGCTCTTCATAAATATGGATTTAGTCAAAGTATACAATTATTCAGTTCAAATCTCGAGCTTGTCAAAATATTTCTATCACAATGAATCTAATCTACAGAACTGGGATCTCAAAAGCCATACCTATGTAAGGCACATGGGTGGAGTGTGGAATTATTTCAGCTGCCTAGAAATTTGGTGTCTGGATTAAGCTAGGATTTTGTCTTCTTTTCAGCAGCTTGACAGAACAGGTATCCACAGGGCAACTTAACCCATCCCATAAGAGGAATGTAAGTTCCAATAATGTTGGGATGGTTGATATAGGTTAGATAAATCCTACCTTTAAGTAATTGTGATACACCCATATGTGATGCATTTTCTATGAAGAAAAGAAAAAAGGAATGGAAAGGAAAAAAAGAGAGGAAAAAAGAGAGGAAAGGAAAGGAAAGGAAAGGAAAGGAAAGGAAAGGAAAGGAAAGGAAAGGAAAGGAAAGGAAAGGAAAGGAAAGGAAAGGAAAGGAAAGGAAAGGAAAGGAAAGGAAAGGAAAGGAAAATAATAATGAACAGTAAACAAGACATATAATTTTAAAAGATTACTAATTGGATAAGATTCATTATAATTCACAAAACTGAAAAAAACAAAACAAAACAAAAAACAACAACAACAACAACAACAAAACAAAACAAACTCCTAAATCCATCAGTGTTTTCTTTTATTTATTTATTTTTTTTTCCACTATTATGACTTTGTGACTTCTACCTACACATTAATAGTTCAAACAAATGCATCTCATTTCTGTGATTTCTATGAAAAGTCATTTGCCAATGTTACCAATTCTCTTTTTCTTTATAATGGTATGAGGTTAACCTTTCTGTTAAAGAAGCACCATCCTGTAAAGTAATAAAGTATTAAACCATAAAATAGTTTTTTTTTTTTTTTTTTTTTTTTAAATACAAACAGCCTTAACTTGTGTATGGTTGTAGCTACAACTTTTCCTCACTAAAAAAAAAAAATAAAATGAAATAAAAAATCAAGTATTGTTATGGTTTTATAAAATTATAAAGCAATTTATTAAAAGCATTATAAAATACTACTAAATTAATCCGTGTTACTATTTAATGGTCTTTATAGATTAACTTCATGCTAAGAAAGTATTTAATAGATAAAATACAGGATCCAGGACTTTTATATACATAACTAACTCTATTTGAAGTTTTTCAGTAATTAAGAGGGGGAAAAAATGTGTTGTCAGAGATAAAACCTTATTTTCAGTATTGTTCTCATAGGTACATAGAAATAATGAAGTAAACGTAAAATGAGGAAAACCAAATTTTGAATAAATAAACTTGTGCTGATATTGCTTACCCCAAAACTTTTGATTAATTGCTATAACATAAATCAGTAAATTATTAGTTGGGGGTTTACAACAGCAAGTGTGATTAACCTCATTTCATATACAGGGAAACTGAAAGACAAAAAACTTTAAAATACTTGTTCAAAAGATACAGTGAAAACTGACAAAGGCATATTAATACAAAAGGGGTAAAATTTTTGTTTGTTTGTTTGTTTGTTTGTTTGTTTGTTTGTTTTTAGTAAAACATTTAGATGACTAAAAGGAAAAAAAGAAGAAAAAAAAAAGAAGATGGAAAGAAAAAGGAGGAGGGAAGCTCAACTCAGTAGTAAAATCTAAGAAAGAGACAATCATGAACCAGATGAAAAGTCAAGACAGAATGGTACGTTAAGAAACATGATAATGCCATGATGGGAAAGAGTCTGATAATCACTATAACATCAAAAGAGTCAGGTCTTTCTGGTTAGAAATCCCAAATGAAGAAGTATAAGGAGGTCTGCTCATCAAACAGATTCAGACACAATAAAGATTTAAGATATTGAATGTAAACTGAAAAGAACTCAAATGGAGAAAAAATAACTGAGTGTTCTTCATGTCTGGCCATACAGCTTCCTGATTTCTACTAAAAGGCATGGACAAATAGCAGACAGGCAATATTCATAGAAGTGGAAAGTCAATGAACACAAGAGTTCTGCCAGTTCAGCAGTTCTCATAGCAGGAATCTGATCACAAATGGAGTTTTAGCACCTTGGAGTGAGAGCAAAGCCTTGCTTTGAGTATTTACATTGGTATTTGGGGTTATAAACCCTGCAGATGCAGAGCCTGCAGGCAGCAGTTTTTGGAAATCCAAATATAGCTAATGAGGCTGAACAGAAGATTTAAAGGAGATACCCAACTGCTGGGAGGAATTTTCAGGGAAAGAACTGTTCCCAACAGATGAAGTTGATTCTGATTCTGTAAGTAAGCCCAGGTATCCAAGATCAAAGCCAATTCCTCAGAAAATGGGGTGGGAGAGTATCAGATAATAAATCTGCTTACATTTAGTAAAGAAGAAGTAGAAGAAAAATGATAATCAGAGTGGTAAAGAATACAGAAGATAAAGAATAGTATTATAGGAGAAAGAAAATATGAATAGTGATTAGAATAGAACAGTAGCAAGGGCAGAGATCAAGGATGCAAGACTGTTAGAGGAAGATTGCTTAATTTAGCTAGGAAATTGGATGAACCTCAGAGAAAACAACATATCTTTACATTAATGCAAAGACCTCTGAAAGTAAAATGAGAGACTTAGAACAGCTAGTGTAAGACATAGAACAGAGATCAAGTTAAAGATTATGTGTAGTATTCTGGAAGCTGCTGCTGAAATCCTTAATTAAATGAAAACTGAGCATAAATAAAATATATTTTGGTTAAAATCAACTCTAGAGAAGATTTATTTTTTTTGAGGGAGGGCTGGAGGTTTTTTTCATTTTGTAATGTCACGCTTCTACTAAGAGCCCTCAAAATGGGACACTGATATAAAAAAATTAATATTACTGGCAAGATAAATATTAGAGCAGACTGTGCATACAGATAGAAACCATGGATAATTTGAAGAGGAATTATTACTCAATATTCAATATCAACAGTTTCTGAGCAGGACATATGATGGATTTCCTTATTGACAAGTAATTAATGAAACAAAAATAAGTGATTTACTTTTTTGGGGGGAATAGTGTAGTGATAAGGGAAAAAATCAGTTAAAGAAAGTTACAGAAAATCTCATGTTGAGTCATCATTAACTAGTGCACTGGACTAATCAGAATGGTTAAGTAATTCTGTGACTAACTGTATTGGTCTTAGAGGACCCAAGGGTAAGAATTTAGCGAAAGTTATTAGGAAAGCTTGTAGACTTATACAATGAGGAAGTACAGAATCTCTTTAAGTAAAATACACAAAAACTATGAAAGCTTGCCTGAGCTTTCAAGAAAATTGATGGTGAAACTCCTGGTGGCAAAGAGAGCTTTGCTAATGAGAATGATTAAAATGGAAAAAACCTCAACATTAAATGTTCAATTTCTGTGTAGCTGAAGGCAGCTGAACGAGGAAAAAGTCACATTATTTCCATCTCAGAATACCTAAAGTACTATGCATTATTTTAAACACATTTTAGTAAATGTTTTAAAGAATCTTCTTAGCAATTAAAATAAATATGTATTAAACTCAAGGTTTGTAAATATGCCTGCAAGTAGTAGGATAAACAGTGAGACTACTCATTTCACTTCAATTGTACACAGATTTTTCAAACAAATTTAGAAGAAAAGGCAGTCGAAAGAAATAAAAATTAGTAAGATCCTTTAGTTTCACATATTCATCTGATAAAATAGTATTTTCTTTTAACTACAGGAAATATTTTCTGAAATTTGCTAAGCATTTCTTATAATATGGAAATCATACATGCATTGTACCCTTCTATAAAAATCTTCTATTTACTACTACCAGAGACAGACAATCTTCAGGTGGGCCTATGTCCAAGTACCATATATAACTAGGAACAACATATGCTACATTTGCGTTGCTTTGTGTGTGCGCTACTTAGTCTTTAATGGAGATGTAATAAATTAGCTCAGGTATAACACTTTGCTATTAAAATATTGTATTAAGTTGTCACAATGCCTGCTGCTTTTAAGACCCATGCTAAAGTCTCTTCACTCCGTGCATGACAAATGAGTGTACATGATACATGAATATTTTTCTATATTATCTTTCATTGCTCTAAAAGACCTACTTTATACACTGCCAAAACAAAGGGAGAAAGGGATAGCATTGTTCTCCGTAAATACATTATGACACATGAAGTACAGGGACAGAAAACTGTTTAAGAACTTTTTGGCACAAGAACAAATGCCAATGAATAGGCTGTGACTAGATACTCAAATAAAGCCTCTTAACCACCACTGAGAGAAGTTTGGGACCAACTTTCAGTAAGATGTGGTCATGAAATCTAAGTAGTATTAAGACTAAACATGATAAACTCGGATGTGTTTATGAAGGTAAATTGATGATGATATAATAGAACTGGATTTGGTAATGCAAGTTCTCTCTGGTTCCTCACTTCTGTGAATGAAACAGAATATCTTGGTCCCCACTCCCTGACCTTAGTTTCTGGGTCAATAACTAAATTCTAATTCTGTGAATATCCTATAAAATTACTTTTCCTCAGATTTATGACTGTAATGATTTCAAATTAAATGATTTGAAATGAATTTCTTGTGGCTTTTTACAGGATGATCAAGAGGTGTTTGATTCTTAAGGTATTCTGTTTAAGGAATATGGAGTACACCAGTCTGAAAAAAAAAACCAGCCCCTTATACCACAGATATTTAAGGAGTTAAAAAGTAATTTCCACCCCTAACCATCAATAAATAAAGTGGCATGTGTAAGGAATGGGGAAAATCTAACACAGATTTCATATTTACTCCCCAGTTTTATCACTTCTTTCATGAGTTATCATATACTCATGAATAGATCATCTTTATGCTTTCACAGAATCACAGAATCACAGAATTTCTAGGTTGGAAGAGACCTCAAGATCATCGAGTCCAACCTCTGACCTAACGCTAACAGTCCCAACTAAACCATATCCCTAAGCTCTACATCTAAACGTCTTTTAAAGACTTCCAGGGATGGTGACTCCACCACTTCCCTGGGCAGCCCATTCCAATGTCTAACAACCCTTTTGGTAAAGAAGTTCTTTGCTATATATTTTATGTGATGTAATGCATATATATGTGTGGCCTAAAAATAACAATAATGTTTTTACTAGCTTCATTTTAAATATGTTAAAAATGAGTATATGACAATGTGAAAGCATTAGACTTTTATTTAGACATTTAATATTATGAATGCAGTGTTACAACACAAACCTACATAGACTGCTGATGCAGAATTGTGTAATTCAGTAAAATTCTGGCCTCTTCTTTTTCAAATTATTGTCTTAAGTCAGACCTATCAATTGCATCCATGAGAGTGACATCTTCTTCAGTCTTTTGCAGCAGAATTATTTTTTTCTCCATGTCCTGAGTGGCCATGTTAGAACACTGTAGAAATGTACATAAACTTGCCTAAATACATTTGAAATTTGATCAGTTATTTTTTACATGTAATTCTGAATTACGTTAATTGAAATAATAGTCTCTACCTTTTACACTGTACTATCAAAGTACCATATTTAAAAAATACATACCCAACAGTTTTCTGGAAAATGTCTCATATCATGAAATGAAACTTCTTTGAACTCACATACAATTTTTATCTGTTTCATTTTTTTTCTTTCTTCTATTCTCAGTGAATTTGGGGAATCAGAAGGAATTTCCCTATGATATGATTTTATTGGTACGATTTTATGATTTTATAGTAAACCTACTGGTGTTGGTTTAATGTAATTTCTGAGATTCTCAGTGTCTTATACATATGAACATAATACATAGAGTCATTCCTTAGTAAGCAGTAATTTCTGTATTTCCAAAACCAAAATTCAGAAGTTATAGCTATGCTTACAATTT
The DNA here is from genome assembly GCF_964035555.1 of Netta rufina. Lineage (NCBI taxonomy): Eukaryota > Metazoa > Chordata > Aves > Anseriformes > Anatidae > Netta > Netta rufina. Next base: position 155,828,495 of record NC_140123.1, on the reverse strand, counting down.
ACTGATGCTTTGTATCTAGCTGAACAATACTTTGAATGTTATTTTTTTCTTTTGTGAATGAAATGGAGTAATTTTAGAATTTATTCTGCTGGAGAAATGACAGTCAGTATAAAGTTCCATCTATTATACCTATACCTTCAAGTTAAGAGAAAATTAAATTTTAAATACAGATTTTGAAAACTAAGTAGTCAAACCCTCAACCTGTAGTGTTCTTGGAACTGAATACTTTAATCTCTATACCTATCCAACCTTTGCAATGCATTTGCAAAGGACTTGCCTCAAACTGGAGAGTGTAGTGCATTCCTAAATATTTTCAGAACACAAATGCAATTGCACAGTAAGCAGACCCACGCTCACTATGTTTAAAGAGATAATTCATGTCCCAGGGCATGAAAATTTCCTTCAAATCCCAATGAGATGCCACCTCCTAGAGGACTAACAACAGCTAGTCAAATTCTGAAATAAGAAGTCCTGAGGACTTGTCAGGGGTTCATTATATTTGCTTTCTGAGCAAAAGTCAAACAGGCTTACATTTAAAATGAACAAACAAACAAAAAGTTAAAAAGGTTCAGATGTGATTTACAATGAATGGATCATGAGGCTTTTTGAAAAACATGGAAAAAAAAGACAGATGCTTGAAAACAGTAGTTGTTATATAATATGTTAAAAAGTTCATATTTTTTTCTTCTTTGTCTAGGATCTATTTCAGTGTTTTGCAACTGTGGCTAACGTTTAGCGTAGCCTATTTCATTTCTCTACTTGCTGTGCACTTGTTGTGTGATTTATTAACTCCTTAGACTTACTCTCAACCCACTCAGCCACATTATTTTTAAGATTGGTGTCTGGAAATTTCATTTGTATACTGTGATATAAATTCTTGTACTGATACTTGTTATATCTTCAAGAACAGAAGATTTGGCTAAGTAGCTGCTAGCTTTTTATGTTGCTGCCATCAACCTAGTTTTGATGATATCTTTCTACACTGTCAAAGGTACAGAGAATATCTCCATTATCAAAATTTTATCTTCATTTTCCACATTTTCACAAGTAGCATAATCATCTTTGTTAGGTATAACTGCTAAATATGATTTTATATGAGTCTTCTGCTTGGTTTGGATGCTAGCTTAATATATATTTGATCTGTAATGAATCTTGTGGTGCTCTGAGCAGCTGGAATTTGTTTATCTTTCCAGTATTCTATCATTTAATAGGATGCTACTGCTTCACATTAGGAAGTATTTATGATGTTTTGCTTCTCCAGTAGGTGACAGAAGGGCACACTTAATCTGCCAGATTTCTATGAAAGCTCAAAACTTCTAGGACTTAATTTCTAATGTTATTCTCTCCTAGAATGGGGTAGGCAGCAACTTCTTAAATTGGGATGATTGAACACTGAAGTCACCATCAAACCCAGCTTCCTGAGTTGCTGAAGTATATATTTAAGACACAAAGCCTGCAGACAAGATTTAACTTTTAGAATGTTCCTCTGTTTTGTCCTCTAAAATAAGTTAGTAGTTAGAATTTCTGGGTGTAATTGTAAAAATATTTCAGTCATCTTCTGAGTCATCTACTGTAGTATCAGTCTCCTCAGATGATGGGGAGACTTCATTCATACTACAGTATGAATGAAGTTATACACAATGTAGCAGACAATCCACATTTTTGACAACATGGACAGAGATGTGTCCTTTGATGAGGTCAGCAAAAAGGAGCAAATCTCTTATATCTGTTGATATTTTAAAACAAATATTTAGAGATGAAAATGCAAAAAGCCATTTAAGTATAGACAGACTTTAAGGATTCCACCATTGCTGCAACAAGTAGGAACAACAGCTGCAGTTTATCACTGCTCCCACTGGTTGACAAAATCTCAACAGATTCTTTCCCTAGATAGATATTAAAACACCATGGCTTCCGACCTGATCAAGATATCTTGCTTGTACCTCATCATTTATGAAAGAATCATACTGAAATGTACAATAATCTTTGTACATCTGCTAAAAATACCTAACTGTTGTCCATGCAACTTTGCTTATATCATCAGGGTTTTCCATGGTGAAAAAGTTTTGTAGGATCAGATTGAATGTAATTTTGTCTGATATTTTATTTTTGGAAGGACAGGCCAAGTTAAGCAAAAAATCCAAGAATCTTCTCTCCTATGCACCAGTTCGCATTAATGCAATCAGAAATGTGAACACCAATATTTGGACATGCTTTAATAAACTGAAAAGCTTCTCCAGTTCTCCAAAAATAGTGTTTCAAACTGGTTGAGAGTTAGACAGGACATTAACAAATGATGTTGTCTAGAAGTGACATTGGGATTGACAATAAACAAATAGAAATTATATTAAACAGCAACAAAAACAACAGATTTTCTTTTTTGATTTCTATCTGAGTCTGAAAGTAGCACAGGATCAAAATTCAGGCTGAACATGTTCCTTAGAACAATCAACTTGCTGTCCATGTACAAAACTCTGGATTTCCTATTGACAACATACCTGGCTTTATTTTTATTTTTATTTATTTATTTATTTTTGTGTATCTGCATACTATGCATCAAGTCATTATTTAAAATCTGTAAAAATAAAGCTTTGGTGTAAAGCAGTGTCCCAGAGACTTAAGTCAGCATGGTGCAGGTGTAGTAGACCGGTGAAATATCTAGCATAGTGGATAATTGCGGAGGTAAATCAGCTTACACACTATTCTAAATTGCAATAGCTCATAGAAGATGAAAATATTGCTGCTGAATGGTTACTACTGTGTTGTTTTATATCTACCTCTTTAATTATAATAGTATGTGAAGAACTGCAATTGCTGAAAACAAATTCTAAATAACTGATGAAAACAAATTCTAAATAACTGTTGGTGAACATTACAAACTGCATGATGCCTTTCTCATGGTAAAATTAGTCATCAGTCAATAATTGATGATATCATTAAAGATCTAAGCTCGCTGTTCACTGTACACAGAATTTAAAAGAATCCAGGAATGACCTTTGCTGTGTCAATTAACTATGCAGTCATATGATACAGTTACCTTTATTGGTTAATTTATTTTAAAAAGTATAATTCTTATAATCTGGCAGTAGAAAACATAATTTCCTTCCATTTAGTATAAAGAAGTTTAGCTCACAATTAGAACCTTCTTGAGGTAAGTTCACTTTTACTGAGTTCCAAATAAGATTAAATCACAAAATGCAAAATATATTGCTTACGGGAGTATTTTCAGACATAACTGAAATACAGCCTGTGGAAATTCTTAGTTCAGTGTACTAGTAACAACACGGAGAAATACACCATAGTGTGATGAATTACTTTTGATGATGAAGATGAAATAAGAACATAAGTTTGCATGACAACTTTCTGAGTAAGATAAGTGGGAAGTGCAAATCAGCTGGCGAGCCCAAATTTCTAACTCTGAAGAAAAATCTCTTCTTGTTTGTAAGAAAGTTTTTTTTTTTTGTTTGTTTGTTTGTTTGTTTTCCAGCATGTGTTAAGATTGAAGTTGATGCAATAATTATTCAAACAACATTAAAAAGGTTTGGTCTTCACTTCATCATGCCTATCTTCATTAAAGTAAATATCACTTTCTTTTCTGGCTGCTGTGCCTTTGAACTGCTTACTTTCTTGATTTTATTACAAGCCTTCCTTTATAGCCAGAATCATTTTTTATTTTTATTTTTTAATTTTTCCAGAAAAATGCATACACACACACACAAAACCAAACAAATGACAAAACCAAAACCAAACAACAACAAAAACTGGTAGAAGGCCAGTGGACAGGCTTAATGACAGGAAGTTTCAGGGGTGATTAAAGAGGAATATCCCAACTTCATCGTCACGCAGTTTGTAGCAGCGGTGAAAGCCTGAGCTGCAAGACTTGTGCGCCATCACCACGGACGATGGTTGGTGCTTCTGTCTTCCCCGAGCTTTCTCTCCATCCCTTCTTCACTCTCCATCCCTCACCCCCCCAGCTGCCTGCCGCCTTCCGTCACGCAGATGGACCCGCTACGGCCGCCCTTCTCCTGACCGATTCCCGTCCTTCTTCATCCCCGAGCCCCTCACTCTTCCTCCGGAAAACCTCCGCTATCTCCCAGGAAACCCACGCCCGTGCTGCCGTGCCGGGGCTCCCCCGCCAGCTTGTGTCCCGCTCCCCCAGCCCAAGGGGGCACTGCGGCGTCGTCTCCCGCAGCGGGGTTCTGCGGCGAGGCCGCACTGGAGGCTCAGGGGCGGCAGCGCCCGCGGCGGGCGTCTCCAGCCTCTTCCTCCTCTTCCTCCTCCTCCTCCTCCCTCGGCTTCTTCTGCCCTCCTCCCCGTCAGCCCGCGGCGGAGGAGATGGTGCTGCAGGCGGCGTGTGTGTGTGTGGGGGGGCGCGCTCCTCCCTGCGTCAGGAGGTGCGGCTACCCCGGCCCGCCGCTGCCCTCCCCTTTCCTCTCCCCCCGCCGCTTTTATGTCTGTCTTTAAACGCCGCCGCAGCCGGGGCTGGCCACATGTGCCTGCCGTCGCCGCCCGGCCGCCGCTGAGCCCCGCGCCCGCGCAGCCCCGCTCGCCGCCCCGCGCCCGCGGGGGCACCCGGCCCCTTCCCGTTGCCGGCGCCCGGCGAGCCCCGCGGGCTGAGGAGGTAAGGCGGAGGCGCAGGCGGCAGCGGCCGGTCGGGTCCCTCGCTTGTGCGCCGGACCGCCAGGAGGGGCCGGGGGTACAGCGCGGTGTCCCCCTCCGGGGACAGCAGCGAGCGAACGCCCACTGGAAGCCGCAGCCGCCCATGCGGTTTTAACGCACCGGTGGGTTAGGTTATAAGGAAGCGCGGTACTTTTTTTTTTTTTTTTTTTTTTTTCTTATTGCTATGGCGAGGGATTTACATCCTTTGCATACCACGACTGACAGAAACCCCATTCATCTCCCTTGCGTGGCGCACGTAGTGACTGTGCAGTGTGCGTGTCGGGGAAAGACGGGGCGACGTCCGGCAGGCGCGAAGAGGGGTTGCTGCCAGTCCCGCCGGCAGCGGCTGCCTGCATCCTTGTTCCGCTCCTTTCCTTCTCCCGCAGCCGCGAAGGCAGCGCCCGCGGCCTGGGCGGCGGCCGGCTCGGAGCCCGGCACTGCAGGGGCGGAGGCGCCGCCCGGAGGGGAGAGGCCGGGAGCCTCCCTCCGCCGCCCCCCGCTCTCATCCCTCATCCCTGGAGGGGCCGGCGGGCTCGGGGCTGGTGCGCCCCGGTGTCAGCCATGTTTGGGTGGGTATGATAATGAGGACCTTTTCCCAACCTCGGGGCGTCTGGGGCTTGTTTTCCATTCAGGATGAGAATTGTTGCAGCCCACTGCAACATCTGCACGGCAACGGGCTCATGCCAGCGGTTTTCTTACCGTGATTATTTTTTTTCGCTAATTTCTAATTATTCCTTTTAGTTTCCTATTCCCGCATTTGGTGGTTTTGTTCCGATTTCGCTTGTGTTAGAGTGAACTGGGATTTCTTTGCGGTGCTTTGCTTTTGCAGTGGAAGTAAATGAGATGACTGAAATATGCCTTCACTGTTACAGTCTTGCCAAAGAGAGGTTGTAATGGGATTTATTAAATTTCAGCAAATTGCACTATGTTTTATTTGTAAAAGATGTAGCCAAGACCTCACCCTTATCAGCCATTTTATTTTGCCTGCATGATATTGCTAACATATCAAGCTCACTGACGTAGTGTTGATTTCTAAGAGAAGCCTAATTATTTTCAAATAGTAGGTCACTGTAAATATGCTATATACTGTAGGATTGGAATCCAAATCTCTGCTCCCCCCTCCAAAGGAAAGTATAAATGAAGAAAATAAAAATGTAATTATCTGATGTAATGTACATTTGCACTGGATGTATTATCAATTCTGCTTTCTCCAATTGATAAAAATGTACATCTATATACCCTCCCCACCCTTTTTCCCCCCCCCTTTTTTTTTTTTTTTTTCTGTTTAGCAATGTGGTTTCTAGATAGTCATTATCAATATCTTATTGAAAAGGAAACTTTACAAAAATAGGTAAAGAGAGCTTAATTTTGTCTTTGCTAATATACAAGATTTTGGTCTACACATAGAACATGTTAAGATAATGTGAGAATTACAAAGTGATTCTACATTTGATGCATTTCTACAATTCCCTTTGGATTCAGTTTTGCACTTCAGATTCGAGAACAGAAAATACCATTGGTTTTGATTTGTGGATGAAAAAATGAAGCCATTTAATTGCTGTTCAGGTCTGCCACTGATAGTGAAATTGAAGAAGTCAAACTGCTGAGACATCTCAAAACTACTTTTGTGGGATGAGCTGATTCATGTTGACCTCTAGTGTCTTGTAATTTTTACAGTTTTCTTTTTTTTTCTTACAGTCAAGCAAGAGAAAAAGTAGTAGTGCAGATGAGGGCCATATAGTTTGAACAACTCTCTCAACTCTTTTTTCTCTTTTGTACACTGCAAGAGCATGTATGCACAAAACTTTTTAAATGTTGAATTTATGGGAAAAGAAAAAATAATCACAGGTTATTCACGAAAATGTTTGGGAGATAGCAACAAGAAACACACAATCTACTAATTATAGCTAATTCTTTTGGTATAAATTGCATTGTTATGGTTTATTGGAATAGTTGCTGTTTGTGTGGTATAGAATAAAATTGCCTGAGAAGTATTTGCAGTAGGAATCTTTTTGGGAAGATAGATTTTCTTCTGAAAATCTCTAGTGCACAGCCAGGAGTGTCCACAATTTTAAGTGCATGTGCACCTACATCCCCAGATCATCCATTGCACTGACTCATATAAAGTTCTTCCTTGAAAAGACACAGTATGTGTTGGTTTTTGGAAGAACAGTTTTGAGTCCTTTGCTTATAAATTTTATATATCAGCGTGCCAATAGATTGTAATAAATAAATAAATAAATAAATAAATAAATGATCAGTACCAGCTTTTCAACGTGACTAAAGATCTCTGTATTCTCAGTTAGTTGCAGAAGAACTTTGACATATCATCAGGTAACATCTCAAAACTTAAGCAACTCCATTCTTCCTTGAAATTTAATTCAAAGTCGCCTTGCTGTTCCTCGGGAAATGTTCTAGGAAAAATACAATGACAAATGTTAGCTGAATGTTATTCTTCTAAAGAGCTGGGTTCACAAAATGTGGCAAGTGCATACTAAGTAGCATGAAATAACATTGGTAACTGTTAGAAGAGTTTTAAGGGCGTGGTAATAACTGATCTGAGCTACCCAGAAGCCTGCACTGAAACATAATTCTTTTTCACTCTGAAGTTTGTGGTTCCATATTTGCTATATGGAAGAAAGAAAAGAATAAGATTGTGTAATATTATGTACAGAAAAGCCTTGAATCTAGTTCATGGTGGCAGTAGTCTGTCTCCCACTTTGGGAAAATAGACTTCTGCTGTTGGCAGATGCTATTATTTTTGTATTTCAAGTGCCAGAAATTCATACTGCAGTGCTAGTGATTCAGCATGCTCTTCTTATGCTAAAATGGAGAAGGGATGGGAAATTGGAATAGGGAGTTTCCAATATAGGACTTTCTATAAGGGAATTTGTATTAATCAATTTCTTTTTAAATTCAGGGATTTACTCTAATTTAAAAGCATGAATTATATCATGAAATTAAACAATCAGATCTGAGGAGAACCAAGATTTGTGATAAACTGTCTGTGAACAATTCTTTTTTTTTTTGCTTATGTGTAGAAAACAAACAAAGAAGAAATCATATATATATACATATATATATATATATATATATTTTTTTTTTTTTTCCCCAAGGACAACTTGATTTACTTATTGATAATTCAGATGCATAGAGGGAAGAAAATTAAGGTCTTAGGGCAACTATATATCTGATAATGTCTAGTTTTCAATACTACATTTTGAAACTTAATAACTTCAGTGCTTAAATTAATTAATATATTTTCATTTCCTCTCCCATCTGAAAAGTGTGATAAGATTTTATAATAAAATCATGGTCATGGTGTAGTTTATATGGTTAATATAGAAAATAGAGATTTTATTTCATGTTGCTGACAGTTATGACTTTTTTACTTCACCAGTGAAAAGTGAAGTATCTTCAGAATTGCTAGCATTATTTCACACAACTTCAGCTGGAAGAGCAGGATCTACTAAATTTGAGTTTTCTCCATTAGAATAGGAAATTACAGGCAGCACACCCCCCAAGTCTGTGAAGTATTTCAGTGAAGCTGACTGAGAAGAAAATGCTGAGAAATCTATGAAAGCTGGTGAGAAATTACTGTAAGATGAATAAAGTTCAAAGATTACATGCAATGAAAAAAAAAAGGACATTCGGGAGCTCTAGGTTGTTACATTCTCTCTCAGATATTTCTCTTCCGATGTTGATGTTGAAGAAACATTTCTAAGAAAGAAATCTTACTCTTCTTATCAAACCATTGCGTTTTTATTAAAACTGTAGGGTGTTCTCCAATAACTATACTTCAGGGAGACTAGTCTGGGGTAGAAATTTTAATCAGGTTCTTGACGCATGACTGGAAGAAAGTTTTATTGAAACTGAGAAAAAATTTCCCAGTAATATTAAGGAGACCCAATGTCACTGAAGTTTGTATAACTACTCATATTTACAGCAAGACTGAACTTAACCTTGTGTCTTTAAATATAGTTGATTGTGAGAAGAAAATGCTGAGAAATCTATGAAAGCTGGTGAGAAACTACTATAAGACCAATAAACATCAAAGGTTACATGCAACAAAAAGAACAAAAAATAATTGCTATAGTCTAAATGATTTAACTTTATAGAGATAGTGGAATCAAAAATATTCTTTTTGTTGTTGTTTTCAAGTTTCCCATAACCCACAGGTTTTTATTTATTTATTTATTTTGATACACTATAATGTATTATCTGTAGTGTGCATTGGTATGTCTCAGATACATTTATCTACATTTTTTAGTGATGTTAAGTTTCATTGCACAAAATATAATTATCTTTCATTATCGTAGGGTTAGGTACCTCTTGAATCTATATCTATTACTAACAGGCTGCATTAAATGGACGAGGGCGAAGTCCTGTATCATGTAGTTTGATATACTGAAGAGCAGAATAATGTCTGCTTGAGTATGTAGGTAAAATGGACTTGACTAGGCAAAAAGAGTACGGTGCATATTCTTGTTTCCGCCAAAAGACATAATGCTGCATTGCAGCACTAATTCAGTCTGTTAAGTGCGTACTGTAACACAATGCAACTCTTGCTGAAATAATTATCTGTCTGCACACAGATTCCCCCAGAAATCGCCATTCTTCACAGTTCAGTAATCCCACAAAACCAGGTTTGCAGTCTTCTTTCTCTCTTATTCAGACATGACCATTAGCTGCACCAATTATCTTATTCCTTTTTGCTGAGTCAGAGCAGTCTTTTAGTCCTCCCATTTTCTGTATTGGTTGTTTCAATACACTGCCTAGATTTATAAGTTTCCTTTAAGGTGCAAAAGCTCCTCTTCACTTTGGCATGTAATTTCATTGACTGAAAACTTTGACATGAATGTCAGTCAAGATATTTTCTGAATGTCTGCCATGGTGAGCGTTTTGGCTTTTAGTTCTGTGTCCTGTACTGAATCACCCATTTCTTCACTTGGAGTCAAGGTGGAGGTTTTGTCAATAGGAATATATAAGCTTGTGGTAATACTCATACACTGTGTGCTGCAACAGTCTACCCTCAAATCTGAGAGATATATTGCTTTTTGGTATCCCTCCAGCATCATGGTCGTATGTTAACTGCTTCATCTGAGAAGATCAATGAGCTCCAGAGAAAATAACTTTTTTTTTTTTTTTCTTTAACGTTAAACATTAAATTTAAAATGGTATCCATTCTTTCCCTTTTCTTATTTTTAATGATGGTACAGTAGCTTATTAAGACTGCTAGAAGATTTTTTTTTCCTGAGCTTGTTTGATATTCCTTTATGAAGTACAGACACATTTATTTTCCTTCTTCCAATTTAGATGAAAATTGAAACCATTTTTGATCAAAGATTTGAGGATTATTTGTCATTTGTTAAAATCTGAATGTAAATAATTCTACTGAGATGCTTTGATCAGATGTAAAAACATGATAACAGAAATAAATTACACTATGTTAGAAGAGAATGGAGGGTTTATTGGACATTCCTTTTCAGAGAAGAATGCATTACTTTTAAAAATGTAAAAATAGTCATGTTTTAATTTGTCAGAAAAGCATCTCTTAGAAGTTCCTTAATATCAGTTATATCAGTTGTTATTATGGCATTGTGGGATGTTTTACAGAAAATTGCTTTAAGAATGGCTTTTTATAGTGGCTTGTTTGGTAATTGCAAGAATAGGCATGGGGCAGTTGTACTCATTCTACTTTCAAATTTGCCAGTGAGTGTTTTTTTTTTTTTTTTTTTTTTTTTTTGTACCTGTTTTTCTGTACAGGTTTGAAAGTCTCCAGCATCATAACTAAATTGTTTATTGGTACTATGCAATTGAGAAAACTGGAAGTACTGTGTTGGTCTACTAAGTGTCTATATATTGGCATGCAGATCTGACAGTGTCTAATGAAAATGTGTCAGAAAGGAATCCCTCACTATATCCAGAGTAAAGGTGAACAGGAACAGGCAGGGTTGAACAGAACTATTACAAATCCCTTACAAGAAAATACATATAAGAAAAATTAGGAGAAAAGAGTATGCAACAGAATGTTTCTGAATGTGTCTTCCACTCTTTTGGCTCACAGAATTCCTGTGAGTACTACTGCAAATGCCTGCAGTTTGGTCAGCAGAGCCTTTGCAGGTTTTATCTCCCTGTGCTAGCATTTCAGAATTTGTTCCTGAACCTAAAAGCTGTATAGCAAGCTAAGCTCCAGATCTTCTAAGGAGCTAATTTAGGTCTGAATTCCATATTGTAAGGGATTATTATTGCTTAATCTGCTAATAATGTGGCAGTCTAATCAAGTTTCTTTCTGCATGCTGATCCATTACGGCTTGATTCTTCTCCCACAGAATAAAATAACAAAATTCCCACTGTCTTCTGAGAAGGAAAGTTTGGGTCTTCAGTTTTCTTGATGTGTCAGAGAAGACTCACTGTTTTATCTTTCACTACCAGAAAGAAATAGGAATATTTACATATCAAGAACAATACTAGTAAGACATCGTAAAAATCCAGCTAATTTGACTTAGCAACTTGTTTCCCCAAATTTTGCTCATGCTAGCTCAGATTTTGATTACTGTTAATTCAATGACATTTTTTTTTCTAAATTTCTCTTAACTGAATTTTGATACTGTTCAGCAATTTCTGCTCTTCTAAATTCCCTCAAACAATAAAGACAGTTGTCAGGTCAATTTAAGATTAATTTTGGAGTAGAAGGATTTTACATAAGAAAAGGGATAGCATCTTTCTTTTCTGCTTTGAGTTGTGGAAAAGTCCAGAGAAAAAATATATTCTCCAGTATATGTGATAATAAAAATTTCCTTTCAATGTTTTCATCTGACGTATGACATCAGTTGAATTATGAAAAGGGTGGGTGAAACTGCCTGGAAACCAGAATTAAATCAGTGCACCTAATTCCATGACACAGATCTAATACAGAAAAATAAAACAAACAAAACAAAACACAACAACAACAACAACCAGCAGCTTTAATAAGGCTAAGTTACATTTTAGGCATTTTACTTCTAATCCAAAGTGCTGGTAGTCAATAGTATCGTGTAGTAATAATTTACCATATGTGGCAAGATTTAGGAGTTGGAGCTTAAAATGATGACGGTAATGTCTGAGTCTATTCTACCAAATTCTGTAACTTGTTGGTAATTGTGGTGGTTTGTTATGTACATTCGTTAATGAGATCATCAAGGAGAACCAGTCCAATCACATAATGCTGTATTACTGTAGAAGTCTCTGTAGAAGGTAGCTAGAACTGGAACTGAAAGAACAATTTAACAGAATTTGGCATGATATTTCCTAATTATTACTTGAAGCTAATGAAGAACTTCAGTTCTGTACTTGACTAGAGCCAAAGTATGTGGGAAGCTAAAATAGTATTTTATAGGTAGAAGTGCTAATGTTCAATAGTACGTTACAAAACAAAGCTTGTTCAGTGATTCCTGATTAGCCAGCTCTGCTGGTGAATAACTTAACTAGGTATCTCCTTATTGAGCCTTTACTCAAGGGCATTCATATCCAGACACAACTTGAGCGTTTTTTTATTTGCCTTCTGTATGGTTGATCAAAGAAACAGGCTTCTGTGTAAGATTCTTGGGATGTGTGCTGGGAGTTCCTAACACAGAGTCCTTGCAAAAATCAACTGGGACTACATTTTGAAGTACATCTAATGGTACTGTCTGCTGAGGTAGGACTTCTTATCTGGTTTAGCACAGACTCTTCTAGTACAGAAAACAAATTGTGAAGTCTGACAGTTGGAGACCACTTGTGAATTTGTGATGTATCCTGAAAGACGTTGGCAGTGTAATCTTTAATGCAGTCTGGACAGTGAAACATACTGAATTAGAAAACCAATACAATCAAAAAACTTGCATTGTCCCGGCAGTCTGCTGAGCATGCTTCTGGCATTTCTCAAATATTGCAGTCTATACTGTGATATTGCTATTGATAACAGCCTGCTTAATGGAAAGTTAATGAAATGCAAATTAATATTGCTAGGGCTTGATATTTTTTATTTCAGTTTATTGTGAAGTGTAGCAATGCAGTGACTCATCTGTGAGAGCAGCAGATAAATCATATTGCTGCCCTGCAAGTCACTATATCTAAAACGTTGTAGACCTTTTAAAGTATTTTAATAAGTTATGATAAATAGCTGGTCTTTCAGACTGTAAATACCATTTGTTGCTTACAGTTTGAAAAGGATTTCAGACATACAGACAAATAGGTTCACCAATGCAACTTTTGTATTAAATACTTGTTTCTTTTTCACTTGCAATCCCAGAGTTTATTAGTAATTACTGCAACTGAGAAGCTGAAGTAATTTACATTGGCGGTTCAAAAGGAAAGGAAAAGTTTGGAATGTGACTAGAAGTAGTTGAAGTACAAGAGTCCCAAAGCTCCATTAGGATTATTTAAATGCTTCAACTGTATTATTAGTTATTATAAATGCTTCAACTGCATTACTAGTGTCCGTATCCTGGTTCTACTTAAATATTTCAGTCACAACTACTGAACAGCGACTAGAACAGGACGTAAGGTGGTATGCCAGAGGTGTAGATGGTGAGAGGAGACAGTAATGGGAAGCAGAGGAAAAGTGACAAGGCAGTGACTACAAGTCTAGGGAATAAGTGGGAGGAGGTTAGAAAGGAGTGCAGTATGCAACTGGAGTGAAGTTTAGTTTTAAAATGCTAGGAAATTATTGGAAAGGTAATTGTCTTGTCAGCCATGAGGCTGGTGATACTTTTGTTGACAAAGGTTTTAGTTCTGCTTTTCTGAAGTATCTTCCGGATAAGGTGCGGGCTGCATTCCAGTGGTTTAACTTCTTTCTGTGTGATCTGTCACTGGACTCCGAAGCAGCCTTGAGGTGCTTGATCTCATGAGATATTGATCAATTATGATAATCAATTATTGTGCTATTAGTCCAGTAACATATACAGTTCTCAGCTATGTATGAGTTCAGCATAGGGTACCGTCTTCATTCTACAGACCAGATGATGCAGCAAGTCCATAAGCAACACCTGAAAGTTCCCAGGTATCCTGTAACTAATTTTTGATTCTCATCAGTTAGGAGTTTTGGTTACACTCCTCATGTAAATCTATTCTCACTTCAGGGTTTTGAAGAAGCTTAACACATAATCTAAATCCCTTTTAATACTCTTAATTGTGCAGATGGCTTTACACATATTAGGTTTGTCCCATGTGAATAGTGGAGAATTTTTTTTTTGGTCTGTACATGCACATTTGAAACAGTACGCTTTTTAAATGGGTTTGGTTACAGTTTCTCAGATGATTATGTATGGTTAATTATTTCATATTTCCAAGAAACTACCTAAAACATCAAAGCTTTGAAGAGATGAGCCTCCCTCATTGTAAAATGATTGTGATCATATATTCCTAGAAAAAGAATATGGGAGAAAAAGTCTCCCTTCGTTTTGAAGTACTGGGTTCATACTATACATGAAAATCTTAATTGAAGTATGATTTTCAGAAATGGCTCCCAAAATTTAATATACTTTGTTTAAACTATATTTTTAATAAACTCAGCAGCTAAAGTAGAGATATTGTCAGGAAAGAATGGAACTGGGTTCCTAAATTTTATATAAGGTTCATGTCCCAATGTGCCTACTAAGAAGAATCTGGTTATGCTGCCAGATCGAAGTATGAAAAATTAGTCTATCAGTCTAAACAAAGCCCTCAAGTGAATGAAATGCATTTTATACAAGTATTTAAGACCAATATGTGAACTTAAGTCTTACAATTTGAAGGTAGTTTAATATTCCTTTCTTCTCTTTTTGTCCTCAAATCAGAGATAAGCAGAAATAGGTAAAACAGAGCATATGATTTCTTAATTTTCTTCTGCATGGTATAATAATATTCTTTTATTGTTACTATTATTATTCTTCCACAGATACTTTCAATAGGACAAACAATCGGGAACAGAAGTGCTTATTCTGATTTCCTACTATCAAGGACTCAGTCTACATCATAAATCTATTTCTTCAAGATTTTTGTCCAAGCAGAGGGAGAGCTTTCTTCAGTGCTTCTCCACCTGTTTCAATTGAACTTGACTTCTGTATTTTTCTTAGAGTACAAATGCCTAAGAACAGCAAGGTAGTGAAAAGAGAACTAGATGATGAGGTCATTGAGTCTGTTAAGGACCTTCTCTCTAATGAAGACTCTTCAGATGATGCCTTTAAGAAGAGTGAGCTTATGGTCGATGATCAGGAAGAAAAAGATGTAGATGTTGAAGAAGGCTCAGATGTGGAAGATGAAAGACCAGCTTGGAACAGCAAACTCCAATATATTCTGGCACAAGTTGGATTTTCTGTGGGACTTGGGAATGTGTGGCGATTCCCATATCTGTGTCAGAAAAATGGTGGAGGTAAGTCTTGTGATAGCAATAGCTAAGTGATGAAGGCTAACCTTTAAGATTTCAAGGTTAGCACAGATAATCACAGTAAAACCTGCTATGGCTTGTCAGATTTTTCTTTTAATTTATGCCAGAGCCTACGAGGAATAAAGCATATTCTTTTTATTTAGAGAGACATATTGGCTAAAGTAAGTAGTAGATTCTTCTTAGATTTCAGGGCAGAAAGTTTCTTACAGTTTTTGAAATGAACTTAACCAGGGGTTAAGCAAAACCATACTAGGTCTTTCGGGAGGGGTTGCATTATTTAGGACCTGGTTATCGTTGTGCTAAAATGTTCTGCATTGTACTTGCACAATAAATCAAACCATTAAATATTCATCCACTTTAAAGAGCAAAGCAGTATTCAGTCTTTAGTATTTAGCAGTACTAAGCTTCACAGTTTTGCTTTTTAATTGCCTTTAGCTCCTAGGCCATTTTTTATAGATAATTAATTATATAGATAATAAAATTTACATTAAGGAAATATATCTGTTTGTTCTGTTACATGGTTCTATTTTCCTAAATAAGTTATCTATCACTTAAAGTAATAAAATCAAACATTTTATTTATTAGCTCTATGGACATGAATGTAGAACGAAGTAGTTGACTGGAAGCTTTCCTCCAGGTTTAGTGTTTTATCCTATGCTGTACTGTACCCTACTACATTAATACTACATTAATACTACATTCATGTTCATCCTGTTCTAGTGAACTACTTAGCTGAACTTGAAACAAAACTGTTGCTTTTCCTTATACAAAAACTGAAACTGTGTTACAGAACAGAAAATAAAGAGTAACATTTTATTCATGCTGGATTTCAGTAGTTGAATGGCAAAACTGATGTAACTGAGAAATATAGAAATAAGCCTAGAGTATAATCAGAGTATAATTCTCTATATGTTCTCTCATTCAATTTAAACAGTAGAAATTGAGGTTTTACTTTCACATCTTCTTTCTCCAGGATAAAATCTAATTTCTTTTATAGCTGTTGTAAGATTTTTTCACTCTCATTTAACTTCCTTTTTGTTTCTCCTTTATTCTGGAGAGAACATCGTTAATGGTTGATTTAATGGTTTGTGTGAAACCTTTTTTTTTTTTTTTTTCCATCTGTAACAGTGATGTTAACTGAGAAAACAGAAGTTGAATGTAGTTTCTCAAAAAACTTATTGTCACTGAATGACAACCTCCTCTAGACTACTAGACACTATAGACTTGACCACTACTACTTGTTCCGTTTGTTAAATTGTTTCAAAACAAACTAATTCTAGTTACAGTTGTAGCTATTAAAATACTTATATTCTATATCCTTTCATTCTAAGTGTGGTGTAAGGATGTAGCTCAAGACTAATGCATTAGAGTGGTTTGTTTTGGATATTTGTGTTCTTTCTGAAAGTCTGCATTTAATATAGTTAGTTAGCGCATTGGATTCTGCTTCAAACCAACAGAAAAAGATATGTTGGTAAGTTCCTTAGACTACTGGATTCATATTATCAGGAGCTTTTAAAGTTACTCTGACAGTGAATGCAAATTTAATTCAGGTCAAATATAAATGTATTAAAAGTAATTATAATTTCACATTTTAAAAACAACAACAACAAAAACCGTTAAGGGAGTCAGGTATTTCATTAATCAAACTTGAAAAAATAAATATGCAATCATTTTATGTGTACAATGATTTCAGGAACTATATTGTGTAGAATGGTTTGTGGAGATGCAATGTTTTCTACACATGGCCAGGACAAGGAGGTATTTTGCTTTTAACAGTAGTTTTGCATCATTTTAGCAATTTACAAGCTTCAGTGGAAAGCAAGTGATCATTTGAGTGAAAACTTTCTTGGCTTTCAAGTTAAATATAATGCAGGATAGAAAAGATGATACAAAACATTGAAGCATATATGCTGGGGCATGTAGATGGACAGATAATTCTCACAGATGTGTAAATGAATAAGGGAAGAGGGGGAAGGAAGGAGGGAGACGTTCAAACACATGGTAAAAAAAACTACACAAATTTTACTTGAGGTTACAGTGTTCTGCTAAAGAAATATTATTATATATGTTTCATTCCAAGCAAAATTAGTGTTTTTATACAACCCATTCAAAATATCAGTATCAGAACTGTTTTGTAGTCTTTTGCTGAGGAAGCTTTACTGTAAATTCCTGTTGAAGTCTCTGAGGATAATGTGAACTTAACGGGGATTTTTATTACAACTGCTTCAGAGGAGTATATGGTAATGTCTCCACCTTTAATGATGTTCAAACATTTTTCATTTTCTTCCCTAACTTTAAACAACTTTTATCTGGCAAATACCATTAGGCAAGATGAGTCTAATAAATAGTGGAAAAAACAATAAATGCACTACAAGCTTAAAACAAAAAGAAGGAAAAAAAAAAAGTTACTCATTAAAGATTTTCCTTCACAAATTTATTCTAACAGTAAGTATTCCAAAGCCAGTAAACGAAGGTAAACTTAACCATGTAGTAATCTTATTTTTTTTCCTTTTTTTTTTTTTCAAACTAACGAAACATAAACAACAAAATAAACATAGAACAGACACAGAAAAGTTAGCATGAATGGATGTATACTATTAGGGGATTTTGTGGAGACAATATTTGGTGTCTACCACCCTGCTTACTGTAGAGATTTTCCTTGTTTGTGGCTATGGTCTGTGTTGTGCCAACACTATTGACATCAGAACTATATTCCACTTCAGTGAAGTATCTGTGTTTGGTTTAGTTGTAACTTCTTTATTGGTACAATGCTACACTATTTGAACATCTATAGATATCTTTCCAATCTCTAGTTTTAGTTCTGGTCTGTAGCATGAAAACAAATTTCCTCCACTTTCTTTTTGGAGATCCTTTAGCAGTCCTTCCTGTTGTTTTAATTCATACAAATTCATAAGCGTTTAATGTTATTTTTATGCTTATTTAAGTTACAACTAGACTGGGCAGCTCCTTACTGGCTTTCACACTTGGCTCTCCCAGAGAAGGTTTATTGTAAGAGGTGACCAAAGAGGCTGGTATGCACCTGTGATGAACTTCACTCTAGTCTGGGATGTAGCTGGAATACAGCAAGTATTAAAAGAAAGAAAAAGGCTGGGAAGAGACTGAGGGTTCTTCAGGGTTCTCATTTGCTTGACTTGGGATAAGAGAGCACCGAAAGGAGTTCTAGGATCTGTGAGTGAGGGGGGCTGAAAGTGTTCAATAAAGTTTTGAGGAACTGACTATAGACTTATGTCTCCTTCAACTTTATCCTCCCCGTAGGTCCCTCTTCTCCCTGGTAGGCAGTGCCTAACCCCTGCCTGGCACTTAATGCCCCTCTTTCACTCTTTGCAGACTAATAGATTAAAAATCTGTTTCTTTCTGAATGCCTCAAAAAGGTGATTTGCATTGGAAATGAGTATACTCAAATTTAAAAGTTTTTGATATTAATCATTTTTACACTACGCCACTAATTTGTTCCTATATGAAGACAAATGCTTTTACAGATAGGCGCAGTTCCTGTATAACAACTTCAAAACAGAATTTCAAGAATAAATGTCAAGTTAGGAAGTAAAACTCAATAATATATAATTATAGCTTTTTATTTATTTATTTATTTGTATTTTTATTTTTGTATTTTAGTCTATGTTGCTTTTTGAGCAAAATTTAATAATAAAATATTTTTTGTAATAATTCCAATAGAAAATTGACTACTCAGGGTGGACAATATCACATGCTGGTAAAAATGAGCAAAGTTTTAGTGAATTCAGAGAACACACCATTCTTTAAATCACCTGGAGCTGAAGCCAGTGTGAATAGAAGGGCAATAATTAACACAGTATGATAACAAATCATTGTTTTTTAGACACTGATACAAGCCTTTGTCTTACAATATTTAATTACAGAGTCAGAGAGAAGTTATATGAAGTAGGAGAACAGATATAACATCTGTTAGCACCACACAGGACAGTTCTTCCTCATACACTCTGTCCAGTTTGCTCATGCACTCAGTCCTGTTGCCTCCTTTCATTGGTTTTGGTGCTTGTCAGTCTTTGGATTCAGTGGAATCTGAAGTGGTTCAATCCACATTTCATCTTCATGAATGTGTCCTAATCACATTTGGGCTGTTCTGGATGAGGGAGGAATACTGAAGTTCAGGAAGTTGACAGAAGAGCAAGACACTGAAGATAAACTGGAAGAGGGGAGCAGGAAGACCTTTTCCTGATGATTAACACACTCACTTGTTTTTTGATCCCTATTTTGTTCTCTGCTAGTGTACTTTATTTGTTATTTGATGACTTTCTAATACATCGACTGACCTCAAAACTGGGATGACTCTTCCCTTCCTGTTTCTCCATTAAGCCGTGATATCTCTTGTGCCTTCATGTGGACAAGTGATCCTGGCCTTCATCTATATTAGCATGCTGTAGATTCAAAGCTGCCTCAGTTTCCTGTGATTAACAGTGAGCCTTAAAAATAAGCATCAGGTCTACTCAGTCAAACAATGAGGTTAACAAATAGTGAAAAAGTAGACCTATATTTTCGTGCTGTTCATTGCAATCATCTTGTAAGTAGCTTGCACAACTTCCAACTTTTTCAAGCAAAGGAAATATTTAAAGTTTATTCTGTTTGGTTAAAGTAAAAAGTTGCACTCAAATGGTACATTCACATATTAGAAGTAAATGAAATATATTTTGTTTTGTAATTTCATGGGCATTAACTTAATTGACTTATTTTTATTTTATTTTGTTTTGTTTTATTTTGTTAAGATCAGTTGTTTTAATATTTCTGTAATATAAGAAAACAAAAGAACTAGTAAATAATGATAAACAGATAAAGGTGTGAGTAGCATGAAGAAATCTATAGAGGATTACCTTGCTAATACATCTTGAAAAGATTGACACATGGAATCATATCAGGATGTTCTATAGTGACGTAGTCTGGATTTTACAATGAAATACCATCAGTCGGAGTGGTTAAGTTCTGTGGGCTTATAAAACCAAAGCAGCTATTTCTAAGAAATACTGAGGAAACAATATATAAATGCTTAAAGACTAAGTAGTGACTAGATGCTAGTCTTGTCTAATTTTAGTGGAATGGGAGCAAAACAAGTATGCTCATGTCTTTCCAACACTGATTATGGACTCTGTGACTTTGTTATTTAGATGTAGATCAATAATCTATAATCAGTGGCTAGAATTCATTGCGATCTTCAATATTAGTTTTTGAATTCTCATTCACCCTATAGTATCAGACTCACAAAATTCCATTGTACCTTATTCAGTACACTGAAGATGTCTGATTTTTACTTTGGAAGCCTAATTCTTCTTTAAAGCTGATTGGCAAGAGGATTTTCATCCTTTAGGCACAGTTTTGTAAGTAAGCACATGTGAACATATTAAAACTGTGAAAGACTACTGACAGGAACTCCATCCTATCAGCTAGATAGACTATAAATATACTGATAAAACCTAAAACCTTTTATTAGAGTTTTCCTGATGAGATCCGTTAGTGTTTTGTAATTGTGAATAAATTCAGTGTAAACCTTTGGTATTTTGTTGAAAAATCAAAAACAGACAAACAAACAAACAACAACAACAACAAAAAAGCTGTGTTGTGCACAGTACTCCCTATTTCCTGAAATCAATAAATCATCTGTATTTTTGCTGTTAATTCTAGTGAAGAAGTATGAGTTATATTTTTTATATATTTTATTTCTTATTGAGATGAAAATATTATTTATATATATATATGTGAAAGTCAATGTTTAAGGCCAAAATATGCCAAAAAAGTGACTTTACAGTAGAATAATTTTTAAACTGTAGAAAGCAAATCTGGGGATATTGTACTACAGAATTGTAACCACAATAAATAGTTTATTTGGCAGATGTGGCAGACAATATGTATGTAACTAATTTTAGTATGCTGTTCAAGGCCAGCATGTATAATTTATTGTTCTAATTCAAATAAAAATGATCCTTATTCAATACTGCTACTCCAAGGACACGTTTTCATGGACTGGCAAATAAGAGACATGCTGAACTGTTTCCATAGTAATTCTGTTTTATCATGAAGTAAAGATATCTTACAGGTTATTGAAGTATGTCTTGCTTCAAGAGAAGGCTGAAACAAAATACTTGCTCAGAGATTCTGTGGTTTCACATGAATTATAGGACACAGAAACATTCTGAAGCTTTGATACACAGCTGTATATTCTAGCTGTGTCTAAACCACATTGTATTGAAAGCCAGATGTGCACCATTGTCCATTACGTCTTTCTTTTGGGGAGGGATACAAGATTGGAAGGGAGCTCAGCAGGTTTGAGTGATCAGAGGGGCCAATGTGTCAGGTCCTCTGCACAGTCTCTGTAGTATAGGGATAATCTCTGCTGGCCATCCAGATTGAATTACAGGGTTGTGTAATGTATAATGTAATGTGGATATAACACCACATTTATTTAACTCATTTAGTTGAATCTAATGGATAAATCTTGCTACTTAAGTTGATACTGCACCTTAAAGCACCCACATCAGCCCAGTCTTTAAACATGTGCTTAACTTTGCAGCCTTGTGATTAAGGTTGTGGACTGGGACACTGAAGAGCTGGGTTCAGTTCCTGCTCTAGTGCAGTCATCCAGTGGGATACTGGGTAAGTCATTTAGGCCCCAATTTTTTGAGATGTTTAGGCTTTTCTCTACCTAGCCATGAAACACCTATCTAATTAAGGCATCAGGTATCATTTACATTAGTGTTACACTATTTTAAAAAATGCTGGTTTTCAGTGAATTATACAACCACATTTTGAGAGCTAGTGATGCCTAAGCTTCTGTATTTCGTTTACATTGTGAATTAACAATATAGTTCTGTCTCACAGACAATTTTGGGGAATGATGGTGATAAATCAAGGATACTTAATGGTATTATATGTCTTATATATTTTTAGACAGATAGTCATCCTCATTTGAGAATGTTGTTACTCTGTTTCTCAGTTTTCATCACATTTATATCCGTCTCTCTTGTCTCTTTTTGCACTATTAAAAGTAAGTCCTTTGTGTTCATTCCATTATGTGCACATATAAGATGAACCAGAAGAGATGCCAGAGTACTGATTGAGAATATAGACGCTGTTGCAGGACAAATAATAATTATAATTGCATACTTAAATAGACAGTATATACTGTACTGATATAGGTACATGCAACATAGTATTTGTCTCTGTGAGGTAGCATTGTATCGTCAAAATCAGTACTTTGTTCAGAACATAATTTCTTGAACAAATGCTGATCAAGCATTATCATTGCATTGTCATGCAAATAAATCTCAAGAAGCTACTTCATTGCTAAC
Organism: Netta rufina; assembly: GCF_964035555.1. NCBI lineage: Eukaryota > Metazoa > Chordata > Aves > Anseriformes > Anatidae > Netta > Netta rufina. The sequence goes on along the minus strand of NC_140123.1, from coordinate 155,806,112 downwards.
AATAGTGTATAGACTCTAGGGTAAATAAGATCAATAGTTTTTTTTTTGTCTGGTCCATCAGTAATTTTTCTCAGATTTTCTTCCTCTTCTCTTCTTCCTTATTTTTCTTAGGATCAAGACTTAAGTTACTCCATGCTTTGGATCATTATAAAATCTTTATAAGCAAAACTGATGTCCAGTTCATGAATATTTCATGAAGAGCAAAACAGCAAATGGACTTAAATAGGAGCAGATGGCACCAGAAAATCTGAGGCCTCTGCACAGTTTACAAAATCTTAAATTTTCTTAAATAAAGCCTATTCCATGAGAATAAGCCACCTACCAAGGATATGTAAATTTCAGTGTATTTTGATAGATTCATGAAAAAAAAAAAAAACAACAAAAAAAAAAAACTAGAAAGGTGGCACTGAGTAAAGGAACTTAAAGTAGGACCTACCTGGAGGAGGATAAATCCAAAATTAGCTTCTGAACTGTGCTCAGCTTCTCTCTCATCACAGAGGTGAATAGGCTGATTGGACAACTTCATAGCTGTCTCTGGGTTATCAATTTGTAGCCTTGCTTTGACATGTTACAGTCTGCACCTCTTGTGCTTCTTTTACAATGATTGTGATCAACAGACTTAGGCCCTTTGAGCTGGGTGGACAGCATAGTACCCTTCCTATATTGCAGCGTAATTGTCACTTATGTGAAAATTAGGTGCCATATTGCTAATTGCTCATGTCAAAATGTTGTGTTAGCTCTAGTCCTAAATACTCCTCATCAGCAAGGATCAAGTTTGGCTCTGAACTGCCAGTGCACTTAGCATATGGATATATTTTGCTTGGAAGTAGTTTTGCTGAAATAAATGGAGATTCATCCCAAAGTTAGAATTGTATATAACCACTTCCTGGAAATACAACACTGAAAAGGGGATTTGTTTCACTTATATATGTCTAAAGATGAAGTAAGAGTTGTGTTTTCAAATGTCTTTAAGAAGAGCTTGTGAGTACAGGAAGGGGGCTATCTGGATCTACAGTACACCATTTCATTTCCACCTCATGTCTCTGGTATTTGTCTGGAGCCTGGTATAAATGAGCCCATACAGTTCTTTGCTTAGCTGAATAGTATCACTGTTCTGCACACTGGGAAATCCCCTTTTCGAGCATCTTAGGTGCACGTGGTGAGAGGAACACTACAGTCTTCTGAAACTGTGCTGAAGATTGGATGTAATTCAGAGTATTGTAACAGCACAGTATGCTCTGTATTTCCCTTATAAATTCAGTCTGGCTGGTCTGTTACAAACCCAGATTTAGAGTTTCTTTAGGAAATGTTGATTTAGCTCCTGAAAGTTTGACCTAAAACATTTGTGAATATGCCCAAATTTTCATGCGAGCAAACAACTAGATTAGGTAATGACTCACTTTTAGTAAAGTTTGCCTCAAAATATTACAGTGCTTTAGAAATAAGATATCTCTGTGTTTTTCTTATTTTACAAGATTTGTGGCCAAGATCCAGTTAAAATTACACTTTGCATGTAGTAGAGAGAGCTTCGTCATGAATGACACTAGCTCAAACTTAAAGATATTAGATGGTCTCATATGAGTTGTGTTAGATTGTGGCTCTTCCTACACTGTCTCTGATTTCTACTTTGTTCATTTTGTAGGTGCCTATCTTGTGCCATACTTAATCTTGCTACTGGTCATAGGGATTCCACTCTTCTTCTTGGAGCTTTCTGTGGGGCAGAGAATCCGCCGAGGGAGTATTGGTGTATGGAATTATATCAGCCCCAAACTTGGAGGAATTGGATTTGCAAGCTGTGTAGTAAGTTTTTTACCTTAACTGTATGATTTATGTCCAATCTGTGTGATCCAAACTGTTTTGCTACAAGAAATGGACAGTGATCTGTAGCTGGGCTTCAGGGTCAATGTACAATGTTTTTGGAAGATACTAAAACTTATATTAGCACATTAAAATGGTTATATGGATGTTTATACAACCCGTTTACTAGTATTTTTGTATTTTTGAAATTAAGAACTATGGAACACCTTAGACATCTGGGAGAAAAATAGCCTGTAGAAATATAGGTGTCTCATGATAAATATGGGGAAAAGTGAAAGTGTAACAAATTGACATTAGGCACTGTAATGGTACAAACCATTAAGTTCTTATTTTAATGAAAAATAGGTTCAGTGTCTGATGAGCAGAAATGTGTAAAAGTAAGTTCAGTAGGTGTTTGTTTGAATTTACAAATGTAGTTATTAAATGTAACTTCTTTATGTCTTCTTTTTTTTTTTTTTTTTTTCTTTTTTATAGGTATGCTTCTTTGTGGCCCTGTACTACAATGTCATTATTGGATGGAGTCTGTTTTACTTTTCCCAGTCTTTTCAGCACCCATTACCATGGGACCAGTGTCCTTTAGTTAAAAATACATCGCATACCTGTAAGTCTGTAATATATTAATGTTTTAAAAATCATCCAAATACAAATCTACTCATTAAGTAAAAGCAAGTCTTTCTGCTGAATTTAACTGGATTTCCATAAAGGCTTACTGGAGAAAAAAATATGATTTTTTTTCTGCTTTCAGAACTCTCTCTTTAAAAAAAAAAATATATATATAAATATATATACACACATAGTTGGTTGTTATTAACATAACTGAAGAGAATCAAAGAGAAATTTTTGTATACAAAACTGATATTGAATTTTAATAAGACTTCACTTTATGATATTTGGAAAAATTTAAAACAAACTCATCTAATCTATATACTATATTTTGAAAGGAACATCACTGTGAACAAGATTTTAAAGAGTAATAAAATTATGTGTTACTTGGTGTGTTGCAGGAAGAAAAATCCAGTTTTTATTTTTATTTAATTTTAATTTTTAATTTTTCTTTTTCTGATTTTGATACTGTTTTTCATGCTTACTTGACAAAAAACAAAGGTTCAAGAAGGGTATTTCTCCATTTCATTTAGTATGCATCTCCATTTCATTTAGTTTAGTGTACTTCCTTGTGAGAAAGCAGGAAGTGTTGCATTACCAAAAAAAAGCAGAAGATGGAAAATTGTAAATGACAGTGAAATGCATGTAATAAAAGCACTGTTTGCTTTGTAAACTGGTAGCAATAGAATCATTGTTTGTTGCAATAATAAGACATATTATGCAACAGCAGGAAAAGTTCCACATGCCTTAGTTTTAGTTATCTCATAATATTTGCACACTTTGCATTTGTCTTGCTCTTGAAATATTATTATTATTATTTTCATTTCTTTTTATATTGGATCTTAAATTTTTATTTTGTATTTTTCCCCTTTTAATGAAGAACCTAACCAGGGACATTTGGAAAGTTGTACAGTGTTTTTAAATAGTTTTTCCCAGAGTTGTTTGCTTCAGTTATTTGAAACAAATAGTCAGTATTTGTGAATGTTGTTACTCAGTTAAATTGACTGTATTCCACAAGCTATTGTCCATTAATGAAGCCACAGTTTTTGTCTGATTACATTCTCTTATCCTGCCCAAATCATAAGACATAAAGTCTCAACTGAACTATAGCAGAGATCATTTAAACTAAGCTAAAACACAAAAAAAACATTACATTTGATAACATCCTATCACTTTTGACATTTTATTTTGGAGAAGACCTGACAACTGTGTTAAGTTTCTTAAAATTGCTATATTTCTCCCTTCTTTTCATTAATTACCTTGACTTAGGACCTATCTTAAAGATATGATTGGTTGTCAAATAAAGACAAATTATTAAAATATATATATATATCTTCTTTGAAGATTTTATTCTATTTCTATGTGCTACATGTCTAGATGCACAAAATGTCTTAAGCTGTTAACATGAACAAGGCAGAATTTTAGTATAATGAAAAAAATCACTTTTGGAACAGAAAGCAACTTTCATTTGCACATAGCTGTGTAGGAGCCATTTTCTCCTTTTCTCATCACTTTGATATCATTATTTTATTGATTTTGCATTTGTAATTACATTCCAATTGATTTGAGTGTCATATCAAAGCAGACACAATTGAGAAAGTTTTTAATGTTTTATTTCATTTTATTTTTTTTTTCCGAAATTAAAATAATCCAACTTTTGAATTCAGAGAGTTTTCATAGTATGTAAGTCACAGTTTTTTTATATCGAAAATCTATTCTTATGTGTAAAAAAATAAATGTATGTGTTTATCTAGCTCTTCCTATTATTTAGTACTTAATTCATAGATAAATTCTGCCTAGGACTTGGATGCAGACGAATACCTTAAAGTGTTTGACAAAGCTATACCCAGGGCTTTTAACCAATAGCAGTTTCTTTTTCTTTAGAGAACGTCCTAGGACTCTGTGAATTCAGTTTCTAAGTAAATGATGGTAGGACAATTGCAAGTATTGGGAATTAATATAACCTTGCTAAAAAGTGTTGGTAAAATAGCTCTGTCCTGAACCCGTTCTTTACTTGCTAATGTCTCTTGACAGTTGTGGAGCCAGAGTGTGAAAAAAGTTCTGCAACAACTTATTACTGGTACAGAGAAGCACTGAATATTTCCAGCTCGCTTTCAGAGAGTGGGGGTTTAAACTGGAAGATGACTATCTGCTTGCTGGCTGCCTGGGTCATGGTATGCCTAGCCATGATCAAAGGCATTCAGTCTTCTGGCAAAGTGCGTATGCTGTTTACCTAAATGACAGTGTTTTCCTTTGAAACATTTAAGATCTACTTCACTACATTTTTGTTCACTGCACCCTCTGTCTGCTCTTTCATGAAATGTGTAGGAATAAGATGGAAGCTGTGACTCACCCCAGTATTTGTATAATCTCTACTCTCTTAGTAGTTAAGCATTAAAATTGTAGTAATTTTCATGGGAACTATATTAATTTAGTGGGAATTTAGATGTGAAGAAGAATAATTTTTGTTCTTACCAGCATAACTGTTGCAATTAACTGCACCTCAGCATTGTTGAACTGTTAATGCAGCATGAGCTTGCATGCTTCTGAATATCTAAGGAATTAAGTTTCCATGTATATCTATACTCTCACTGTGATTGCAGTGCACCCAGGCTGTCAAAATTCACTGTCATTTGCTTTTTATTGTTAACGTCATTGTCATTCATCCTTCACAGCTTCATCATCATCATTCATTGATGATGATGAAGCTGTGAAGGATGAATGACAATGACCTTCTTCCCTCCCTCATTCCTTCATCATCATCATTCATTGATGATGATGATTCATCATCATCATGATGACATTCATCATCACAGCTTCTTTTCAGAATTCTGGATTGTTTCTTTTGACTAATGGTTAACCATCCCTTTGGATCTGAGTACATGACTTTGTCTTTCCTGTTCATACTGACAGATAGGTTGGCTAGTGAATGATTTGCTAGCTCTGTTGATCTCAGTCGGATTTTCAGATGAAGACTAATCTGTTGTTAATTCCCAACACCTACAAAATTCTTTGCTATTAGGAATTTTTTAGCTGAGGTGGAACTTTCTGTGGCCTTTTTAGTATATTTCAGTTAAAGAAACAACTTGCAGCTTTAGCAAGAGAATCATTTTACATAAAATTTAAACCACAGAATAAGCATGCTTTTCAATGACGGAGAATGAAAGATCATATTTGATCATTAATTTCGTGTTTCCTCTCTTTGTCTTTCTGGTAGTCAAAGCAATATTGCTTTCTTGTTTTTATGATTCAAACCTATGACATCTTGAATCGCTTCTGTACATTGGAGAATATACCCATATTTCCTCCCTCCCTCCTTCCCTCCCTTTTTCCCTCCCTCATTCCTTCCTGAATTTCTGTTCATGCTGCATCTTTACCATACTATGTACTTGAATCTAAGTGTAAAGAGAAACATTTCTAAAACAGTCTACTTCTGTTATTCTCATATTCTCATTGAATTCACACTGATCTTCCCTGAAAGGCTTATAGTTTGGTATCAGTCAACACAATGGCAACTGTAGCGTTTTAATACAATATGATTTTTTTATTTTTTTTTCTAGTACAGTCATGTAATATTGCTCTCTTCTGAAGAGATGAGGTGAATGGAACATGTTTTATATATTTCTGAGAATATAGAGTTTTCAGTTCAGACATATTTCCAAAAGATACAGGATAGAGAATGAGACTCTTGAAAATAAAGTTCATGGGTGTCATTTTAAATTTCTTCTTAATGTATTTCAGATCATGTACTTTAGTTCACTTTTTCCTTATGTGGTACTTCTATGCTTTCTGATCAGAGGATTGCTCCTTAATGGGTCATTGGATGGAATTCGTCACATGTTCACACCTAAGGTATGTTCTTAATTTCTGTTTGAAATGTGTTTAAACTTTAAGTGCCAACTTGACCATTTATGAGTGCTCTCAGATAAGCTTATTGCCTTCATAGAAGATTGACCATTTTTGTGTCTGGCATAATTGCTGTTGACCTCAGTGACACAATATCAAGCCATAAGGTCCAAAGGCTCAAAAATGTTCCAAGGATGTATGTGTGGACTTACCTTCCCAGAGTTGGCTGCCTTTGCAAAGCTAAGCAACTAAAAGTGCTATTTATAAGAATTAAGATGTTTAGAAAGCTCCATAAGTTGGCCAAATGCTTAAAGAGAAGTGAATCATAGAATCAAAGAATCATAGAATCATAGAACTGCTTGGGTTGGAAGGTACCTCAAAGACCATCTAGTTCCAACCCCCAGCCATGGATAGGTAGATCCACCCATTAGATCAGTTTGCCCAGTGCCTTATCCAATCTGGTCTTGAACACATTCAAGGATGGGACATCCACAGCTTTTCTGGGCAACCTGTTCCAGTGCTTCACAACCCTCTGAGGGAAGAATTTCCTCGCAATATCTAATCTAAATCTCCCCTCTTTTATTTTAAAACCACTTCCCCTTGCAATTCCCCCTCATCTGCCAAAGCAAAAAGTTGCTCTCCATCTTTTTTATGAGCCCCCTTTAATTAATAAAAAGCTGCAGTGGGGTCTCCTCGGAGCCTTCTCTGAATGCTTTTTTTCTGGGACATCAAAGTGAAATGCATTACCTCAAATGCTGTCATGGATTTACATAATTAATTTGTCCTTATTGAAAAGGTTGCTCATTTATTTAGAAATAAACTTAACTTGCTTATCATTGCTTTACAGAGTTCTGGTTCTGCAGGAATTTGTAGGCTGCTCAGTCAAATTTGAGGAAATTTGAGGAACAGAGAAATGCAGTGCTTATAGACAAAGATGAATTCTATAGCTGAGATGGAATACATACCTCTAGATGTTATAATTTGGTTTCTCAATGACAGTATTAAAACTTTCTTTAACTAGAACCCCTAGATACCACTAGATACCGAGAGGGAATCAATACTGAAACTCCTCTTTAATATCAACCGCGCATCCTTCAACTATTTTGTCTTCCATGAGTTATTCCTAAAATAAGTTGCAGTTGATGCTCATTTTGTAGTTTAATCCTAAAATTGTTAAATTGTTTAAAATGTTCAGATAATCTTGAAAGAAATCCCCCTCGCTGCCATTGGTTGTATTTCTCAAAAAGTTGTGGTTTAAATTTGAGGTTAGGAAGTCTATAAGTCAGATAGAGTATGTATAGATATAAGCCTTAAAAAATATTTTTATTATAATTTTATTATAATCTCCTCTCTATATATTTCTGTTCTTGAACAATAGTTTGGACCTTAGGTTCACTGAAAACTACCTGAAAGAATTTAGACTGTTGTCATTTCCACTTGCTCCAGGTAGACTAAAATGGACTGGTAAAGTGATCTGGGTTGAAAATAATCCATGTTGATAGATAGGAGAGGGTCTTTGATTTAGCCTCTGTTAGTTCAGCAAATAGATCACAACACATTTCCACAAAACAGTTGTGTTAGCACAGCAGAGGACTGGCACATGCTGGTACAGGTGTGAGAGCACAGGGTTAATGAAGAAGGAGCAAATTTCTCTCTTGGGCATGGCTGTTGACCAAAGCAGAAATTCAAAATAATAGCCTTAATGAAAGAAAATAAATAAAGAAAAGTGTATGAAAAGACCAGTGAATTAATGAAATTAAAATATAGGGCTGTATATAGCTTAAATACAGAATTCCCTAAATTTCATAGTTAATATCTTACAATAATAAATCGGTTACAATTTTGCTTTGAAACACTAGGCAATGTTTATCTGAGAGCGTAATACCTTTGATGATACTAAACCATATTTTGAAGAAAGTTGAAAGTGTTTTTTAAAAACCATTTACAGATTCCTTGAAATTAAAACTATTCCTCTAGCTCCCTCTAGTGGAAAAACTCTAACATGACTGTTCGATACAGGTAGGTTAACAGGCAGGTTAAAGTAGGTGTAACAGATATATGTACAATGTAATTATAAAAAATAAATATGTCGGGAATAAGTTTACTGTAATAAGACTCTTTATTTCAAATGTATTTTAGCTGTATATGTCAAAGGTTAAAGAAGGTGTCTATTATCTATCACAGTAGCAGACTTTTTTATTAGAGTGAGACAGTCTTTTGATGCTAGCATCCTCATGCTTTTTAGATTTACTCTTTTCAATAAGGTTTGGGTTACAGAAAAAAAAAGTCATATTTCCAGAAGTAAGTCTTTTACTGTTAAATGACTGGAGGCCCTGGATTAACTTCCGACAGTCTAATGTTGAAGTCTTTCATGCACTTCTTTGTTATAGTGCAGACTTGAGAAATATCTTAAATAGGTAGATGATGACTCATAACTTAAAAGGTATTTCTTGAAGTCTGGTCATCTGAAGAGCAATTTTATAAAGTTAACATTTAAGCTTTTAGATGAAAGGCTTAGTTGTCCCTCAAACATACCACTCATTTTACTTGATAATTTCAAGGCATCTAGCTTAAGGGAGATTTGATTTCTGCACTGTGCAGATTCTGGTGGCCGACATTTATTTTACATGTTGCATTTTTCTTTACATATTTGCATGAAATGTAGTAGAATTCCATATAAACACGTGTATGTATGTCATAGTCACCTTTTTTTTTTTTTTTTTTTTTTTTTTTTTAACAAAGCAAAACAAAAAGGTAGCAACAACCAAAACAACTTTCAACATACATATTACATTTATAAAAGGGTTGGCCGTCCCAAAATAAATCTTAATTCTAATGTCCATCAGTACAGGTAGTGTAAGAAAAAAGAGTACCAAAAAACACCCCAAACAGATGTTCTTTGATTTCATTGTGTAACTAGCTGCAAGTTAAATTATCATATAGATCCGTTAGTATCTCATTTTTTTGGAACTTACTGTATAGAATGTTTCTTTTTAAGGATTATATTGCATAAAATCAATGGAAATTCTGGCCCATAAGTGCACCGAATTTTAGGTGTCACATTCAGCTTTATCACAATGAAAATATATTTGTAGTGGAGTATTAGCATTTTATGATATAGGTTGTCTTCATGTTTTTGTGTTCTTTTCATGTAATAGAAATGCATTTTATAGCTGACATCTATTGTATCTAATTTCAAACAGCTTGAAATAATGCTGGAGCCCAAGGTCTGGAGAGAAGCTGCTACTCAGGTGTTCTTTGCCTTAGGGCTCGGATTTGGTGGAGTCATTGCCTTTTCAAGCTACAACAAGAGAGACAACAACTGCCATTTTGATGCTGTACTGGTGTCCTTCATCAATTTTTTCACTTCTGTGCTGGCAACCTTGGTGGTGTTTGCAGTTCTGGGCTTCAAAGCCAATATCATAAATGAAAAATGTGTTATCCAGTATGAATATCCATTTTTAATTATTACTTTAATGGAAAATTTCATTTATGAATGCACACAGATCATCACATTTGATTTCTCTATTTTGTTGTATTTCACAGAAATTCAGAGAAGATTCTAAAACTTTTGAAAACAGGCAATCTGAGCCAGGATATGATCCCACATCATATCAATTTCTCAAGCATTACAGCAGAAGATTACAATTTAGTTTATGACATTATTCAGAAAGTTAAGGAAGAAGAATTTGATTCTCTTGGTCTGAAATCTTGTCAAATTGAGGATGAACTTGACAAGGTGAGAGTGATAAGTATGTATTAATTACAAAGATTATAAATGGAGGAATATTTGCAAGTCCAAAATAAACTGAGGTGTATACCCACACAGAATATTAATACTGTCTACCTATAGAGATTGATATGAAAACATGATTCTCACTGGAGCTGGTGAGAGCACTTCTGTGTCTGATGTCTTAATACAGTCTGCTTTCTAGTGTATTTTGATCATAACATTGCTCCTTAAGAGGCAATAAAATTTTAAAGTTCTGTTTCACCAAAGGCATTTTTTCAGTCTAAATAGAGATATATTTATTCAACATCTCAAACTATGACATCTTTCAATGTCAAGATATCATTGCTAAATATAAATATGATTTTATTGGAAAGGAAAAGTTATTTTTTATTACATAGTTTTAATTAACATTATCATATTTAAAATCTTTATTTTAAACCAGATCTGTAAAAGAAATTTTTTGAACTTCACTTTGGAGGGACTTCCAGTTTTAAACACTGACCTCTGTGAAGTTGCATCAGCATCTGAAGCTAAAATATCAAATTGGCAACTTAGACATTTAAAAGTTCAGTACTGTTTCTACCTTTTTAATCTGAAGCAAGTAAGTATAGAAATGAAATCCTTTATATACTAACAGGAGAGACTAGACTGTGTTTTATAGCCATCCAGTATAATAGCTCTGTGCAAAATTATCAGTGAAAGAGCAAAAAAATATGTTGTTAATATCAATCAATGTACAGCCAAATCCAGTATGTCCATACTAGTTAAGTTAGCATGGATGGGAGAATCATATGTTAGATATCAGCTAACTCTCCCTTCAAGATTTAATCAATTGACAAACATGAAGTCAAACTGTCACTCTAAAAAAAAAAAAAAATACAGTGTGAATTATAATGTGATTTTTATTTATTTTATTTTCTCACTGACAGGCTGTTCAAGGAACTGGTTTAGCTTTTATTGCCTTTACAGAAGCAATGACCCACTTTCCTGCTTCTCCCTTCTGGTCAGTCATGTTCTTTCTCATGTTGGTGAATTTGGGACTAGGAAGTATGTTTGGAACCATTGAAGGCATCATCACACCCATTGTTGATACCTTCAAAGTTAGGAAAGAAATTCTTACTGGTGAGTTTCGCAGCGTTTCTTTTCTCAACAGAGCAGTAAGCTTAAAATTGTTTTGGAGAGTATGAAGTTTGTTTGTTTGTTTGTTTGGTTATTTATTTTATTTTGACATGAAAGTTTTCAGTACTTACATTTAACAGACAAGGAAATCACTGTACATTCATGCACATGTACGTTAATATCTGCAAGTAAATCCTTTTTCTGAATGCTACAAGAGTGGGAATTCTTCAGTTCTTCAACTCTTCTTCAATTTAATGAAGAATTAATTAATTCTGTTAGAATTTTCTTTATGTTAAGCTGTTCTGAGCTCTTCCAGAATACTTTCCATTCTAGCCTGTGTCACAGATCAGGGAAACAAAGCCAAAGGAATGATTAAAAATACATTGTAAATCATGACAAACTATTTCAATAAAGCTAAATGGAATCTTAAAATATGATGAAATGTTTATTATATTAAAAATAAGTGCAGTTACTCCAGTTGCTCTCCAGAACAATATATATATATATATATATTTTTTTTTTTTTTTTCTGTTGAATATGTAAAGGGTCTTAAACAAGGATTTTTTTCTTTTCCTTTTTCTAATGCCTGAAATCATGTGAGGTACAGCTTGTTCATGTATTCATGATTGTCTTGTAGCAGTTTCTTTTTGAAATATGAAATAAGCATAAAATATGAAAGTTAGGTTTCTGAAAATTTTCAGGACAGCTGCAGGGCACTTGGTATAATGGTAGGTTTGGATTTTGTATCAATAGCTATGACAAGAGGGATAGAAAATTATAAACTGTTTTCATATTTTCTAGCTCTATGGTGGAAATAGTATGTTTTCTAAGAGTTAAACCCTGGTACAGCAGAACACTTTTCTGACTGCTGAGTTCTTAGGTAATAGGTAATTAACTGAATGCATGGATATATATATATATTTTAACTTTATTTTTTATTTTTTGCTTTGCTTGGTCTAAGAATAAAATTGTTCCTAAAGATTAAACAGCTGATTTTTCTTCAGTCTTAAACTATTGAGCACTTTTTTCTTTTTTTTAATATGTTTTTAAGTTCATATTGAAAAACCAAAGTGGCGTTCAGAAATTTTAGGGCTATTTGCCCTAAGTATATATGCAAATAACATGTTATACAGTTATTACTCTGGAATAATATAGTAATTCCTTTTTATGGAATTTGAAAAAAAATATATTAAGAAGATAGTATATAAAGATGTAAAGATAAGATGAAGATATAAATGAAAATATCTTCTTATAAAATATAAAGAAGATATAAAGAAATATACAAGAACTGCTTTTCTCTGCTACTATTTTTGTGTTATATATGCATGATTTTTACTACTTCAGTTAGTTGTACTCAAAGAATTAAAACATAACATAACACAGCCCAGAGAAAGCAGTCTAGGAGGTTTCTGGAGAGTGTGGAAGATAGCTTCCTGACAGAGCTGGCTAGTGAGCCTACCAGGGGAAGTGCCCCGCTAGACCTTCTCTTCACAAACAGAGAAGGACTGGTGGGAGATATGGTGGTTGGAAACTGTCTTGGGCAGAGTGACCATGAAATGGTAGAGTTCTCCATTCTTGGAGAAGCCAGGAAGGCGACCAGTAAAACCGCTGTATTGAACTTCCGGAGGGCTGACTTGGAACTGTTCAGGACACTGGTTGGTAGAGTCCCTTGGGAGGCGGTTCTGAAGGGCAGAGGAGTCCAGGAAAGCTTGGTGCTCTTCAAGAAGGAAATCTTAATGGCACAGGAGCAGTCTGTCCCCACGTGCCCAAAGACAAGCCGCGGGGAAGAAGACCGGCCTGGCTGAACAGAGAGTTGTGGCTTGAGCTTAGCAGGAAAAAGAGGGTTTACAATCTTTAGAAAAGAGGGCGGGCCACTTGGGAGGACTATAACGATGTTGCGAGGCTGTGCAGGGACAAAATTAGAAAGGCCAAAGCTCATCTGGAGCTCAATCTGGCTACTGCCGTCAAAGACAACAAAAAATGTTTTTACAAATACATTAATGCAAAATGGAGGATTAAGGAGAATCTCCATCCTTTACTGGATGTGGGGAGGAAATTAGTTACAAAAGATGAGGAAAAGGCGGAGGTGCTTCATGCCTTCTTTGCCTCAGTCTTTAGCAGCAAAACCAGTTGCTCTCTGGATACACAGTACCCTGAACTGGTGGAAGGGGATGGGGAGCAGAATGTGGCCCTCACTATCCATGAAGAAATGGTTGGCGACCTGCTACGGCACTTGGATGTACGCAAGTTGATGGGGCCAGATGGGATCCACCCGAGGATACTGAGAGAACTGGTGGAGGAGCTGGCCAAGCTGCTTACCATCATTTATCAACAGTCCTGGCTATCGGGGGAGGTCCCAGTCGACTGGTGGCTAGCAAACGTGACACCCATCTACAAGAAGGGCTGGAGGGCAGACCCGGGAAGCTATAGGCCTGTCAGTTTGACCTCACTACCAGGGAAGCTCATGGAGCAGATTATCTTGAGTGTCATCACGCGGCACTTACAGGGCAACCAGGTGATCAGGCCCAGTCAGCATGAGTTTATGAAAGGCAGGTGCTGTTTGATGAACCTGATCTCCTTCTATGACGAAGTGATGCACTTGGTGGATGAGGGAAAGGCTGCGGATGTGGTCTACCTTGATTTCAGCAAGGCTTTTGACACTGTTTCCCACAGCATTCTCCTCAAGAAACTGTCTGCTCGTGGCTTGGACTGGCGTATGCTTTTTTGGGTTAAAAACTGGCTGGGTAGCCGGGCACAAAGAGTCGTGGTGGATGGAGTCAAATCCAGCTGGAGGCCGGTCGCTAGTGGCATTCCCCAGGGCTCGGTGCTGGGGCCGGTCCTCTTTAATATCTTCATCGATGATCTGGACGAGGGCATTGAGTGCACCCTCAGTAAGTTCGCAGATGACACCAAGTTAAGTGCGTGTGTCGATCTGCCTGAGGGTAGGAAGGCTATGCATGAGGATCTGGATAGACTGCACCGATGGGCTGAGGTCAACTGCATGAAGTTCAACAAGGCCAAGTGCCGGGTCCTGCAGCTGGGGTGCAATAACCCCAAGCAGAGCTACAGGCTGGGAGATGAGTGGTTGGAAAGCTGCCAGGCAGAGAAGGACCTGGGAGTATTGGTTGATAGTCGGCTGAATATGAGCCAGCAGTGTGCTCAGGTGGCCAAGAAGGCCAACAGCATCCTGGCTTGTATAAGAAGCAGTGTGGCCAGCAGGTCTAGGGAAGTGATTGTCCCCCTGTACTCAGCTCTGGTGAGGCCGCACCTTGAGTACTGTGTTCAGTTTTGGGCCCCTCACTACAAGAAGGACATTGAGGTGCTTGAGCGGGTGCAGAGAAGGGCGACAAAGCTGGTGAGGGGTCTGGAGAACAAGTCTTACGAGGAGTGGCTGAGGGAGCTGGGTTTGTTCAGCCTGGAGAAGAGGAGGCTCAGGGGCAACCTTTTCGCTCCTTATAAGTACGTTAAAGGAGGATGTAGCGAGGTGGGGTTGGTCTATTCTCCCACGTGCCTGGTGACAGGATGAGGGGGAACGGGTTAAAGTTGTGCCAGGGGTGTTTTAGGTTGGATATTAAGAAGAGCTTCTTTACTGAGAGGGTTGTTAGGCATTGGAATGGGCTGCCCAGGGAAGTGGTGGAGTCACCATCCCTGGAGGTGTTTAAAAGACATTTAGATGTTGAACTTAGTGATATGGTTTAGTGGAGGACTTGTTAGTTTTAGGTCAGAGGTTGGACTTGATGATCTTGAGGTCTCTTCCAACCTAGACAATTCTGTGATTCTGTGTGATAATGTTTTTATAATTAATTTTTATACTGGAATGCCTGTGTTAAGCTTCATATAATATCAGTGGGACTTAATAAGGATTATGCTTGCACTATAGTTTGTGATTAAGAACCACAAATTGTCATTTTGTAGAAGTACTGCATTACATTTGCAACTTTTTTCACTATAATTCCACTTCAGTTTTCAGGGAAACCAACTCATATGCTTAAAGTTAATTTTGTGCTCCAGTATTCCAAATTGGAGTTTGCATGTATACGTGCAGAAAAGTGTACCTACCAGAGTGTAGTTTACAACTGAAGGTGCATGTTTTTTGGGTGGGCGGTATGACGTGATGGGAGAACATAAAAATAACAAGGATTTCTAAATTTGCTTATATACAGTTCTAAAATTCTTTTCTCAGGGTTAATAATAAGACTCAGTGTAATTAATGTAATTAATGAGACAAACATTGGGGAGATTTTATCTGTGTTGAAAAGAGTGATCGTATTATACCACAATATTTAAAAAGTGTCACTGTCTTCCTTTTGTTATTTTAATCAATTACAAATAGCTGGTATTAATACAATGACTATATTATTTGTAAGAGTATTTTATACTTTTGCTTGGATTTAGCTCACCTAATTTTAGACTGCGTAGGTGCAGCCTTAACCTTAGTTCTCAGTGGAAAAGAAGAAAAGGGCACTTCAAGTGGGAGAATCAGTTTTGCTCGACCTACAGCTGATTTCACAATTTATTGAAATTTGACTTGTTTTATAGCTGCTTAAGCATTCAAACCTATTCTTGATGGATTTAGTAGGAAAAAAAAAAGTTATATTGAGATTGATTGTGTAGGTGATCTAGTGATCAAATAATATGATGCTCAACAGTTTTCTTTATTTTAGCCTTGCAGTCACATTAAGTGAAATATTTATTGAGATATAGTGCTTTGATTAATCTGTGCTGCTTAACGGGGGCTGCTGTAATACGGTAATTACAGTAACTACTTCTGGTTTCATGACATTTCTGTTTCATAAGGGAGAGGTAGGATTCCTAATATTCTCAAAATTGCCACCAAAAAATAAGGAAAGTGATAACAACTTTCATTATATGAAATAATGTGTTAAAGTACAACTTTGCTATATCAAACTCTCTCTTCATTTCCTCTTTTTCTGTGAAAATTGTGATTATTACAGTTTACAATTCTTCATTACAGTCATCTGCTGCTCGGTGGCATTTTTTATTGGCCTGATCTTTGTGCAGCGCTCTGGAAATTATTTTGTCACGATGTTTGATGACTACTCAGCTACTCTGCCCCTGCTTATTGTGGTCATTTTGGAGAACATTGCAGTTACCCGCATTTATGGAATAGAAAAGTAAGTGAAGGAAATCTATTTCCCTGTCTACATCAACAGTATTCAATACAATATTTATTATTATTATAATTTTATAGCACCAATTATTTTGTATATACACACAAATTAAAGCCAATAGAAAGATATCCCAATCTAAAGAGAGCCTTTCAAACTGACTGTTACACAGAGATAGGGAAGAAAGCAAACCAAAATGAAAGCAGTAGGAATTAAGGATGAAAACAGGAATTTATCTTTTCTGGTTTGTGCAACTGTAAAGGTGTTATTCTTGGTATGATAAGGGAGTCAAAGTTTGTCAATGTGGACTTGAATCAAGTCTTCCTTTAAGAACAGGTTAGAACCTTAGGAAGAAGGCATAATGCATCAGGACAGTGTAGTGAAGCTCAGAGAATAAACTACAACAGGCCCACAAAAAGGAGAATGAGGCAAAAAAGAGATAAAATAGAGCTAGAAAGGAGTCTGGATGGGTAAGAGGAATTTATATATGGAAAGGACACCAAGAGAAGGATTTCAAGGAGTAATAACAGCAGTCTAAGCAGCAGATAAGGAGGAGCATTTTGAACAGATCTGCAGTATTTTGTCCGAGAGAGGAACAGAGTAAAATAAGAAAGTTTCAATTTATTATCTAGATTTAGCTTGCGATGTTGTAGCAGCTAATTGTTCTTTGCATTTGTTGTGAGAGAGGAAATAGAGGAAATGATAGGGAAGAACAGGATCAAAACTTACATGGAAGCAGCACATTTGGCAATAAAATTAAGTAACCTTCTATCAGTGATAACTGAAGAGAAGAGTAAAGAGCATCATGTCTCTAATTTCTTTACATCATTTGACAGAGATCAACAGAATGTGTTCACTAAGTGCTACACTTTTAAGGAATAGAGGTGCTTGTATCAAAAATAACTCATGTTATCCACAGATAAAGCATGCTATATTAGTATGTTGAAGTAATTTAAACATTGGTGATTCTTTCATATGTATAAAGGGTGACATAAATGGGTATTTTTTCTTTGACTTTTCATCTGTTCAATCTGAGTAATCAACTAGTCCCTTGCTATAATGAAAAACAATATAAGAAAATATAATCATATGGATTCTAGATATTTTTTCTGGTCTATGCAAATAGTGTCTGGACTACATACTCATTAATACAGAATTTCTACCAAGGCCAAGTGTGTAAGTCTATAATTGGACACATACAAAATACCATGTAGATGTTTTTACTCATGCAAACAAAAGATGATACAAGTGGCCTTGGCATCAAGGTGCTATTGTCTAATCAAATAGAGTTCCACTGTGCAGAGAGGTAGACACTCCAAGAATCACCAATTTACTAGTGATGAACTTGGTGTTTAGGAGTAGCTAAAATATGGTAATACTTTGCTTCTGTATCAGATGGCCGTTGCTTGATATTTTCAGATGTTCTGACAGAACACAGTAAACAGCTAACAGATTTCTTGTGCCTAATGACCACCTGATTATTTCTGTGGAGTATTCCTTCATTTCTTCTGATGTATAAATTTCTCCAGAATATTTTTCTTCATGAACCCAGCATTCTTGTTTGCAAAAACTGCCAGAATGAACAACCTCACATTGTCATTAGCTGTAGTAGCTCCCATGGGGGATAGTCATAGATAAAGATTTGTGTATAAGTAACATTAAAATCTCTGAATAGGAATAGAAAAAAGAAAGAAAATAAAATAAAAGAAGGAAAAAAAAAAAGCATGGAAAGGGATTACAGCCAAAGGGTAGAAAAAAAGGCAATATGTGGATCCTTGCAGCCAGGAAGGCATAAAATGTTAGATAATTATCAGTTAACATCATGAACCCTGGTATTGCAAAGCAGCAGATATCAAATTTTGCATAAAATTCACAGAAAAAAAATAAGGAAATGGAACCAGAGATTTATGGAATACATCACCTATAGATGGGGGACAATGCTTCTGAAGATACCTGATTGAAAGTGTAAGGTAAGTGGGAGATAAACACTGAAATAAGTGAAGTTAAAGGAGCTCGGTAGCTTATGATAGAGGATTAGTAGTGTGAAGAAGTGAAGTATGGTGAAAGACTTTGAAAATGAAGAGAACAGATTTATGTTTCATTGGGTGAAGAGCTGGAGAGAGCAGAAAGAAAAGGCTGTGTGCTCTCTATAGAGAGCTCAAACCATTTGTAAATTCTGCTTCTTTTTAACAATATGTTTCAGTGCAATGTAAACAAAGGATAGAATACCCCAAACGATGTGGTTCAAAAAATTTTTGAGTGTTTATTTGACAGTGACTTTACATGTGTAACTGCTTTCGAAACATGTTTATTGCTATAAGAACATTTTCCATGCACAAATTTCAAAAGAAAGTGGGATCACAAGGAAGTTAAAACAGAATCAGGGCTTGTGCACACTCCAAAAGAGTTAGCTATAAAAATATTCTCCCTTTTTCTTCTGGCTCTGGAACAGCGTACTCCTCCATCAGGAATACAAAAATAGGAGTTTTGTTCAGCTCATAATTTGCAATTTTGAGGCACAAGGAGGCAGATTTAAAACTTTGCAGTTTTATTTCAGCGGCTTATATGATGCAAACCAAAGCTTATATATAAAGTTTTTTTTTTTGTTTGTTTGTTTTTTTACACTGCAACATGCATATAGGTTCGAAATTAATCCTGCAAAATTGATAATATGTGCTGTTTTTTATATGTGCTCAAAAGTGATGACACATACCTTAGCAAACAACTCATTAGACAATATAGAAAGATATGAAAAAGAATCCTGTAAATTAGAGATGAGTTTAAATATCTTTCCAGCATTGTCCAGCAAGCAGCCCACATGCTAAATTTGGTCCAATACATGCTCCCATTGGCTTCTGCTTCTGAGAAGGAGCAGAGGACTGGTATCATCTCTTGCCTGGCAAATGTTCAACAGAGTAGTCTTACTGCTTTCTAGTGCTCATGTTGACAGTATGGCCAAGGAAGAGTAGGTGAATTGTAGCTATGGCTAGGTTTGGTCTACCTCAGAATTAGTGTCTCCTTTTTCTTATACCTCCACATAAAAACAGAAACAGTCATAGGCTATATCCATGACTTCTGCTTGCATCAACAGTAGTAGGCAGTCTGGTCTGCCTCTGTAATTTCACTCGTTCTCTACTGCCTGGAGTACCTAAACTACTCATGTCTTCTCATTGCAGCATAAGGCCTTTCATGTGAGGTGGCACAGGAGCTTAAGTCTGTATTAGCCTCTGTAAAAGTGTCAGGGCAGAAGCAGAAAGAGAGAAAGGATTCTTGTACAATCTGTGAGGTGAAGAGGTGGGGCAGACTGATTTCTCAGATCTTTTTTGCAGCAAACTGTTCTTGTGGGAGGAAGGGGTAGATGTTCTTGGGAGAAGGGAGATCTCTATGCAGTCTGCCTCTGCATATGAATGGGGCCCTGTGGTCTCACAGAATAGAAGGGGAGTGCAGCCTTTACAATATGGAACAGGAGGTGCAGCTTCCAAGATCATCCTCTTCTAAATGATCTTTGAATGTGACAGATGTGATGATTGTGATGATTCTTCCATCACTATCTTCTAATAAGTATCTTCAAATAATGTTGATATCCATATTGCTTTAAAAAAAATAATAAAAAGGATATGTGCAGTTTTCTGAATTGTAATCACACTTAGCAGAGTCCTCAAGTAGTTGAAGTATCCACTATTCAGAATAGAGGAGAAGGCTCAATTGTTAAGAATCTTTGCAGTGTAGTCTTTCATAAAATGCAAGCTATCTTTACGTATTTCCGGTACCACTCAACCTTGTTAATGGAAGCTAATAGAAGGTAGCTTGGTCTTCCAATTTTGCTTTGCTGATTGCATCTACAAGAAAGATTATTCTTGAGAAAATTTTAACACATAATACCACTTGAATTCACAAATTCGGTGAACATGTGTTTCAAGGGAATGTCTGAAAATGTGATCTCATTGGACAGGAAAGTTATAGATATTTCAGTTTCACTCTACTCATCCAGGAAGATCCAGAACTAAAATTATGCATTTAATGCACCTCAAGATGCCTTCAGTTTCCATTTTCTCTTCAGAAGTCTAGCATTGTAAGTTGGATTGGGCATTAAACTTGGACTCAAAACTGTTATTGAATAGAAGGACATCACAACTCTGTATTTTACTTCCAATTGTATTAGGATTTAAGTCTGATTCTTTAGAAGTCAAAGCTAGTTTACTAACTCACAGCACTGTGGAGTAATTCCTTCTGTTCATCTATTCAGAACTGGTTATAGAAGATCCATTTGTCAGCCCATTAAGTCAGCTAAAGTGCAGCCATTTGTATACATAAATTTTGTCAGCATGTCCCTTCAAATTAGGTGCTCTGTGTCAGCTATAGCACTAGAAATTTAAGTGTGCTGAGTAACAATAACCTTTTATTCCCTTCACAGATTTATGGAGGATCTAAAAGACATGCTTGGTTTTTCTCCAAGTCAGTATTATTACTACATGTGGAAGTATGTTTCACCTTCAGTATTGTTATGTTTGCTGGTAGCTAGCATTGTCCAAATGGGATTAAGTCCTCCTGGCTACAATGCATGGATTGAAGACATGGTATGTATGTAACAGATGCCATCACTATCACAATGATCATACATGAAATATTTCAGAAGCACATGAAAAGACAAAAAATTATGATTGCAAATTCAAATCATTATAAATAATGACATGGTGCTTAACTATCTTTTTAACTTTAAAGTACTTCTTTTGCTTTAAAATATAACTGCTTGACATGAATTTATGTGTGTGTTTGTTGTTTTTTTTTGTGAGTTTTATTTTGTTATATGTTGGAGATGTTCTTAAGGACAAGAGATTTTGTTGACTTTCTTTAAATTTTATTTCATTGCAGAAAGCAGTTGGTAATAATGCTGAATAAATCATTTCAGATATCCCATCATTTTTAGTGATGGGATTATACTGAGATTAGCCACGTCATAATTTTTCCTACTTGGAGGCAGGTAGTGTCTGCTGTCCCTTATTTGGAATGCGGATTTGAATCTGTCCTGTGATCATCTTAAATGAATACCCCAACAGTCCAAATTTTGAGTTCAGCATGCCTCTACCTCGCAGGCTTGGGCTGCTCCTTTCCCTGTATAAAATTAAATGTTAATTGAGCTATTAGACAAATTAAGTTTGCTGCCCAGAGATAAATGTTTGCAACAGAAGCGTGCTTGTGAGGTAGAGTCATTGTCCCAGTAAATGCGTTTTATTTTACATGAAGCTTACATGAAGTAGAACAATCCTGCAAGGTGATCTGAGACAGTCCCTGCCTACGCTAGCTGTTAGCCTACAGAACTTTGCAGATATAGTTACAGATGCCACTACGCACTGCTGTGATGTTGTCTTGTGTCTAGAATATGTTCTACACACCTTTTAAAGGATCATGGAACAATTACAAACAAGCTGTAGCTCAAGGTCTGATGTGAAAATCCTGATTTGGGCTCTGCTTCAGTGCTCTGAGCATCTCAGAAACTTTGGGTTGGCATTTTGGTCCTACTCACTGGCAGGAAGACAGCAATCATCTATTTCTATGATTGTTCAACTTTGAGATCTGAAGTAGTGCCTACATTGTGAGTGCAAGATAACAAGAAGATGAGCATGTGTTTGAAAACTGCAGGCCTTGGTAAGGACCGCAGATTTCCTCTTTTTAAAGTAAAAATGTATTAATAGTCTTTTTCTCTTGTCTTGCTCAGGCTACAGAAGAGTTCCACAGCTATCCAACATGGGGAATGATTGTCTGTATATCTCTGATGGTATTGGCCATACTGCCAGTCCCAATAGTCTTCATAGTGCGTCGCTGCAACCTTATTGATGACAGCTCTGGTAGCTTGGCATCCGTATCCTACAAAAGGGGCCGGATAATAAAGGAGCCTGTTAATCTGGAGGGAGATAATACAAGTCTGATTCATGGGAAGAGTCCAAGTGAAGTGCCATCTCCAAATTTTGGGAAAAACATATATCGAAAACAGACTGGATCACCAACTCTGGATACTGCTCCAAATGGACGCTATGGTATTGGATACCTAATGGCAGATATGCCTGATATGCCAGAATCTGACTTGTAACTACAGAAGAAATGTTCTCTGTTGTTCTTCTTGCTGATCATGGCTTTCCTAAGAGAAGTGGTCAGCTTCACTTACTAGGGTGTGATCTCAGGTGCTCTGTAGTGGCAGTCTTTAAGATACCATGACTGACCATACAGGTTGAGAAAACTCCTTTTGGATTAGTTCTGTGGGTTTTCATTTGCACTGAAGGGAATAAATGAAAAATCAATGGCAGCCTACATCTGCTAGCATAGCTGAGAATTAGTTTTTTAAATTAATTTCTAAATTTAAAACTTTCTGTCACTGAAGCCCAGGTCTCACTCAAATGATGTAATATTTCTGAGGTAATATCACTGAAAATCCTTTTTTGTTTGTTTTGTTTTGTTTCTGCTTTCAAGTTAACTCCCCAGTATTAAAAGTGAGCTCTAAAGTAGTTCACCAAACCCATGTTGTGCACACATTTGTATATACCCTATGTAGATATGCTGTATTTATTTTGTTAGCACTGATAATTACTTAGGCTATTAGCTGAGTAAAAAAGAAACCTGCAAACTATTTTCTTATGTAATAGCTGTATAGAACAGTAGTATTAGAAAATCAAGGAGTAGACTTATGGGAAGGTAAAGAAAGATTCCCTGTTCACTGGGGACTGCATAAACTGTCTGTATATTTTGTGTAAAATATTTGCTTTTTCAGTGTGAAAACAATGTAAGAGTGAGTCACTCCAAGAATCTTAAGGATTGTGCAGATTCTGCATTTTTTTCTATTCTGTGTGCCTAAAAATGAACTTGATATTTATTGTGGTTACAAGATTACATATACATTATATTTATATAATATACTTGTAATGTAAATATGTATATTATTCTGTATGTAATTGTTTCAAAAGTTAAAGCAAGATGGCTTTTTTAATTACTCTCCTGTTTTTTGCTTCTGTTTTATGCAGATAATTTTTTTCAGTCAGTAATTGTTAAGAACTGTATGGCATTACATTTTAACCTATTAATAAATAGATTGACAAGGTATTCTCTGTAATTTCCTTTGCCAATTCCAAGAACACAGCCTGAATTACATTTACCAACTAAGGTGAGGTGCTTAAAGAATCTGAAAACAAATGTGGTAAATCAGACTGTCCTCTTTTTATTTAACTATTGGACATGGACTTTACTATGAACACAATAGTTGATGTATCATTGCAAATTGACATGATACTCTGAAAGTTAGAAGGTAATTTATTCTGTACCTCAAAGGTACAGAATGTAAATTCTGACTGCTACCTATAATAAGCAAAGGGCAGAACTTAGTTGCATTGTTCCAGCATCAGACCAATAAACAAATTACTTAATCTGAGGTAAATGCAAGTCTCAGAATCATAATCAGGTAAGGCTTTCTCACTGTTCTA
This sequence comes from Netta rufina, assembly GCF_964035555.1. Taxonomy (NCBI): domain Eukaryota; kingdom Metazoa; phylum Chordata; class Aves; order Anseriformes; family Anatidae; genus Netta; species Netta rufina. The sequence goes on along the minus strand of NC_140123.1, from coordinate 155,782,395 downwards.
CTTTCCATGACTCCAGTTTAACTATTTCAGAGGCCAAAAACTGAAACAGATTTCTTACATAGCTCTGATTACTCTTTATCATGTATTGCCCACATCTTGCCCTTTGATATGGAAGAAAAATTGTGAAGGTTGATTTAGGTTGCTTTCTACACTGCTGGTGACCCTAGAGGTAAGTGCCTTCTGCTTGCCCTTGGGAAATACTCTTTTCCAACACTGCTACTGTGGGTTTCAAATGTATAATTTCAAGTATGGAAATGTGAAAAAAAATATGCCAAACAAATGTTTAGGAAGAAAACCCTAAACCAAAGTACAACTTTTTTTTTTTTTTTTTGTCTTTAGGATGATATATATCCCATCTACTGCCAGATATTTGATTCATGGTTTGATCTTGTCCATGACTGAACAATCAGAAGCGCAGAAGTTCCTTGCAATCTTGTTTAGTCTGATGGGTTAAAAATAAATTCCATAAAGAAACAGGACCAATCCAAAAAGTGCTAGATTTGGAGGTTTAATAACATTAAATCACTGTAAAATGTAACACCCATATCCTTGTATATTAATGAAAATAATGTTGAAGTATGGTATGAAATTGTATGTAAAATTGCTATTAAATCCAAAGGAATTCACAGTCCTTTCATACTTCTAATTTGGGTGCAAATTGCGACTTGTTGGCCTTATGGATAAAAAGAAGTAAAAGAGATGTAGACGGCAGGAAAGAGACATTTCAAATATTTATCACTTTATAAGACAGAATGTCTGTATGTTATGATGATCATAATCACAATTAGCGTACCTTTTGTTAAGAAAAAGATCATTACAAAAGGCACTCTTGCTTAACATTAAAGAAACTCCTATTTGTGTCTTACACAAACAGAAATAGCCTAAGAAAAAATCATCCACGTGGAAGGCGAAAATAACATTACCAATACGATTTATTGCAGAAGGTCTAAGGTTTCTGAAACAAATATGCTTTATGAGATCTGATTTTCCTCAATGGAAGATAATAAAATCATGCAGAATCAGTATGATTCAAATGAAGGCCATGTCATTACCTCCATACTCTTCAAGAAGTTCTCAAATTTGGTGAGTTGTGGAACAGAGATTATACAGTTTTACTGTATAATCTCTGTTTATAGTTTTAGTCTTTCCTGATCTACCAAAGTTTTATTGATACCTTACAGAGTGTCATGCAGAGAAGAAAAAAAAAAATCTGAACAATCATAACCCTGTTCTTAGGGAGCAGCTGATACAAGTTAACTGATGGTGACAGCTGATACAAGCTGATGAATCATCACCCTGGCGTAAGAGTGATTTTATCATTCTGGGCAGGATTAATTTATATTTGTGATAATAATGGATGAGAGAAAAAAAAAAAAAAAAAAGTGTTTGCAGAAGGCTTTTAGATACACATAAAATACCTGACTTTACCGGACACTCTAAGCACTCTAAGACTAACATGCATTGTTCAGCTGAGATGCAGTGTACTCAAAAAGCTTCTTATTGCTACAACAATACCTTTGATAATTTCACAGAAATATAGTCATGCCAGTTTTCCAAAATGCATGACATTTAATGTAATTTTTAAAATGATTAATTAGATTTTGTGTAGTTTGCTGGGGGTGTAGTGGAATGGGGAGGCGGGGGGGGGGGGGGGGGGCGTAAATGGAAGCGAGGAAATAGAACATATCAGATGTGATTTACTGACATTGCCACTGGATGGTGCTCGCATTTCATACGTGCTGGCAAAGTGGCATGTTCGGGAGTTTTTAAAAGGGGAGAATGATGCATTTTTATTTTCTACTAAAACAGAGTACTCCAGGATGACCATGGTCCCTCACCAAAAGTCACAACTTCAGTAATCTTCTGGACCCTCAACTGCCTTCATATATTTATATTATATATATATAAATTTATATCTATATTTATATCCAGAAATGAAAGATGACAAATCTTTAATGTTAATGGAAACAATAATGTGCTGTTCATATCTCTCTGTCTAGCAGTACAGTTTTAGGTCCTGGGAGCAAGCAACTTCTTGATTCAATATTTGGAAATCAGTAATTTTTAACATGCCGTTTGAAGCCTCCTTTTACTAGTCATTCTAATTTCTGATTTTAGCAAATTAATTAGTGGTATATGATAATCTCAGACTATAAGATTACTAAAACTGGCAATTACATTATTAGGTTTCTCTCTGCCTTCAACAGTAAATGCTGAAAGATGCACTGAAAAGCAGAGGGAGTAAGGGACAGTCCCCAGAGAAAGGACAGCAGCTGATAGCTGATAGTCACTTGAGCTTGTAACTGCTTCTGAAGAAAGCTAGCACTAACATCTGGTGTGTTTAAAAAGTAGTGTTGCTGCTAGTAGAGCTTAGGGATATGGTTTAGTGGAGGGCTGTTAGCGTTAGGTTGGAGGTTGGACTCGATGACCTTGAGGTCTCTTCCAACCTAGAAATTCTGTGATTCTGTGATTCTGTGATTAAAACATGTCTCGGGCTGCTGTTTAAATCTTTTGGTAAAGGCAGAACCACTATGTCTTTCATCCATGCTATAGCATCATTACTTTACAGTAAATGAGCAAAAGCATGAACTAAGACACTCTTGTCTCAAATGAGCATCAACAGATGTCTTTGTTGCTGACTTTTTCCCAATGACACACACAGAATGGCAATGTGAACTCCCATGCCCACATCCTTGAATTATGGTGTTAAATGATATTAACATAAAGATGTTAGTGAAAAAATAGGGTGTAGACATTCTCCCCCCCCCCCCCTTTTTTTTTTTCTTTTTTTTGAGATGCCCTCTGTATATCTTATATCCAATCCAATCTCTACAGGTGGAAAAATAAGACTGTTTTCCATCCCTAAAAGTTCTAGGGTAAGAGACACTCTAACTAAAAGAAGTAGAGCAGATTAGTGAACAATGGTGCAGAAAGAAAAAAAAAGAAATTTGCTTTAAAGTAAGTCTAATTGATTTTCATATTTCTGATTAGAGCAAAAAGGAAATACATGCAAAGGAAGATCAGGTTTAGAGTTCAAAGAAAAAGGAATTAAGAAAAAGTGTAAACAAAAGAGTAGTGAGGAGGTGGAATTGAAATAGACCTCATTAAAAGAAGAAAGAATAAAAGAGGAATGAAAAATATACAGTGGAAATAAGGGTCGCTCAATGACTGACAAAGAGTAAACTGAATAGGTAGCAGGTGATCAGAAAGATGAAGAGCTATAGAAAAAAGAAAAAAAAAAAGAAGGACTTCAGGAAGAAAACAGGATTTGATGTCTATGTGAAGTGGAGAGTAATCAAATCTTTAGAAGATAGAACCCACAGTTAGGTACAGTTGTTAAAGTGAGGTAGTAATCAAAGGTGTTTGAAGTTGTGTTAGCATATGAGGATTGAGAGAGGAGAAATGAATCCGGACAGGAGAAGAAAGACTTGGACTATGTCAAAATCAGTTTCTGTTTAAGTACAGCAGTGCCTTTGGCATAATGAAAAGCTTGGTTATTTTTCATAAAGTACTTTGAGATAGTCTGAGAAAGATGTTAAAGAAATGCAGGCTTCCAAAATTATTTTATTTTAGCTGTCTGAATTGAAGACAGAACTATCAGGGTAAGATAGCAGGTAAACTGTGTGATAAATTTAAGGTTTACAGAGAAAAATAAATACTTAAAAGCACAGAAAACTCTATGAGGAGATGAGGTGAAAAAAAATGAGAGTTTGTGACTAAAAGCTCTGAGTTGGAGACTGCTGCATTACTGCGATTTAACATTGTAGTAAATCTCCTGAGCATTGCCTAGTGTCAAGGATATGAATAGTCCCAGTCATTACTCATAGACTTGAAATTATCCAAAAACTTAAAGCACCTAAATGATACACATTTTACTGCCTGGTCCCTGGAATGGAAACCAGATACCCAGTCTCCCATATGCAATGCATCTGGTCAGTGAAGTGTTCCAAAAGTATAGATCTATAAATGGTCAACATTTATTTATTTATTTATTTATTTATTTATTTATTTATTTATTTATTTATTTATTTATTTTTTGTGGGGACTTAACTATGAAGGAACCCCTTGTTCTCAAAAAAGGAGAAACTGCCAAATCAGTCAGTTGAGACATTTATGTCTGTGGGTCTTTATGGAAACTGAGTGTTTAGATCTTTGTTCAACAAAAGTATATTTTGAAATAAAAATAGTGTATAATAGCTGATGCTACATTTAATGAATATGTCACAAATGGTCTCCCCCCCTTAGGCAGCAAAAACATAGAAATCCTGCTTATGTGACACAAAAATGAAGTGGCTTGCAAAAATGTAAGCAATATATATGTGTATATACATATATATATGCATAAGCATGTACATACACATTTAGCTACAAGTCAGCTAACTTCCTCAAAGAACAGCAAAAGAGGGATGGAACAATTGGCACTTAAGGATCTATTTTTACTCATCAAGAAGATTTATTTTCAAGTAAGTTTATGGATTATTCCATAAAGAGTCTTACAAGTGGCCAATGGCTAAAAGGTACTAAAGAGAGGGATTTTGAATTAGAGAAATAAGAAGGTTCTTGAGACACATTTTGAAACTTCATGGAAAACTATAAAATCTTCCCCAGACCTCAGATCCTCTAGGGTCAGTTTAACAAGGCCTCCATATACACTGTAGAAGTCCCGACACAAGGTTAGTTGCTCATACAATTTATTTCTCACATTGTTATAAGCTTCCTTTTGATTTTCTTGATTCCTCTCTGCTGCCCCAGGATTTCTCAGATGGTTCCCATTTTCAGCACAGACTGCACAAACAGCTGTGCTGGCACAATGGATTTGGTGGTGTGGAGACAGAAAGGAAAGGCTGAGAGAAATTGCTTAAACTTGCACTGGCATTGAAGAAAGAAACATGGAATTTAAATTTCAACTGTGCAAACTGTGATATAGACAATAAAACATTAGCAAAAATATCCATAGTTCTGTAATAGTTTTACATAATTTATTGGTGTCAGGTAGCTGAAAATTAGCTATCACATAATGTACAGATATATGTGCTCCTATCTGTATAAAAAAGAGCTAGTGACATTAGATCATAAGTTCTTCCAAACAAACAACAAACAGACAAAATCCACAGAATGGACTGAATTGAAATTCATACACTTCTTTCCACAGACTTTCCTTTCTATTATTAAGGATAACTTTTTATCTATCTGTTCACATCTATCATTTCCCTATTGCACAATAACCGGCCTTCAAAACTCATTGAACAGTTCAGTGAAGTATCTGGAATTTGCAGAAGACACATAGCAGAATTTATCAGTCACATGTAAATTACATTGTAACTATCTGCACTGGATTACTTAATTGCCTTTGAATCCTGAATGCAGAGAAACTAAGCCTGTGCTGCTATGCTGGACTGAAAATGCTTAAGAAAAAGCTGCACAAGGTTACAGAATCACAGAATCACTGAATAGGGGTTGGAAGGGACCTCCAGAGATCTTCGGGTCCACCCCCCTGCCAAAGCAGGTTCCCTAGAGCAAATTGCACAGGTAGGTGTCCAGATGGGTCTTGAATATCTCCAGAACAAGGAGACTCCACAACTTCCCTGGGCAGCCTATTCCAGTGCCCCTCCACCCTCACTGTGAAAAGGTCTTTCTTATATTGGTGTGGAACTTCTTGTGCTCCATTTTATGGCCATTGCCCCTTGTCCTGTCCCCACAGACCACTGAAAAGAGGTTGGCCATATCCCTCAGTCTCCCACACTTCAGGTATTTATAAACATTGATAAGGTTCCCTCTCAGTCTTCTTTTCTCAAGGCTGAACAGATCCAGGTCTTTCTGCCTTTCCTCATAGGGGAGATACTCCAGGTCCTGTATCATCTTTGTGGCCTTCTGATGGACTCTTTCCAGGAGATCCCAGCCTTTTTTGTACCAGGAATTTTTGGTACAGGTGAATACAATGAATCTGGTCCAGATCACATCTGTGTATACATGCTTCATCTCTCTGCATTGGCTGGTTTAAGGACCCTGGGATCTAATTCTCATCCTCTGTAATATTTTGAAGCCCAAGCACCTTCTTTGGGAATATTGTGATATCAAAGAGCAAAATGATGGCAAAATGAATGAGAGTCAACAGTGTGCCCTGAGAGCCAAAAGGGCCAACCATATTCTGGGGTGCCTCAAGGACAGCATTGCTAGCTTTCCCTTGGCAGGGAAGTGGTTGTCCTGTTCTACTCTGTGCTGGTGCAGCCTCATCTCAAGCACTGTGAACAGTTTTTGGCATCACAATATAAGAAGTACATAAAACTGTTAGAGAGTGTCCAAAGGAAGGCTGAAAAGATGGCAGAGGGTCTAGAGGGCAAGACATTTAAAGAGAATCTGAATTCACTTAGCTTCTTAGAATTATAGAATCACAGAATCATTAAGGTTGGAAAAGACCTTCAAGATTATCTGGTCCAACCATCCCCCAACCACCGCTGTAACCCATGAAACCATATTGCTAAACACTGTGTCTAAATGTTCCTCAAACACCTACAGGGATGATGACTCCACCATCTCCCCAGGAAACCCGTTCCAATGCTTAGCAACACATTCTAGGAAGAAATGTCTGCTAATTTCCAACCTGAACCTCCACTGGTGCAACTTTAGGCCATTCCTTCTCATCTTATCGCTCGTTATGTGCAAAAAGAGGTTGACCCCCTGCTCCCTACAACTTCCTTTAAGGTAGAGAGAGCAATAAGGTTGCCTGAGCCTCCCCTCCTCCAGACTAAACAACCCTAGGTCCCTCAGCCACTCCTCATAGGACTTGTGTTCCAGGTCCTTCACCAGCTTCGTAGCCCTCCTCTGTACACACTCTAGGGCCTCAATGTCCTTCTTGTAGTGACAGGCCCAAAACTGAACACAGTACTTGAGGTGTGGCTTCACCAGAGCAAAATACAAGGGGGCGATCACTTCCCTGGTACTGCTGGCTACATTATTCTGATACAAACCAGGATGCTGTTGGCCTTCCTGCCTACCTGGGCACACTGCTGGTTCATTTCAGGTGAGCATCAATCAGCACCCCCTGATCCTTTCCTCTGCACAGCTTTTGAGCCACTCTCCCCCAAGCCTGTAGCGCTGCATGGGGTTGTCATGGCCAAAGTGCAGGACCTGGCACTTATCCGTGTTGAACCTCAACCCATTGCCCTCTGCCCATCGACCCAGCACGTCCAGGTCCTTCTGCAGGGCCTTCCCACCCTCCAGCAAATCAATTCTTCCCCCCCAGCTTGGTGTCATGTGCAAACTTACTGAGTTTCCCTCTTCAATTCCCTCATCCTCCTGGAGAGGATGGGCTCCAACACCGACCCCTGGGGAACACCACTGGTGACCAGTCGCCTGCTGGATTTCAATTCATTCACCACCACTCTCTGGGTCTGGCCGTCCAGTCAGTTTTTAACCTAGAAAAGTGAGTACCTGTCCAAGCCATGGGCTGCCATCTTCACCAGGAGAATGCTATGGGAGACTGTATCAAAGGTCTTCCTGAAGTCTATGTAGACTATGTCAACAGGTTTTCCCTCATCTACCAGGTGGGTCACCCAGACATAGAAGGAGATGAGGTTGGTCAGACAGGACTTGCCTTTCATGCACCCATGCTGATTAGGCTTGTTCCCCTGGTTGTCCCCCAAATGGTGCATGATTGCATTCAAGATGACCTGTTCCATCACCCGGCACCAAGGTCAGGCCTGTAGTTCCCTGGGTCCTCCTTACAATCGTTCTCATAGATGGGTGTCACATTAGCAAGTCTCCCGGTCATCCAGGACCTCTATGGGTGACCATGACCACTTAGAGATAATGGCAAGTGGCCCAGCAATCACATCCGCCAGCTCCAACAGCACCCTTGGGTGGATCCCATCTGGTCAGATGGACTTGTCCAGGTGGTGCAGCAGGTCTCTAATTATTTCTGACTGAACTGTGGGGGGTTTCTTCTGCTTTGCGTCCCAGGCTTCCAGGTCAAGAGGCTGAGTACCTGAAGAATAAGTGGTCTGACTATTAAAGACATGTAAAAAAGGTATTGAGAATCTCAGCCTTTTTCTTCTCCTTAGTAATCGTGTTCCCCCCCACATCCAGTAAAGGATGGAGATTCTCCTTGGCCCTCCTCTTTCTGTTAATATATTTGTGAAAACATTTTTTATGTTGGCCAGGTTGAGCTCATGTTCTGTTTGAGCCTTTCTGATATTTTCCCTGCTTATGATAGCAACTTGCATACCTCTACTCTCTGAGAGTTGCCTGTCCCTTCTTCCACTGGATATAAACTCTCCTTTTCTCCCAGAGACTCAGCAAAAGTTCCCTGTTCGGTCACACTGGTCTTCTTCCCCACCAGCTTTTCTTACGGCACAGGGGGACAGCCTGCTTCTGTGCCTTTGATACTTCTTCAGCCCAGAGCAGAGGAGACTGAGGCCTCATGGCAGCCTGCAGCTTCCTCACGAGGGGAGCGGAGCGGCAGGTGCTGAGCTCTGCTCTCTGGGGACAGCGACAGGATCTGAGAAAATGGCATGGAGCAGGGACAGGGGAGGGTCAGGCTGGGTTTTAAGGAAAGGTTTTTCACTGAGAGGGTGGTTGGGCACTGAGACAGGCTCCCCAGGGCAGTGGTCACTGCACTGAGCCTGCTGGAGTTCAAGAAGCGTTTGGACGATGATCTCAGACACATGGTCTGTTTTTTGGGTGGTCCTGTGTGGAGCCAGGAGTTGGACTCACTGATCCTTGTGGGTCCCTTCCAACTTTATTCTGTGATTCTATGATTTCTTCAGGGACAATACAAATGTATCTAAGTTAGATTTTAGATTTTACATCTAGTGCATTTGCAAATATATAAAAAGTTTTGAGTGTTGTCCAGGCAAAATACTTCAGAAACTAAGCATGTGGTGCAACAGATTTTCAGACTGTGTCTGAAAATGAAGAAAGATGCATAATGAAAATGTAACATTTCAGTGTCCTTGCTGGCTATATGCATAATTATTTTTATAGTATATAATGTGCAGAAGATATTACTTGAAGACAACATCAAGAAAAAATACAGAAGGGTTTGTAGTTATGGTAGACAGCTCAGTTTCTTCAGATGGAAGATTTGAAAAAAATGCCAAGTGTATTGTTCATAGGTGTAAGCATATCCTGTCTTGAAACATCAAGACCAGTTACTGGGCAGAAGGTTTCTCTTTTAACATTGTGGATGGAATCAGCTCCTCAGTAACAGGCTTTCTTTGGAAAGTACAGAAATAGCCAGAAAGTCACTGGTATTGAGATATAGTGATCACTTTAGGCAATGAGAAATCCTACACTAGCAACATTAAAAATTATGTATGTAAACTTTCAGATGAAATGGGATAGGCCCACTATAGCTATATTATGTAAAATAATGCAATATCTTGACTGGTACTCCAAAAATATTTGCATCTGAACAACATCAACAAATGAAAGGTGTACGATGGGGTAAAACTATGAAAATTAAAATGCAGAGGAAAAATGGGGATCAAATATGAATATATTTGCTTTAGTTTAATTATTAAAGAAGTAAACAAAAAAAAATCCAGTGTTATTAACCTTTGTGAGTATCAGGAATGTGGGTCATTTTGTAAGTATGCATTCATACTTCTGGCACGTCCCAGGATCCTGGCTATGTTATGAACTCCATTATGGAAAGCAGTATGAAACCAGAAATACTCCATGCCACACACATGCACATAAGGAAGACCAATCCCTACACACAAACAGCCTATTTTAATAAAGGATTGTAGCTTACCATTCACAATCTGGCCTAGCAAGCAATGCTATAAGCAGAGTGTGAGATATATATTGTTCCCTCAAAATAGCAAGGAGAAATGAGTACTCTGCTCAGCATTAGTGAGACTTAGATGCAACTCTTACATACAAATGGAACAAAAGCCAAGAGAACCTCAGCACATCTCAGAAATTTTGAACACTGCTTTTTGTGTCAGAAGTAACTCTCATGGGGTAGCAACACTCTGTCCCTCCCAACATGCATCTCCCTAAGTCCCGATGATTTACAATTGTAGAAAAATTGAGAAAAATGCAACAGCAACAAAACGAGATTCCAGATAAGACACTTGGTTACATTCCTCTACTCTTTCCTTTTTTTTTTTTTTTTAACAGACAAAACACAGGAGGAAATCCTTCCTACTGAGAAAATAATTCATCTATAAATTCATTATTTTATTTCTTGCATGATGTTAAGAAGGTGAGTCAAGTGTTACTTAATAAACCAAGCAAATTAACCCCTTCTTTTTTTAACTGAAAGTTTTAAGGGGAAAATATAACGTTCTTAGATCTACACCTATGTACACTACCATGAGGGAAGTACTGAAACTGGGACAGGAGTTTTAAACGTTAAACTTCTGTTTACTTAGTGGGTGTCATGCGGCTTAACCCTGGAAAATGTGTCCCTATGCAACCATTAAGGATGAAGATTTTCATTTCTGAATCTTTCATGTACTATGCATCCTGGCTCAGATGCCATATATTTGTACCAAACTGTGCAGAATGTGCCAGTATATTGTTTATTTTCAGTGCTCTGGCTCCTAATTTAGGCTGACAGCCTAGTTTTGAACTAATGTAGCTGCATCATCAACAGTATTAGAAAGAATTCATCTGCATTGGCAAGTGCTTTCTTTCTTCCTTTCTTGTACCTACTCACTAGTAGGTGCAATTAAGAAAAAATATTCCATTTGTAAAATCAGATAAATAAACAAAAAATGTTGGCCTAAACTACATGCAACATGGGAGGGAAGAAGAGTGTGATTTGTAAGTGGTTGCATAAGTGGTATTTCCTCACCTTCCTCACTTTTCATCTCTACCTTTTTACACAGGATAGGAATAAAAATAGGTTTGGGAACTGACTCTAAAGAGCCTGGATTTGCTATCAAATCTGTGAGATTTTCATTTTTGTTATGTGTCCTTCATGCCTGATAATGGTTTAAAAGCCTCCCAGACAACATGAGTGAGGATTCTTCCAATGCATAAAACATTGTCCATTTTCTACAAGATGCTCCTCCTTTCCATCAAACACACTCTCCCTGGAAAGGGTAGAGTACCAGCCTACAGAAGTTAGGGCACTGTCAGTCTTGAATCATAGCTGGGGTTGGAAGGGACCTTAAAAATCATCTAGTTCCAATCCCCCTGCCATAAGCAGAGATGCCACCCGGTAGATCAGGTTGCCCAGGGCCTCATCCAACTTGGTTTTGAACACCTCCAGTGAAGGGGCTTACAGCTCCTCTGGGCAACCTGTTCCAGGGCCTCACCACCTTCTGAGGGAAGAATTTCCTATGAGCAGATAATCTAGATCTCTCCTCTTTTAGTTTAAAACCATTCCCCCTTATCCTATTATTATTTGATTGAGCAACAAGTTGCTCTCCATCTTTTTTTTATACGACCCCTTTAAGTATTGAAAAGTTGCAATAAGGTTACCCCGGAGCCTTCTCTTCAGGCTGAACAGCCCCAGCTCTCTCTCTCAGACTTTATTCATTGGAGAGGTGCTCCAGCCCTCTAATCATCTTTGTGGCCCTCCTCTGGACCTGCTTTAACAGATCCACAACCTTCTTTTGTTGGAGACCCCAGGCCTGGATACAGAACTCCAAGTGGGGCCTCAAGGGCTAAGTGGAGGGGCACAATCACCTACCTTGATCTGCCAGCCACTCCTCTGTTGATGCAGACCTTGTCAGAATGAGAGTTGTGAGTGCTGCTGGAAAATACAGTGCTGCACAAAGACAGTTGCACAACCTACACATGGCTTCCTTGGATGCTGTCTTCATGAAGCTGTCATGGTTTTAGCTGAGATTGCGTTAATCTTCTTTGTAGAGGTGCACACAAAGCTGTGTTTGGGATTTTTGATGAAAACTGTGGTGAAAACACACTCATGTTCTAGTTGTTACAGAGCAGCGCTTGCACAGAGCAAAGGACTCTTCACCTTCTCTTGCTTCCTTGCCTGCAAGGAAGCTGAAGGCGTACCAGGAGCTGGGAGAGGACACAGCCAGGACAGCTGGCCCAGGCTGACCAAAGGGATGTCCCAAACCTTATGGCATTGTACTCAGCAATAAAAGCCCAGGTAAAGAAGGAGGACAGGGGGAATGTTTGGAGTGATGGCATTTGTCTTCCCAAGAAACCATTATACATTCTTTCGTGAAAGTGGCTGAACACCTGCCTGATAATGGAAAGCAGGGAATGAATTCTTTGTTTTACTTAGCTTGCATACATGGCTTTTGCTTTACCTAGTAAATTGTCCTTGTCTCAGCCTGTGAGCTCTCACTCTTATCTTTCTGATTCTCTCCCCCATCCTACCTGGGGAGACCAAACGAGTGGTTGTGTGGTACGTAACTGCCTGCCAGGGTTAAACCACAACACAGAATCACAGAATCACAGAATTTCTAGGTTGTAAGAGACCTCAAGATCATCGAGTCCAACCTCTACCTAATGCTAGCAGTCCCCACTAAACCATATCCCTAAGCAACACAAGCATATACAATCAATTACTATAAATAACTGGCAGAAGATTTCCCTTTACAATATGAAAAATAATTTCTTAAGTTTCAAGTACAGAATTAGGCAATTGTAAATCTACCTTTGGCACAGATTTCTTGTGTGAAATGTTTTGATTCATCTCTCTTGATATCTGTTATTTTATCCTTAAAATATAAATATATAGCAAACCATATTTTACCATTACTGTGATTTTTTTACTGACACATTGAACACAGGACAGGATAATATTTATATAAATATATAATATATATTATAGATAGAATAATATTTAATAAATGTTTTCTATTTTAAGATTTAAATTCTTCTCAGTAATGGATAAAGGGGTCCAGCTGCACTCGATGGAGGAAAGTTATGCTGTCATCAGCAGAGATAAAGTGCTACATTTCTTACAGCCACTGTTAGATTTGGAGGGGCCCACGGGCAACAGGGATAACTTTGATTTTTGCTTTCCCTGGCCAACATTCACCACTGTCTAATTTAGTGTAACACAGACTTTTTGAAGCCTGGGAATCAGGTAATACTCAGGGTGCTTATATCTTAAGCTAGATACGTGCTAGGCCACGTGAATAAATGAATATATGATCTCTGTCTCTGAAGGAAACTAGCTTTGTTTTTCTGCAATTGTGTATAAGTTTCTTTTAACATTTTGTTAATTAGGCTGCGGCTAGTCAGGATAGAAATCATTTTTGTAAGCACAGGAATCACTGATGAACAGTTCCAATTTTCTACCAATATTACTACAATGAGAGTGGACTAGCACAACCACAAATCCTGTCATTACAACAACAATAACCATGATTTGCTCTGCAGAATATATTATTCCCCTTCATAGGCAGAAGGAAATTAACATAAATTTTAAGATTTCAATCAAAAGCTTGCTCATAAATTCAAAACCATATTGTAAAATAAAAGCTGAGATTAATAGATTTGTTAACAAAAGTATCTTTTCATATCTTGTAAATTAGTTTATTAAAGGACAAATTGTTTTATCTTTCCTCCCCTCACCAAATACTGTTAAAGTGCTTCTGGGCCAAAGATTTGCTGCTAAGAACACTGTTTTCAATCTATGAAACACACCTCTTTGGCAATAAATCAATGAAGACAGAACAGATAGTTAGTACACTGACAGGTCAGTCAATCCCTATGAAAACCACCTCTCTCAATGACAGAAATGCTTGAGTTGTCTATGACACTGATTCATTTTCTCCATTATGTTAGTATGGAGCACTATATTCTGGGCAGCACGTATACCCATTTATTTCTGAAGTGTAAGTGTGCATCCTGCTCATTCAATACAGACTGATGCATAATACTTCAGTTTTGTGGAAACAGGCTTGATGTAATCAAGTGTAAAGTGGATCGGACAGTACAATGCATAATGGTGCCCCACACAGAAAGGGAACTTGAAAAACATCTGCCGGGGGCATTAGCTGAAGTTCTCAAGCAGTTTAACACCATAATTTAGCAGTCTTACTCTAGGTTTGATTTAGTCAACATTACGTATGACTAGAGTGAGGGGAATGCAGGGGAAGTTCCAGAAAACTACAGAAAAAAATGTTAATGGTTTCAAGGAGGACTCGGAATTTCATAAACATTCTGAAAAAAAAAAAAAAAAAAAAAGACAATCTAAGTAGTTTAGGAATTTTGTGGAAGAAAAATGTTCATTTGGTACTGAAATTTCCAGATTTATTTATTTATTTTCCCAGCTATTTCTGGTAAAACCATTCCAGAAGACAGAGTGAGAACATCATATTTTGTAACTCATACTAAGATTTGATTCTATTTGTAATGAGAAGATATATTTCTCTTTCTTAGAAAAATTCTACCACATGTAGACTGATGCCAGCATAATACTTTTTCTTTTAATTGAAATAGCACGGCCACAGTTACCACATGTGCAGATGTTGGAACCTCTGTTACAGTAGCTCTTCTCAGGTAACCACAGACCATATCAGGCCTGACTTTCTTATTAGGACTATCACATCATGGGGAACTATGTGTATTAATCTTTTCACCATATCAAAGCAGTTGTTTTCTCCACAATATTGTGGCTAATAGTCCTATTTAGACTCTGGCAGGTTCTACACTCATAAAAACAAGGCTATTTTTGGCAACTGTGATGTTTTGATGCTCACGGGAATGAAGTGTTTTGTTGATAGTTTTTCTTTCAACCCACTGCAGAAACTGTCAGTGATGGGTAGGTCAGCCAATCCAAGACATTTGGCAGAGCTGTGGATTTTATGAGGCTAAATTTCATTTGAAAGTAAGTTTTCCCTGTCATCATAAAATGTTCTTGGAATGATTTCATTCTGACTGTTAGGCCTGGACTTCAAATAAAAGTTTCAGTGTATTAGTAATATCCCTGCGGATAACTTGTCAAATGACCACCCACGCAAAATAAGCGGAGTCAGAAGTTGTGGTTCAAATTCACCATGAGCCACAGAAGATACTGCAGCTTGTCTTTGCTGCTGTCTATGCATTTTCTTTAAATCAGACTTCTGATCTGTGGAAACGTCGTACTCATGGACACAGAGACTACAGCATAGCCATGTAGGTGCTGAAAATTTACAGTACTGCTAACCCAGTAAGTTAAAGAGAGAAAAATTACATTCAATGCTGTAGTCATTCTGTCAAGTAACAAGGGCTTAGAGGAACCTCTCAATATACAAAAAAAAGCCAGTTATCAATGTATCTTCAATAACTTTTCTCTATATACAGAAAATGAATTTCATTTTAACATATGAAAGGAGACATATTTATAAAGGTGAACAAGAACCTTGAGAAATTTGCAGCCATTTATTTCAATAGCTGAGCATAAAATGGAAAGAGATTTCATTCTCTCTGCTGCAGCAAAGAAATGTATACTTAACAGGCAGTCACATATTGCTATGAGCAAAACTCAATTTTTCATAAATTGACTGCAAGGTCTGTTTTGCAATTTTTCTAAGAAAGCAGAATAGCTTTTTGTTTTTGTGAAGGAAGATGAATGATTTGATATAAAAATGTTCTGTTTTCATATTTGGAAAGGACTTTTTATCTTCATGTATAACAGGAAACATAATAAATAATTTGAATTAAACCTTCAAAAAACCTTAAACACTTCTCCATATTTTCATACAAGACATCCTGGTCAGTGTTCAGCTTTGCCTATTCTTATGAGACCATCCAAAATCCATTTAACAAAGACTTTATGAACATTTGAGCCATCATCCTCAATTTTGCGGAGAGAGGAACAAACCTCTACTCCAGCATGGAGACAACAAATAAACTGCTTATAAACATCATCCAGAAAAGGTGAGATTGCAGTTGGCTAGACCAAGTAGGTTGAGAATAGACAATGTCAACTAACACACACTACATCCAACTCTGAAATCTGAACAGCCCTAATATGAACTGTGAAAAACTATCACTTATTTGTTGATGGCCTGATTATACTCATTCTTTAAAAACTAAGAACTACATAACAGGAGGTTAAGAAAGATCCAGTAAGACTTCAGACACTGATCTTCCATGAGACACACTGTCCTTAAAAGAAATGGTGAACTGTACTGATCAACTTGTTTTGCTCTGTGTCTGACCTGTGGTGTGCAGCTCTTGTGTACACAGGTGCCACGTGAAAAGTTTGGCTTTCCTCTGGCAGTTTTCCTTGCTATTCCTACTGTGCAAAAGCAAGCTTTGTGGGAAGTGGAACAAAGTTGTTGTCAGTAAAGCCTACATTTAAATTGAAGCACAGTAGGAACCATATGGTAGAGTATGGAACAATGGCTAATCATTAATCAGCCTTACTTTCTGAACCAGATCATTTTTATTAATATAAAAAGAACACATGCTTACTCTGATGGAAGATGTAGTTTGGAAAGTGAGAAACCATTTGTATGGTGCCAACCACAACAGTCTGTTAGAGCAAATTGTTTAATTTAAATCTGCTTTATGTTTAATGGCAGACATCTTATTTTCGCTGGTTTCTACTGATGCTGTTAGCAACTGTGTAAAAGTCAGCTTCTTGTTGACTAAAAAGGTCAGGAAAAAATATTGTGCTAGTTTTTCAGAGCTGCACACACCTATGATTGATTTCTTCCATAGGTGCTCAAAATGTCCTGTAAATATCTCCAAAAAATCAGGGAAACTTTCAGCCTAAATCTAGGTCCATGACTGTACATGTATAGACTCATAACAAGTGATATTGGACTGTATGTGCAACATGGTTGGTGATAAGGGTGTGGCTTCACCCTTTTTTTTGGATCCATTTCTCCAGTAATTTCAAATGAATTATGAAAATTGAAGATATTGGGAATCTACCAGATAACACTGGACATGCTGAAATTCTAGTTAACCTATTTTTACAGGTTGGTATGGGAGGTAATTATACAGAATGGGTTGATGAGTACCCTGAACTATGTTGCATTCATTTTCCTTGTAATTTGTAACCATTTACTAAAATGTTCCTTTGCTTCACAATTACTATCTAGATATGCAATGTACATAATCAAACTCAAATATTGTAATAAAAAAATAATAGTAATTAAAAAACACAAAAGAATCACTATCCTTTGGATTTGTTGTTTTTCTCCAAAGGCTTTCTAGTATATCTTTCCCTTACAATACAATGGTCAGAATAATACATGTATGCACAAGAAAATCACTATTCATGCACAGAATCCACAGGTTTTGTTTGGCTGTATATATCTGTGCTTAGAAAACAAATCTGTATTTGTCTTTTTCACCTTTGCAAACACCTCACTGTAAATTTGTGCCTAGCTCAGTCTTCTTGGCATTTGCTTTTTCAACCTATCCATCCCACTTAATAACTCTCTTGAGAATTAGAACAGATTTCAAGTCTGCAAGGAATCATTGTAGCTTGACCTGCTTGCAGAAACTGTAGACTTTAAGCTGATAAGCAATATATCCAGCCTCTGCCATCTGAGCAACAGCATTTTGTAGAAAATGGTCTAGCTTTATTTAAAGAGTGCAGATGATACAGAATTCATCGCATCACCAGGAAAACTATTTCAGTGTTTAGCTACCGTATTAAAAAGTATTTATTCCTCTATATGTCTGAATTTCTTACATTAGCCTTCACCTATTATATACTGTGAAACTTCTTCCTATTAAAGACACTTCTACTTCAGAAACTTATTCCCCCACTTACCCACAAAATGTAATAAAATCATTTTTACTTTTCTCTTGAAGAAACACCAGATGTGGACATCACCTTCAAATAATGATTTCACAAATGCCATGCAGAGAAAGGCAGTAGGAAATCATGAGACCTACACATGTACACTCCACTTTCTTATGGCTTATAGACTTTAAGATTTCATCTAGTAATTCCCAGTTACATTGAGTAATACAGCTGAAAATTTCTGCATTGATAGTTGTCTATCTTTCCTTCCTTCCCTTCATTCTAAGACTCTCTTAATCTCCTATGCCAATACTTCTTTTTTTTATAGGTGTGATAACCCTATGACCCTATATGGGTGTCCAGTGATAGGACACTGGGTAATGGGTGAAGGGGTAATTGAACCATGGGAGGTTTCATCACTCTTTACAGTCCATAGATTTATTTTTTATTTTTTTTATTTTTTCCCCATATTTCCAATCACTTCATTTTTAATTATGTTTCCAGTTTTAACTACACATCATTTCACTTAGGTCAACTTTCTTTTACATTTCAGACTCCTTTGAAAGGCCTTTAGATCTGAAATAAATCTGCCCCTTTATTTCCTCTTTCCCTTGTAAATTCTGCTCAATTTATTCTAGCCAGTCTGGTTCTGATTTATGTTTCATTTATTTACATTTCATTATTTTCACCTTTTAAACTTTTTCACCCTGTGATTTCTTATTTTCTAATTCTTTTTAACTGCTTGCAAGTGTTTCCCCCACACCTATTCAAAAATCTTATTTTTATTGTATTTTTCCCCATCCTAAGGCTTCCTTCAAAGACTTGTTCCTTGTTCTTGATCATACTTTTTCTTTGTAGCACCTTCGACTAGTACTTTTGAAAACAGCTGAAAACTGTGCAGCTCTTTATAACACAGATTGTGAATTTCCTATTATGCTTAATACCTAAGATAGCAAGTTTTTCTGCAAAGAAAGCTTTGAAATAGTTTAGGATTTTATTAATATCTCATTTTAAAAAAATAAAAAAGAGAGGGTGGGAACACATTAGTCTCAGTCCGGCATGTTTCTTCTCACCATTTTGACTGTGTTAAAGAGAAAAATGAAATGAGGATCTGTTTTGTTCTGTATTAAGACTGGCCCCAACATGGAAAGAAAAAAGGACTTTTTATGAAAGGAGAGGCCTGATAAAAATCATAATGGAATATTGAAAATAACATTAAAGGCAAAATAATGGCTCTTTTTTTTTTTTTTTTTTTAACGGCTTGAAGAGAAAAAAAATAGAGGGAGAACAAGGACTAACTGTTTGATTTCACACTTTGAAAACAAGTTGGCTTCACTGAGACAAAAAAGACTTACCTCATATTCCTGTTTTCTGGTTGTTGTTGTTTGTTTTGTTTTGAGACTGCATTTTCATTCGCCATTTCTGAAGTCATAAACTTTTAATCTACACATACTGACAATACTATTTTTCCTTTTGGATTTCAGTTTCATACCATTTCACCATTTGAAAAGGGAATACCTTTTAAACCTGAAGCTGGCATAATAACTGTACAGTGTGCCACAGTATGGGGGACAAATCTCAAAGGAAAGATCCCCATTTATTTTACAGGACGTAAAACTGATGCTTACTTTTTTTAAAGACTATAATTACACAAAGACATCTGGAGCATTCAATGACTTCCACAGAAAATTCCCTCTATATTCTGTTTATTGCAGTCCAGTTTGTAGTGTCAGAATCTCGCTGATGAGAACACATGAATTGTTTAAGTGTTTTGATCTTTAATCTTTATTGGCCTGGTGAGGCTGGTGCACAGGTGATCCCAAAGCTACAGCAGGAATTGAAGTTAGGTTGGCTAGGTATGGCAAACATTATGATCACCCTGCTGTGATGCAGAAAGGGTGAATGCATCGCATTAACAACTCATTATGTTAAATCATATCTTTTGCACTTCATGCAGAACAACTCCCAGTTTGACACCACTTTAATTACCATCACTACATGTGCCACAAAGCAGAAATGCATTTCTTGCACTACTATTCACTGATCAGAAGAATCTGACCACATAACATTGAAGTGTTTCTAAAGGTCAAAACTGGAAAGATTTTTTTTGATTATGGGATTTAATATTTGTACTTTTTTAAACAAACTACTTCCTCTCCAAAAATAAACATTTAAAATGCAAAAACAAATCATTACTTTTTATAGCAGCAAAATACAGGTTTAAGTCAAATTCTTGTACTGACTACAGGTAACTACATAACCTTAAAAGCTCAGGAATCTCTTGCTTTCTAAAGTCATAGTGTTTACTTGAAAACAAAACATCAAATTGAAGTTTGCGTGCAATCAAAAATTTTGTTATAAGGATATGCTTGCCACCCCCCTGCCTTAAAGCTAGATTTTTCCCTGAAGTGTTTCATCTGCAGAGAAATAAGGAGAAAGGTTCCAAGACTTTTTAGTAATTCAGAATGGAATCAAAGGAAATGAAAACTTATTGTCCTGGCCACCACTCTCATTAAATACATTCAAAAAATGTTTGATGACTGAGAAATTCATAAATAGTTGCTCCTTTGGATAAACAACCTAAATCACATGACATTTGTCTCATTGGTGCTTAGAATTTATTTCTAACAACCCTTTTTTAATAAAAAAATAGTTTTCAATTAAATGAAATAAAAAAAAAAAGCAGTTTCCTTAAACTCTTGACTAACACCCAGAAGTCTGGCAAGAATGCTAGCTCTTTAGCTGATACACAAACAAGTTCTGAAAGATTATGGACAAAAGTATCCAGGTTTCAGTTTCTTAAAGTAGAAAATATCAGTGTTTGGGATTTTAGATTTGACAAATCTAAGTTTCCTGTTTAAAAAAAAAAAAAAGAAAAAAGAGTAGAGGAAGGGAAAACATACTTATGAAGAACTTTTTCCATCTCTACTTTCCAATTAACTCTCCTACTTTGCAGGAGTTTGAGTTTATAAAGGTCTGTCTGTGTGAAATGAAATTATACCCTTTAGACTGTCATTCGAACTTACTCTACTTGAACTGAACTCTCAGTTGCTGAGATCTTGAGATTTCCACATTTTTATTAATGATTCAGATTATTAGGGTTAACACACATTTAAATCGTGTTGTTCTGCCTAAATATATTCTTATACATATTTTTACAATTATAAAAAATGGACATTATACTGATATACATGAGTTCTGTATTAAGAAATAAATCATCATACAAGCAATTCCTTTTCTTTGGGAATCTCAGATTTCCAGTAGTTTCAGAAAGGCAAATCTTCCTCAGGAACAGGGATTGACAGAACTCTGAGTTCATGTGCCAATACGGCTTCTAAATAATGGTTTGTTTTCAGACTAAGAAATATAGTTCAAAAACATTTAAAAGCCATTCCTTGTAAAACATGCAATATAATAAAACTATCAGTTAAGCAGTTTGACTCCATATTTCAGAATATGTACATTTATGTGGATAACAGAGGAATTATATTTTTATGTCTGTGGGTGTGTATTTGAGGTTGGAGTATGAAACAGTATTAAGCTCACATTTCCTTGGCTTTGCTCAGGTCTCATAAATCTGCTTTTCAGAAGTGGTTATGTACTATATGGGAAAAAATCATAACAGTTATGTATGTTAGCAGCTGTCCTCATTGTCAACTTATTGACATGTAAAGGCACAAATTTCTTCAAGATTAAGGTAGCAAAAAGGACATAGGAAAGAAATAATGGAAAACAAAATGACAATATTGATGATTAGACTAGAAGTTCTATCTATGAACACTCAGTTCCTTCATTCTCACTTTAGGCAATAAACTCTATATAAAAAAAAACAACAATGCTTGAATATAATAAATTACATAAGAAAATTCCTTGTTTTATGTTCCTGTATGATATATATCTACATGTACATAGCTAGATATATAGGTAGCTAAACAGAAACTTAAGATACAGATGTTCACGTAATCTATCATCACACCAAGAGAGAAATCAAGGGGACAAAGGAAAAAAAAAAAACCAAGGAGAAAAAAAAACACATCTATATAACATGAAAACTTGAGTATGAAGTTCAGTAAGGATTTAATGAAGGGATAGGAAACTAGTTATTACATGTTACTGCAGGACAATACTGCCTTTTCCTTTTGCTGGGTGCTCTGGATTTCATTTGTACAAAAAAAAAAAAAAAAAAAAAAGGAAAAAATCAGCATTTGCTTAAGGATAGATTCCTGAAGGACAAAGTGGTACAGGAAGTACTGTTAATTTGCTGCTTTGAGCAGCATCCCATTGTGTAAGAAATGTGATATTACAGATCCCTATAAAAAAGTAAAAATACTGGTGTAATTTTGGGATGGAGTTCTCACTTTTGCTGCTCATTGGTGGTGTAACACACATTAGAGAGGGCATAAATATCAGTTCTGTTCAGAGGAAAGCATAATTGTTTTGTATGCATTGCTTATTAGATGAATTTCCTAATTTAAAAATGCATATTCTTAAACCTTTCAAGATGCTAGCAAGTCACCAGAAAAAAGTTCAGAAGTATTATAACTCCACTGATTTCAAGGCAGTAAAGGACCAATGCTGTGAGTACACCATCTCTGAACAGCTCTCTAAAAGTTGTCTTCAAATTGCTATACCTGACTATGCCACACACAGGATACAGAGCACAAACTGCTGGGAAATACTCATCTTTACAGCAGATGCAAGCTTGAGTCAGGACTACACCACAGGCCATCCATGGAAACCTCATTTCTAGCCAGGCGAAAAATTCCCCTGTATTAAAACATCTACAACATGTAAACATGTACTGCAACTGAAAAGGAAAAAAAAGAGGGGAGGGGGGTAGGGCTCTCATTTACTATTTATTATGTGGAAATTGGTTTAGCTTGAACACAAGCTGAAAAGGTGGTTAGCCGTATGATTCGGAAAGCAAGGTACTAAGATGTTTGTGGGTAGAGGATGCATACCAGCACAGCTCTAGCATGAAGTGTCTTGAGAAATTTGTGAAAGGAGATTATGTAACATCTGGATTTTCACACAGGAATACTACTGTGCATAGATTACTGTGTTAAGGCATGGCTACCGTCACTGAGGGTACAAGGGCACACTATAATGAATGCCTTGTGAGCCTGCTTTTTACAATGAATTACTTGAATCCAAGCAGAAGAAAAAGTACATAGCACTCATCCAAAACTTTTTTTTTGTACCGTCAATGAGAGAGGTGAAAAAAAAAGGGAGATGCTTGTGTCTAGTTCTGAAAAATGCTTATATCCCTTCCCCTCTGGCCTAGATACAGCACATCCATGAAAACACTTGTGGTGCACCTTGGAATCCCTCTGAAATCAACCTAAAGGATATATTTATGAGCAATAATCTACTTGCAGCAGAGAGGAAACAGGGTTGTCACAGATGGACTTCATTCCTGGTTAGGCTTCAGCTGACAAAGATAAAAGTTACCAAATCGGTCCAAAATATATATCCTAGATCTTTGCACCCCTAGTCTTGTCCCTTCCCAACCAGCTTGTAGACAGGGTTTGAAGGATATTGTTATCCTTGATTTAAGTAATCATTCACTGTTCCCTCAGCCACATACAGCTTTGTTGCTATAAGAGAAAGCCATAGCAACTAGACTTTACCCAAAGTATCTGCACCTCAGTTGCTACTTTCAAGTTAGGACCATCAGTCTCACTTCATTTCTGCTAGGATCATAGAACTTGTTCAGCTTTGAGTTTAAGTTGCTTGGGTCTTCAGCTTGGACAGATATATATTGAAGCATAGATGCTCTTCTCCACTTTTGAAGGAGACTACATGATTGCACCATTTCTTAAATCACATGGAAATTAAAAGCACACTCAGAGGATTAGCATATCTTATAGTTAACTGCTTTTTGCAAGAAAGGAACTAGGTTCAGAACTACAACAGAAAGATTCCTACTCAAACTTGACGTTTTACATCACCAGACTACTTAATCTCAGTTCCAACTACCCAGCCTTCTTACTCAATACCCTTTGACATAATTGAGAATACTTACATACAACACTTCATATAGCTATACTAAGCCCCTTCATAGCAGAGGAGGAACAACAAATAAAGGCAACAACTCATCTCACCTATATTTTTATATATGAAGTGCCTCTGCAAGACCCTATCAAGTTGGCTTCTTTGATTACAATTCCCAGCAGCTGTGCAAGACATGGCCTCTGAGTCACTTAATGCTGACTTGTGCTGAATCATAACATCTGACAAGCTTAAAGTAAAACAAATACAAGACTTATTTAGGAATAGAAGTCTTTAGGTACAACATAAGAGGCAAAAAATTACAAATAAGTGATCGGTTGTGTTGGCATTTGTTATTGTTCATCTTATTTTCCCCTTGAAAAAGTTGTATAAGGCGCTTAGATACTTCATTATCTTCAGGACAGTCAGTCATAGACTAGCCTAAACAGCACTGGATATGGCATTTCTGTTAACAGAATAGCCTTTTTATTTTTTTATTTTTTCTTTTTATTTTTTTGGCCTGGATTGTCTAAAAAGGGCTGTTGTGAGACCTAAGATAGGTATTGGAAACTTTCTTCTGTACAGCTCCCAGAGGATAGGAATGAGTCACACATCTACAGTTGTCACAGAAGAAGTTATATACTCCACTCATAATAATTATGCCAACATATTTATTTATACAACACAATATATTTATTGATATGATGTAGTGATCTAACAAAGCTTAATCATAAATAAGACACTGACTTAATGAGATTCAAGGTGGTATGATGCATCCGTTATTTACTGCATAGAGCATGGGTTAAGTTAGACACATTAGGAAGACCCTCCTGTTAAAGCATGAGGTTCAGAGGGCAGCCCCTTGCTTTCTAAACTCCTTGAACCAAAGAGGTATGGAGCCCAGGCGCAGCTGAATCCATTCCTAGTCCCAGATGAGACAACAGTTATGTCTAAGGATTATATGTGCACAGACAAGCTAAGATATGATCTTTGAGAAGCTTACAAAGTTTAGCAAGCTATTACTCACTTACTGAGGATCAGCTGCAGCAAGGAATCTCTGGTGAGGAATGTGGAACCTCTGCAGCAGGCATGACCTTGAGAGTCAGCCCTACTTAAGGGGAGATCCTGTCATGTATCCCTCTGCTGTGCAGAAGGGCCTAAAGGACTCTTGGCCTGCTCACTATTTATTATTAACATGGAGGGCAACACCTCTGCCCCTCCTTCCCCGTGTATCTCTTCTAAAAAGCTTGTAGGCCTTTATAGCAGTGTTCCAGTTTTATGATTTGTCCCACCATGCTTCTGTGATCGAAATTAGGTCATAGTTTCCTAATTGCACCATGGTTTCCAGCTCCTCCAGCTTGCTTTTCATACTCCATGTATTGGTGTTGAGGCACTTCAGCTGGGCTCTGAGCTGCTGCATCACCTTTTCAGAGGAGCCTCCACATATTCATTTGGGTGAATTAAATTCACAGGTGCTTTTCCCTGTTGCTTCCTAAAGAGATGAGGCCTAAATTCACTATTACTTCAAAGACGTACAAATGCATTGTGCTTGATTCAGAGACACGATAAGGTCTGTACTGGCTTTTCAGGAAACAAGTCTCAAAGATTACTCTGCCTTCTCTCAGGTCCATACTATCTGTTGCACATATACACGTAGCCAAAGTCTTTGGGAGATCCAATATGGTACATCCATAGCCGCCTGCTTATCTTTGAGAACCTGTCTCTGAATAACTGCCATGTAAAATTGATCCTTATGATAAGGAGCTAGAAAACAGGCTGTTTCATATAGCCAACAAGAAAGTGTATTGGAATTATAAAAGCAGAAACACATTCCTTAGTATTGTCCAATTTTATCTGTTAAATATCAGCATTTCAGAAAAAAATATATAAAATCAGTCCTGATTCTCATGTTGCAGTCCTTTATTCTCCATTTATACTTAGAGACTTTTTTTTTTTTTTTTTTTTTTTTTTCCAATTTTCTGTTCTGTTACACTTAAAATCTTGTTATGAGGAACAAGGACCACTTATGTGGAGATAAAACTTTACTGTTACTACTATTAGTATTCAAGTACTTTAATAGAACAGCCATAGAATAGAATGATAGAATCATTAGGGAGACCTAATCATTCTGTGGGAATAATTAGAGAGACCTAAAAAGACCTCCAAGATCATCTGGTCTAATTGTCCCTCAACCACCAATGCCACCCACTAAACCATGTCCCTGAACACCAAGTCCAAACTTTCCTTAAACAGCCCCAGGGATGGTGACTCCACCACCTCCTTGGACAACCTGGCCCAATGCCTGATGACTCTTTCTGAGAAGAAATGCCTCCTAATTTACAGCCTGAACCTCCCCTGGTGTAACTTGAGGCCATTCCCTCTAGTCCTATCACTAGTTACCTGAGAGAAGAGGCTGAACCCCAACTCCCCACACCTTCCTTTCAGGCAGTTGTAGAGAGCAATAATGTCTCCCCTGAGCCTCCTCTTCTTCAGACTAAGCAACCCCAGTTCCCTCAGCCACTCCTCACAGGACTTGTGTTCCAGGCCCTTCACCAGCTTCATAGCCCTTCTCTGGACATGCTCAAGGGCCTCAATGTCTTTCTTGTAGTGAGGGGTCCAAAACTGAACACAGTACTTGAGGTGCGGCTTCACCAGAAAAGAATACAGGGGAACGATCTCCCTGGTCCTGCTGGCTGCACTATTCTTGATACAAACCAGGATGCCATTGGCCTTCTTGGCCACCTGGGCACACTGCCGGCTCATGTTCAGGTAAGCACTGGCCAACACCCCCTGATCCTTTCCCTCTGCACAGCTTTCAAGCCTCTCTCCCCAAGCCTGTAGTGCTGCATGGGGTTGTCATGGCCAAAGTGCAGGACCTGGCACTTATCCATGTTGAACCTCATCCCATTGCCCTCTGTCCATTGACCCAGCATGCCTAGGTCCTTCTGCAGGGCCTTCCCACCCTCCAGCAGATCAGTTCTTTCCCCCAGCTTGGAGTCATGTGCAAACTTACTGAGGATACATTCGATTCCCTCATCCAAATAATCAACGGAGATATTAAAGAGGATGGGCTCCAACACCGACCCCTGGGGAACACCACTGGTGACTGACCAGTCGCCTGCTGGATTTCAATTCATTCACCACCACTCTCTGGGTCTGGCCGTCCAGTCAGTTTTTAACCCAGAAAAGTGAGTACGTGTCCAAGCCATGGGCTGCCAGCTTCACCAGGAGAATACTATGGGAGATTGTGTCAAAGGCATCGATGAAGTCAAATACAGATTAACCTCAGTAACAATACAGTTAAAACTATCAAACAAAAAAGGTGATTCCTTGATTCTGCCCCTCTTCTCTTAACTTTTGCTCAGGTGTCCAATGCCCCTCTAGATCTTAAGTCTCACCTCATCTTTTCTGTAGTCCTCCTTTAGGTGTTGGAAAGCTGATACAAGGTCTCCATGGAGCCTTCTCTTCTCCAGGCTGAAAAACTTCAGTTCTCTCATCCTGTTTTTATAGGAGTGGTGCTCCAGCACTCTGATCATGTTCATAATCCTCTTCTGGACTCGCTCAATCAGGTCCCTGTTTTTATTATGCTGGAAGCTCCAGAATTGAATGCAGTACTCCAGGTAGAATCTCACGAGAGCAGAGCAGAGGGTGGGAATCACTTCCCTTTAGCTGCTAGCTACACTTGTTTTGATGTAGCCCAGGATACGACTGTCTTTCTAGGCTGCAAGGTCACGTTGCCAGCTCTTATTTATTTATTTATTTATTTATTTATTTATTTATTTATTTATTATCACCGATACCCCCTAGTCCTTCTCTACAGGCTGCTCTCAATCCAATCACTACCCAGTTTCTATTTCTGTTTGGACTTGTCCCAGCCCAGACACAGAACCTTATACTTGTCTTGGTTGAACTTCATGAGAAGTCCTGAAATGCCTGCCAACATCTTTGTCCTTTATTTTAACAGAATTGAAATCATATTTCCTGAACTGCATCTATGCTGCCATCCCATTTTAGGCTTGGACACTCAGTTGCTACAACTGCATCTGCTTTTAAAAAAAAACACATTAGTACTACATGTTAAGACAAGTTAAAACATGTTAAGACATACTAAGACAAACACTCTTCTATGTATTAGTCATTTGTTTAGAAGCAACTGTTAAATGCCCGTTGCATCAGAAAATGATTTCTTCTCTTCTTCACAATAACTATAATTGTTACAGAATTGTTACATGTTATGAAATACTGCATTTCTTTTTGGAGTTAAGTTGTTTTAGATGCTTTACGTCTCTTCCATTCCAAAGCTTCCCTTGTTTTTCACAGAGCAAACAGGCACTTGGAAGATGTGTATGACTGATATGGTTAGCCCCTGTCTGGAAGATGTGGATAGCAAAGGTGATCAGTGATTCATCTAGGCCATACAGAGTGAGCTCTCAAGTGTGTGTGATGCCCAGAGGGTGGCAACAGGGAATCTGCAGCCTTGTAAACTTATTTGTCCTTATTTTTCTTATCCACACACACAGACAATTCATTGTTCAGAAAGCTGAATTAAATGAAACCTTACTTTGCTATTCTTGAATAGTTATTCTTCCAGTACACTATAATATTTGTTTTGCTTGGTTTCAATTCTTTTAGGAAAAAAAAAAGAAAAAGAAAAAAAAAAAGATGGAATATACACAGTGCACTGGAGTACTGAAATAATAAAAGAAAAAGAAAATGGTGCAGTCATCTCAGGACAGAATAATTAACAAAGTCAACTTAGAGTAAAAACATATAGTTGTAAAAATAATTATATTCAACCAAACCGCTATCTGAAGATACGTAGTCTCCTTGCTAGTGAAAAAACCCATGCAGTATTAGGCTAAAACACATAGACAAGAAATATTAGTTCTTGGAAAATGTCTTACTCAAGACATCTAATGACACCAGTGTCACCAGGTTGGTGACAGCAAAAATAATTCTTATTTGTCTGATGAAAGATAATACTCTGGAGAAGGTGTTATATATTTGGGGATGAATTTATAGCAAAATACATTGTATTGTATTTATGTTATTTTAATTATTTTACTGTATTGTATTTTTAATTTAAAGACCAAAAATTCTTGTTGTAACTCAGCCAGTGTTACTTCTTTATTGATCTAGATTGTATTTTCCACATCTTAAGGAGGATTTTGCTTGCAAGAATCCATGTAATACTTTACTGTATTCAAAGTCTTGCATGGTCAAAAAAAGAGCCACTTTACATATGGAAACAATAACTTTTTCTTGCCAAATAATACAGTAGCAATCTAAAGCAAATTAACAACAACAACAACAACAACAACAAAAAGCGAACAATTATCACTATATTCTGGCTGCAATGGGATATACTTATAGTTAGGAATACAGTTAGGGCTGAGGTCCATAAATATCCTACTATCTACCGTGGGGATTATGACAAGTTCCAAGTCATTTTTTGCATGGAGAAGTGTGAGGTTGATGGTTGGGATTTTTTTTTCTTGGTCCTGAATTTGCTTGGGTCT